>NC_143556.1:149191000-149546500 GCF_054136105.1 Typopeltis vanoorti
TATCGGCTATTTAGCTTGCGTTATTTGCACAAATTCAATGTTATTTTTCAAATAATGATTGGCAGAAAAACGACCGCTTTCTGATTTTTAATTGGTACGTTAAGGGGTTAAGTTTCAAGTTCGGCACGCCTTTTGTTCTCCCTGCTTTCTTTTGATTGTAAGTTGCCGGCCATCGGAAAGTTGTTTGAATGCTTTCTGACTGACTTCGGAGATGTTTACACTTAGAGCCTGCAAGCCTTTCTCATACATACAAGTTACAATAACAATCTTTCTAATGCCGCCACTTACAGCTTCAGCGACAAAAACTTTGCCTTTGTTTTTAACACTCTAACATATTCTTATTAAAGCAGTATATACAGTTAGCTTCAAAAGAGTTATTTACAAAAACATCTAATATAAATTATACCGAGACAAAGTTTATTGTTTTACAATATTCACATGGGACTTAACCTAAGTAAAAAAAATCAATGTAATGTGCTTTGGAATATTTAATATTTAAGCTACAATTGACTTTTTACACTTTGCTTATAATTGTATTCACTCAGCTCGCTGTTTGACTTCCGCTGATCCAAATTAATTAATTTACCCGGATTTATATGCTCCGTGATCGATGGGTTGAACACCCATGATATAGATGAATAACAGTGGAGATTACACCCTTGTTTCACACTTGACTTAACATCAAACCATCTTCCTGTACCTTCTTCAGTTCTAGCTGATGCCTTCATCTTAAAGAGAGACTATGTATTGCTTGATACAATGTCCAATTTACACCATATAACTGGAGTGTTTTGAATAGCTTTCTTCTTGGCACCTTGTCATATGTCTTTTCCAAATTTAAAAAACTTAAATACATATCCTCGTTTTATTCCTATGATTTTTCAAATATTAGTCTTAAAGTGAAAACCTGAACTTGATAATCTCTGTTTGGCCTGAACTCAGCTTGTTTTTCTCCAAGGGTCTCCTCCACAATTTTTCTTAGCCTCTAATTCTCGCATTCAACTTTATTCCCTTTTTTATAGATTTTACTCCAATCATCTGGAACTCAACCCTCTAACCAGGCTTTCTGAATTATGCAGTGTAGCCACTGTAAAATTTTTATACCTCCATATTTTAGCATTTCTGGTCAAATATCATCTACTCCAGCTGACTCCACATTTCAGGTTTTGTGATAGCTTTTTCTTCTTCAAGTACAGATATATATTTTAAATGGCATTCCTGTTGAATTTTCTACCACATGCTTTCACTGTCTTTTCATTTAGCAAGCAATCTTTTAAAATAATTACTCCATACATAAAGAATATTTAATCCTCGGTTTTCATGTCTCCTTTTACCATACTCTTTCCTCCATTTCTGACCTTTTTCAGCAGCCTCGAGAATATTTTGCCTCCTTCATGATATTTATTTCTATGTTCTTACCAGAGTCTTCCCATGACTTTTGTTTAGCTTTCTTACATTTGTCTCTGTATTCTCAAAGAGCACAAGCTGACTTATTTGCCAGGAACTTTTGATATGCTTTCTTCTTTTCCTTCACTGCCTCTTTAACTTCCTGTGTCTGCCAGGGAGTTCTGATTTTTCTATCCTTGCAGATAACCTCACCACATGCCTCTCTGGATGAATCAATCAGGGTTTTCTTTAAGGCTTGCCACTGAATTTCCAAGGTTTGGTTCCTGTTCTCAAACTCTTTCATTTTTTCATCAATAATCTTTGTGTATTTTAGTCTACAGTTCACATCTGAGAGCTGCTCAACTTTTAGTCGCTTTAAACTTTCTTAAATGTTCTTCTTTTCAATATGAAATTCAATTTTATCCTACTCAAGACTAAATAGTGATCACTTCCAATTTCAAATCCTCTGTACACTCTGGTGTCCTGCACCAGAGAGAAAACATCGCTATCAACAATAAAATAGTCAATGAGACTTTTCTTATTCCTTGCCTCTTCTCTCCATGTGAATTTGTGCAATTTTTATGTTGGAACATGGTGTTGGTAATAACCAGTCCATGTCCTGAGCAGAAATCCAACAGTTATTTGCCGTTATTATTAGCTTTGCTATTTTCTCCAGATTTTCCCAAAATATTTTTGTATGTCTGACAATCATTTTCTACTCTGCTATTTCGATCCCCAACAAGGACCAACTTTTCCTTTTCCATTGTGTCAGTTGCTTTTTCTAAAGTCATCAAAAAATTCCTCGACTTCTACCTTAGTAGAACCTTCTGTGGGACCATAGGCATAAATGTCTCATTGTCCAGTTTCCCATTCTCATATTTGCCCACATCAAGGAGTAGCCATAGTATTCAACACTAAATACGAGGCTAATCCTTCTTTTCCTTGATTGTCATTGTCTGAATATAACAATTTGTATTTATTGCTCAGAAAGATCTCACCAGTTTTTGTCTTTTTTGTTTCAGTCACCCCTATTATGTCGATCTGATACTTTTCTAATTCCTCAGCTAGCTCCATTTCTTTGCCATTCAGGTTTCTTATGTTGGTACTGATCTTTGACTCTGGTGATGTTGAGTTGGGGGCGTGTTTTCAGATTTGTTCCAGTAGCTGACTTTTCGCTGTTTGCCCTGGTTCCTTGGCGAAAACAACAGGGGCCTTGTTTAACCGGGCGACGCCCCAGCTGGCATGAAATTTTGTGATGCTGTACCATCATTTTGTATTTTGGTATAAGCCAATAAGAATACAATTTGGTCGGCTGAATCCCAAATTGCCAGCTCATCCTCATTTGTTCAGTATCCAGGTAGACACCCAACAGGGTGCACCACAAGAAGGTGAGGATTGGACATTGGGTTAGAAGCCCTGGTCAGTTCTCCACATTCTTTTAAAAGTTATGTGGAGGTCTCCTCTCAGTTATACAGCTTTGACCCTTAAGCACCCCATCACCAAAAACCATATTTTCATATCCATTTCACCAGCACACATTGAATAAATACCAACATTAAGTTATTATCACTTTGAAACTATAAACTACCCCTAAAACTATGCTTGTTTGTAGTTTTTTCTTATGAAGGATAACTCTAAATTATATTTCTCTGTGACTGTGAGATCTGGCAATGCTTGTCAGAGAATGTCCAACTATGAATTTTTTTCACCTCCTCATGTTTATGGAACTGGATTCGTGCAGTTGTGTGGAAGTTATAACAGTATTTATGGCAAGACTGTGTAGTAAATAAGGATTATTAACTAGACATACCTTTGTACATATTTTGAAGTTAAGGATGATATAGCACTTTGAGCATATCAGTCTGATCATGTTCTGTTTCAAGTCATCCTTACCTTCAAAAAATGTGCACAGGTATGTCTAGTTAATAATCCTTAGGAGATGATGACAGTGAGCCAATAATCTGAGCACAAGAAGAGAGATACTTATCAGACAACAAATTAATAAAATAATAATAAAAAAATGAAAAGAGATGAAAGTAAAGAAAAATCTGATATGTGCAGATCAAGCCCAAGCCAACCACATGGTGGTGTGCTGGCCATTTCATTTTAAAACATCATTAGATGTAGAAGTGAGATAAATGTGAGCTTGATACATGCTTTAATGAAACGATGTATTAAGATGAGTTAGGTGCCTAACTAAATTCCTCTTTTAAATTCTTAGATTAATTTATTTTTTTGCTAGTAGTTTATTCATATTTTTTGGCTATCTGATAAGTATCTCTACTCTAAAATTATCAGTGCTTCATCAACACCTCCTATAAAATCTCAGCGAGATAGTCCTCGTCCAAGTACCATATAATTCCTAACTTCAAAAAATGCACACAGCTGTCAAATTAATAATCGTTATTTAGCATCTCTATAATCTAGTTGGATGAATTTAGAAAAAAAAAAAGGGTGGAGGGGGAAGCTTCATTATCAAAGATAGCTTTTCTTTCTTTCTTTGATATCAAATATAGGAGCATTATGATTTTCAAAATTTGAAGTATTAATAAGTAAACACTAAGTGGAATTACATCAATTATTACTGGTTAAATTTTGTACATTCCTGTTATTTTTAGGTTTGGTTTTTTGTATGTGGAGTTCTGCCATCCTATTGTTGCTTTATTCCTAGGTGTTGTGTGGGTTGCAAATGTATCTTCCAGATTCTTCGAACTGTTAATCCATCATTCTTCTTGAGATTGGGATGATGGATTAGTATCTTGCACCTTTTGAATTTTCTTTCACACATTTGAAATACATAATTGGAAAAGTCTGATTTTTCCACAATGAAAGAATTTAATGTGTTGTGTTCTTTTCTTATTGGGGTTATATGTTCAGTTTCCCCTACGTAAGATGAACTTACATAGGGGAAACTGAATGTTCAGTTTCCCCTATGTCTGCACCTGAATGGACTTTGGGATTTTTAGGAGCTGAGTAGGCTATTTAATTTTGTGGGAGTTTGTTTGGTGTTTTATGGCACAAGGATGGCTGTGGTCATACTGCACTAAAAATCAGTATGCAAATTAAATAGTAGTAAAATGATAAACAGAAATAAATAAAAATGAATGCAAAGCGGATGTAAAAATTCATAAAATAAAAACATTATAATAAAAATAGTGTAAACCAGAGGTCGGCAACTCAGTGCCGGTGGGCGGTGTTAGTGCGCCCTCAGAGAAATTATTGTAAACTGCTTTGGAGCTTGGATCAGTAATTTTGCAGCATAGATCGCAGTATATCTGAGAGATACATTCATTACTAGTATGTGCTAAAATGCAAGAAAACAAAGAAAAAACACTGCAAATATAATACATGATGGTACAAAATCCAACATTATTTCATAGCTGAATATAGAAACTAAAAGTTTCGGCAGATGCAAGCATAAGTAGTGCCTTATGGGCAACACATAGTAAAGGTGGAGACCTCTTTCCTTAGTATTTTCTTATATGTAAAGCACATCTTGCAGAGGGACATATATGATAAATATTGAATCCAACATTATTTCATAGCCGAATATAGAAACTACAAGAGTTTCATGCCGAATATATAGAAACTAAAAGTTTTGGTGGATGCAAGCAAAAGTAGTGCCTTATGGGCAACTCGTAGTAAAGGTGGAGCAAGCTCCAGACCTCTTTCCTTAGTATTTTCCATAAATGTAAAGCACATCTTGCAGAGGTCAGCAACCTTTATGAAGAGCGCAATATAAAATTACGGAGGGATCATGACAAAGGCATTTTTTTTTTCTCATTTCAGGCTTGGAAATTCTATGATTAGTTGTTTTAAGAAAAATGGGATTTCAAATTTTAACATTATTTTATTTACCTCGCTTTTACAACATATTTTTGTCACATATGAATGAATATAAAATACCATAAAAAATGAATACAAAAAGAATATTCATGTTAACAATTAGCATGTATCTGTCAGAACCGGTGCGAGCGCCTTGCTTTATCAATCATAATGGCAAATGTATTTGTTTATTATGCAATAATAGTGTGCTATTTCTAAAAAAAAGTAATATAGAAAGACATTTCAAAACCATTCATGCCAATTGTAATTTTAAGTTTAATTATTTAAATCAAGAGGCATTGGCAATGCAGTATTGCGCCCTTCATATTAAAAAGGTTGCAGACTAGGCCTAAACGATTGGTATAGGGAAAAAGATGTTCTCTGTAAAAGTTTAAAAATAAAAGAAACGTGTTGAGCCTGATAAAATCTGCCTGACTGTATTAGGCTTAATATTATACATTAGTTAAAGTTGAGTCATATCATTCAATGATATTGTAATTGAGGGAAAGTGGGATCCCTATTGACATTTTTTTCAGCTGCCTTCTTGGAGTGACAGGATTACCATCTACAAGGGTGGTCTGAAAAGTTCTCGGCCTAACATGAAAAAACCAATTTATAATTTCAAAATCATTTTTATTTTTCAACATAATCTCCCTTAAGACTAATACATTTATTCCAGCGATGCTCCAGCACCATTATCCCATCCCTGTAGTGGTTCTCGGTAAGATCTGCAAAATACTCCTCTACAGCTGCAGTCACCTCTTGATTCGTAGAAAAACGCTGACCAGCAAGGAAGAGTTTTGGGAAGAGATAGAAGTCAGAGGGAGCCAAATCTGGTGAATGGGGATGTTCCAACTATTCATAGTGCAGATCCCTTAATTTTTCCATTGCCAAAATACCTTTCTGGGCAGGTGCACTGTCCTGACGAAAGGTGATTTTTTTTCTTCCGCAAACCAGGTCTTTTCTTACAAATTTTTTTGTCTAGTCTGGTTAAAAGATCGGAATAATATTCTCCGGTTACTGTTTTGACTGCTGTTTGGATTCTGATGTGTAATGGTGAATCCAAGTCTCATCCATAGTAATAAATTGATGCACAAAATCAGCACTGTTCAGAGATTTTGATCTGCTGTGAGCAAGCACGACACCCATCTTGTGCAAAGCTTTTTCATTTGCAATTCTTCATGCAAAATATATCCTATATCTTCTTTTGAAGATACTATAGTTAATCTTTGACTCACCAGTCATCCAATACCATACTGTGCTTCATCAATGATTTCTGGTGTTACACTTTTTGGATGTCCTTCACATGGATCATCTTCAAGGCTGGTATGGCCACTTTTAAACTTGGCAGCCCATTTCTTAATTGTCAAAAACGAAGGAGAGACTTTGAATTTCTTTTGGCGTTAATAAACCTTTTTTTACAAAGAATTTTATAACCACACGATACTCAATTTTATCCATTTCACATGGATGCTTATAATAGTGTACCAACTTAAAAAAAAAAAATCTTGCCGATAGTGTTGCCCTCTATGGTCAAGGCCGTTTCAGGCTACCCTCCTATTACTGGCACTTTTGTAGTATATTGCATCATTGCCTCCAGATAAGTGCCACATTGTTTTGTTTTTTTTAATCTCCTTCTCATCCTTCCACATTTAGCACACTGGATGGTCCATTTCACTATTGTGGCATTTTGGTGTTTTGCTCTTGAAATATTTGTTTTCATAGTCTTCACTTCTGTGTTGGGCATGGGAAGTCTTCTCCACCATGAACAAGTACCACATGGAGGTGATGGCATTTTTTAAAATTCTTAATTCTTGTAGATAGGCTTATATGTTGGTAACACAACTATTTAAGGAATTTACAACATATACTGGAATATTATTTAAAAGAAACTTTTAATAAATACCTCCTATATTTCACCAATGTCACATTGCCATCTTCATGAGAACATACAGCTATGGCACGTGCATGCAGGCAATACAAAAAGCAAATGAAGCTGAAGAAAGAAAACTACTGTTGTTCCTAGTCCTAAAAGTGCCCCTTAGTGGACTATATTGGGTTGTCTTGGCTGTTGGCCTGAAGTTCTCAAGATGCAAGCTACCCAAATTTTTTGAGGTTTGGAAAGTTTTTTAGAGCTGAGGCTGATTCCATGAACAATCTTTCATATTTAAATTTGCTGCCGTGTATTAACGTGGCTTTATTCCAATGTATTCTGTGGTAGGTGCCTAGAGTGGTTGTACTGGTAAAACTGGATGGTGTTCCAAAATCCTGGCATTTGCTGTTCTGCCTGTTTGGCCAAAGTAGGAAAGTTTACAGCTGCAAGGGACCTGGTATACCCCAGGTAGGTCTAGGGTGGAGCAGATAAGGGATGCCAATTTTTTATATGGTTTGTAACAAGAAGTCAGATCATGGAAAGGATTGACTTCAATTGGGTTTATATAGGTCAGATTTCTTTGAAACTAAGTAAGAAATAATGACACGTTTCACCAACTTCGCTGTTTGGCTTCTTCAGGGTAAAAAATAATAGATACAAAACAACTTAAACACCAAAACTGTTCATGAAGGGAAGAACCGAATACAACTATTTTTTTACAAAAACAGAAGAACGCATACATCACACGCATGGAGTATATATGTCAACTGTTGTTATGTAGGAACTTTCTGTAATTAGCAGCAAGATTTAACACTGGCAAGCTTAAAGATCTCATGAGGGTCTTCCAAATATCAGGCAGAATTAATCCTTGGTTTCTATTTAGGTTTGCATTTAGAACGGATAACTGTTATGGCTTCTTTTATGATTCGGGAGCGAAAATCTTCCTCTAAGTAAGGCAGGAAGCTTTTGTCCCAGAGAAATGTGCTAACCCCGAATTGTCTTCTCTGTTATTGTTTATTTACGTCTACTACGTGTTCTTTTTTTTTCTGATTTCCAAATTTCTAGAGGTCTGACCAATATAGTTTAATCTGCATGAACAGTGGATGTTATAGATGCTGGCATATTTGAGGAAAGCATGACCGTCTTTTGGAGATCTTAAGAATTGGCAGATAGTCTTTAAAGGTTTAAAAGTCGCTCGTATTCCATGTGGCTTGAGCAGTGTAGCAATCTTTTTGGAAACTGTTCCAGTATAAGGAATTGTGATGGTGGAATTATAACATATTTCTTCAGATTGTCGTTGTGGGGGGGGTCACAGAAAAATATCTTATGGATCAATTTTCTTGGGATAACTGTTGTCTAAAAGGTTTTTTTGATATCAGGGATAGTTCATCTTTGAGATCTTTATCATCTGTAGTGATGCCAGAGGATCTATATATGTGTATGATGCTTAGTTTTTGAGAAATGTGGTGTGAAGATGTGAAGTGCAAGTATCGATCTGTGTTGGTTGGTTTACAAAAGACTAAGGCTGATGTGTCCATCCATTTGTTTCTTCACCAAAGTGTCCAGGAATGGTAATTGTTTGTCCTTCTCAAGTTCTAAGGTGAGTTTTATTTTGTGATGGAAGGAGTTGATCTTTGTGAGAAAATCAAAAAGATCCTTTTGTTTTTCTATACAATAAAAAAAGTCATCCACATATCTCCACTACGCTCTGGGTTTAGGGTCTAATTGAGACAAAATTTCACTTTCAAGTTTCTCCATAAAGTGATCTACACCAGGAGGTGAAAGAGGGCTGTCCAGCAAGGCCTGTTAATTGTTGGTAAATCGTTTCATTCCATAAGAAAAAATTAAATTTTAAGCAATGATGGAAAAGAGGTTTCTCAAAATGCTGATTACTTCATCTGCTGGAACATTTGTAAATAATGATGTAACATCCAGGCTTGCAAGAATGTCTGTATTTGAGATCGAGATGTTCCTCAATTTTTCAACAATATGTTGTGAATTTCTTATGTAGGTATCCAAATTACGGATGTGTACCTTAAGGAGACCTGTGAGGTGTTTCGATAATAAGTGTGGGAGAATTAATTCCATCAACTATAGGGCGCAGTGGGATTCCATTTTTATGAACTTTTAGGAGGCCATATAGTCGCGGCGTTAGTGGATAACCAAAGACTTTAATCTTTGTTTTAAGTCTGTTGACCAACTGTTCATATTACGCAACAAGTTGTTTGTATCGTTGTGATTTTTTCCTGTTGGGGTCCGAATCTAAAACACAGTAGGTAGATGTGTCAGAGAGTAAGTCTCTGATGTTTAACACAACTGTAGAGTTTCCTTTATCTGCTTTTAAGATGATTTCTTGATTTTTCTTCAACCTAAACATAGCTCTTTTTTCTACAGGCGTGATATTTTTGCTTGAAGCTCTTGAAGAGAGAATGATAGCGCTGTTAAAACGTGATCAGAGAGATTGAAGATTACTGTGTTGTCTGGCAGATTAGGTCTTGGCTTATATCTTTTTTTCATAAAGAGCATTGAATTTTTCAATATGGTTATGTTTGCTGATAGAAAAGGCCTTGTGAAAACTATTATTTATCATTCTGTCTAAAAGTGACCATAGGTTTTGGTCTATATTGCTGGAGATGTTTTCATATATTTGATAGCATTGCATATCTACTTTGCTGTATACGCTCACATAAAAGTGCCAAGAAAGTTTTGAAATATATTTGTTTAGCTCTTCCTGAATGGAACCATTCTTTCATAATGAGAAACTTAGGAATGATATTATAGTTCCTGCATCTTGTTAAGAAAGTAAGGTGGTTAATCAGTTTTGCTTTTTTGCATTTAAGTTGCTCAAATCTATATACCTGGTGCTTTATTTCCCCATGGAGACTATTCGTAATGATTAAAAGTTATTTTTGACCAAAATAACTATGGAAAGGATTGACTTCAATTGGGTTTATATAGGTCAAATTTATTTGAAACTAAGTAAGAAATACCGACAAGTTTCGCCAACTTAGCTGTTTGGCTTCTTCAGGGTAAAAAATAATAGATACAAAACAACTTAAACACTAAAACTGTTCATGAAGGGAAGAACCAAATACAGTTGGATTTGGTTCATCCCTTCATGGCACCATAAATTAAAGGTGCCAAGAAATTATATTCTTGGTTTTATCCTTTATCCAAGTGCATACAGGCTAATTAGTTCATATCACTTGTCTTAAGTATCCCATAATGCAAAGTACATATCTCACTGACATGTATAGTGCTATGCATTATGGGAAGAGTCACTACCCAGACTGGTTTTGACCTTTATTGAGGTCTCATCAGTGGGAACCAGAAGTCATACCAAGGTTGAAGTAATGCAGAAGTCATATTTCCATATACAAGTAGCCTAAAGGTTATTACTTATTACCTTCTTACTAAAATGCTCTGGATTAGAGATAGATGTTGAAAATTTTCATGTGTAGGTTTCTGTGGTTAAGAAAGTTTGCATTATGGGATACTAAGACCAGAGATGTGGTCATTAGTCTCTATATATATGATTTGCCCAGTTCTGAAATTACTTCATGAACAAACTTTGTTTGCTTGCACTTTGATAAAGGATTAAACCGAGAATATAATTTCTTGGTACCTTTAATTTGTAATATAACCAAGTTCTTTTAATTGTTTTCCTGTTGTAGGCATTCTTCTTTACAAAGAATAAGTGAGCATTTACAAAAGGGAAAAGAATCATCAGAATCCTTCGAGATAAGCAATTCATGTCAGTGGCTGTTTTTGAAGACTTTTTAGAGCAGCTTGATTTATACACAAAGTAGTGTGTCAGAAAATGAACTTCCACAAATTATTTTCACAAATAATTTGTGGAGGTGACATCATCATAGACACCTTTGCTAAATTTATTCCAGGACGTATGGAACACAGAGACTTTTCCTTCTGATTGGCAGACTTCTGTCCTTGTACCTATTCCTAAAAAGGGAAACAGCAATAAATGTAGCAACTATAGAACAATAATCCTTATTAGTGATCCAAGCAAAATCTTGTCAAGAATCGAAAAGAAAGCAGATTTCCAGAAGTACAATCGGCCATATTTTTACAATACACATACTAGGTGAAAAATAGATATAACAAAATAATCTGTCACAACCTTTGACTCAATATGGCACATTTTAGAACATTGTGGTATTGACAACAAAATCATTAGGATTATTAAATCTCTTTATTCCTAATCTGATATGAGAATTGAAATTAAAAATTACAGCAGTGGGGCAAAATGGGGGGGGGGGTAAATGGGGATGCATTTTGTCCCCTCTTCTTTTTAATTATTAATTATTTGCTGGAATATGTCATAGATGAAGCTCTTCATGAATATGACACTGGAATAGTAGTTGGCAGACTAAGAATAAATAACTTACGTTTTGCAGATGATATTGATCATCTGCAGAAAGTGAAGAAGAATTACAAGAGATAACCAGCCCCATTTTCCGAACATTAAAAAAATATGGATTATACAAAAACTTCAAAAAACAGAAACAATGATAACATTGAACTCTTAAAGATACAAATTGGCAATAAACAAATTGAGAGTGTAAACAAGTTCACTTATCTAGGAAGCACATGGAGTCAAGATGGCTGCTCAAAAATAGACATTAAATACTGAATTGCTAAGGCAACCGTGGCCCTACCGAAGTTAAAACCATTATGGGGAGATAACAGAATAGCAATCACAACCAGACTAATTGACACCTTGGTGAATTCTATCTTGTATGGTTGTGAGGCCTGGACTTTATTGAGGAAAGGCGAGAGGAGACTCCTGTCTTTTGAAATGAAAACTTACAGAAGACTTTTGAGAATTCCCTATACCACTCACGAATGCATCTGTTGCATACCTCCATGCACTTTTCATTCATTGTCTGAAGCAAAATCGCTTCTTGGTTACATTCCTGCTGAGTGATGATAAACCCCATTCCCATCTTAATATACCCCCCCCCTTCCAATGACCATCATGTCCCTTGTTTTCTTATTTCAGGCCAACTCTGAAAATCTTTGTTCCCATAATCTGTTCATAGCTTTAACTCTGTTTTTCATCTAAAATCCAGATAACAAATCTTGCACAGCAGTCCAGAGGAATATGAACTCTTGTGTCCCTAACGGCTGATGTCCTTATTATGATATCTGTTCTCTCTTTATCCCTTTTGAAACTTAATCACAGATTTTTCCTTCAGTTTCTTGTTTCTGTCTGAAGATACAGAACGCATAATGTATTACAGTCCTCATTATGCTTTCTAGAGACCAAACATTGAATCAGTTTGAAAAAGTTCTGTTCTCTAATAAGCACAACATGGAGATAATCTCACACTGAGTTATAAAATTTTTCAACTACCTAAAGATGCTCGCAAACATTCGCTCATGGTGGGGAGTAAGTATGCTATCTACTCCTACCCAGGCTAACAGATTTGTCAACTAATATAATGCACAATGTTGATTATTTCTTTGCATCCCCCCCTCTCTCTTAACAGCTTTCAATTTCATGTGAAAACAGTAACTTGTGTTTTATCAGTAGCACTTTAAACATATTACAAATGATATATTTTCAAATTAAAGAGAAAAAAAATAGAGCAGGCAGTCTACAAAAGATGTTGATTCAATAAGAGGGATATACATGAGTGCTTAGTTGCCACTCATTTCATTGGTTACTTCATTATTTGATATTTTTGGCTTAGTCTATTACTGTTAAACAGTTTATTTTATATTCATATGGAGTTTCCTCCCTTTTCTCCCCCATCCCTACTGTTAAACAGTAAGGATCAGATAATGAATATCTGTTCTGTATTAGTCAAGAAGAGATACCTTGGTGGTGTGTTACAGAATGATAAACATTCCTTATTGCATCCTCAGCAAACTACGTATTAGTGTGAGAACAGGACAATTCATTAACATCACTGAAAGGCAAAAGAGAACACTCCTCATTACTACTTGTAAAAGTGTAGTAGTATAGACCAGGTTTAACAAGATGATTACTAAATTTACGTGTATGTATATATGATATGCCAAAGGAATCAACCTGGGAATATTGGTGTGGATGTAATCATATATATTTTTTACACACCACCTATATACAGCAAACCCACGCACGTGCAGACACATACACACAAATATAACTTTCATACATTTCAGATACATGTTGCACTTTGAATGTAAGATTAATTGTGCAAAGTTAAAATTTCTAGACCATCACTGATTAAGATTGGATTAATTCAAAAGGGTTTTATCACAGTCTTTGAAGAGTCTCTCAACTTTGAAAGAACTTGTGTGAAGAATATTTATGTTATCCCATAGGATTTTGGAGCTAGAAGAAGCTCCATGGTCTGTGAGACCAGATTTCTAAGATTGGAGGAAGCAGATGTGTTCCATATGTTCTGATCATCAGAAGTCTATGTATGACCATTCTGGCCAAAATAGGAGAGAATGCAGGAATAAGGAATCTGGTACACTCCCAGGTGGCCCAGTCCAGAAGTCTGTCTTTTGTGGAATTTAGAAATCGTGTTTACTACTGGAGGGTTGTATGGAATTCAAATTTTTATAGGACTTTTGAGATGCATTCAGAAATTCCTTTTATTTTAGGAATGTAACACCTGAGATTATTAGAGCAGAAAAGACAAGCTAAAGAATATCTACATAAACTGTATAATGACTGATTATATTTATTTACAGAAGCCTACAAACCCACCTAGACAGGATATGCAAAAATAGACTGGCTGAATGATCAAGCAGACGAATGTGTACAAGCCTATTTACATCATGACTCCACATTTCTCTAGACATTGACTTGTTTTATTATGTGGGAGGTCTTGATGGGAAGTGGTGATATTGGTCTTCTTTGTGATGCTTGACAGGTGTTAGGATAGAGTAAGTAGCTAAGTTAGTATATATATATGTTATGGGTGAGTTTTATGTTCACCAGGACATATCCACAGAATCCATGACCTGGCATTGGCTAGGTGCTGGACTTAATCACTGCACATTTCTGGGCGACAATTCTCAATAGATCACAGTATGGTGTCTGATTTTCTAAGCACAACATCCAGAAACAGTATTTAGGTTGCCTGCATGTCACACCTGAATGGTGTGGAGTAGGAAACAGTGGCTACATAGTTTGTGCTTCTGTTCTAGTAGCCTGAGTGATTGCATCATAACACAAAAGCAGCACTGCTTTTCAGTATGTGAGGCACAAGCAGTATTGTTGCAGTGGCTAGTCAGGATTTTGACTTAGACGTGTTTAGTCGTCAAGAACCTAAAAGGTGTTCGAAGCACGAATTTAAGGCACTTCACTGTGACTTCACAACAATGAGCCATATGCACCATGATGGGGACCAACACCTAGCTAACGCCAGGTCAACACTGCCATGGATTCTGGCAATCGAATTCTCACCTTAATCTGATATTGATTTGATGAAGCACATGAATATCCACCCTAACATGTATAGCTGATTTACATACTAATTTATCTTCTCTTATCCTAACACCTGTCGAGCATGCTCTACACCAGCAGTTCCCAACTTGTGTTCCACTCAACCCTAGGGTTCTGCCCATAAAATTAGTTTTTGAGCTCTAATACTTTCAAATATCTACGAAAAATTTATTTAAATAAAATTTCAATAAAATCCATTGAGTCAATGATGGATGAATGAATCAAATACTAGCATTAGATTCTCACACCACTGGTTGAGTTATATCCCCTGACAAAATCATCTGAAATGAGGTGCAGCGTAGGAGTAAGCATATTAGTCATAGATCTGCAATAATTTGGTGGAGGTCGTGTAACTTTTTGTATAAAAATAAAATGGACATCATATAAATTTATAATATTACAATTGTGTATACCCCAAATTAAAATATCATGGATAGTTGGTTGAGAAAATGTTTTTTTTTTTTTTAATTAAATAAAGTATAGCAAGCAGTTCACATATTTCTAGTGACAAGGAGACTGGTAAAGTGGATATCGACAAAGATACAGATTAAGGCACTAGCATTACTTGTGTAGCAGATGAATCAATTTACGACCACAGATACTGCTTTATATATGTTATGCAATAAGATCGTTAGCAGCAACTAAATTGTGCAGACATTTTGAAATGAACCATTCAGAATGTAAATGTAAAAGATCTCCACTTTTTTTTAAAGAAAACTTGAGGCTATTGACAAAACTAAATATTTTGTTGTTGGATAACGAAAGGGTAACAATGGCTTCCTACAAAGTAGGCTACCATATAGCGCTCGCAGTAGGAGTGCATACAATTTCAGCAATTGTCATAAAACCATGCAGATGTTGTTCAGTGTATGTTCGATGAGAAACCCCGTCAACAAATTGATAAAATTTCTTACTCAAGTAATAGTTTCACACAGTATTCATGATATGGTTGCAAATATTGAGCAGAAACTTATTTTAAGACCAGTCATGTGATGAGTACTCTTTACAATTAGGTGAGACAATGAACATTGCAAACCTACCAATTTTATTAGTTTTCATTCATTATTACTACAATAATTTTATTGAAGAAGACATGTTACTCTGAAAATTTACAAATGAATACAACAGGATAAATGATATTTAAATGTATTGGCGATTTTATTGAAGATTCATGGGATAAGTTGGGGAAAATGTAGCGATGGTGCGAAGTCAATGATAGAGGCATTAACACGAATTTAAAATGGTGCTAAAACATGTATGAGTAGTCACACTGTGTTCTTCATAGACATGTACTGGTTGCTCGAAATATTCCTTCATCTTTAAAATGTATTTTAGATGACGCAGTGAAAGCAAGATTATTCAAAATTATATGTGAAAATATGGACAGCCAATTTTTATTCACGTGGCAGAGTTCTTGTTAGATTGTTTGAATTACGAGAAGAGCTCGCATTAGTCTTACAGAATGAGAAATTTTATTATCAGATCACTTTGGAAACATTTAGTGTTTAAGTCAAATTGCTTATCTGGCAGATTTTCAGAAATTTGAACGATGTTTCTCTCTTTAAGAAAAAAATTTAAATTATCTTTATTCCGAGTTACAATACTGGACCATGGCTGTAGGGGAAAAAATAGATTTTTTTTTTTTTTTTTTACAGAATCAAACCATGAAATTGACGAGAAAATTCGAAAAGAAATCACTTGTCACCTAAAATCAATGCTTGTACTAAAAGATGACAAGAACAAACTATCAGCTTTTCTATCTTTCCAATATTAAAGAAAAACCAGAGGAACTATATGAAAATGTCATCGACCTGACATCAAACAGTCAAATAAGAGTTAAATTTAATAAAGTTTCGTTAACCCTGTGGAGGTCGCGGTCACAAAAATTGCAGCTTAGGTCGCATGTATCTGAGAGATACATTCATTACTAGCATGTGATAAAATGCAATAAAACTTAAAAACACTGCAAATATAATACATGATGGTTTATTTATTTTCAGTTGCAATCTAGAAATTATTGAACAAATAAAAAACAACTAAACCAATACTATACTGACATCGGAGTTTGCAGTATCTCAAATACAATTTACTATCAAATATCACTTTCACAGTTGACTATCATTCTCATCATCGGATTTGAGTAACAAAATCGCTGAATCTCTTCAACATGATGGATTATCCAATCGATATATTTTTCCAGCCATTTTCTATAAATAAAAATATTTAAAAAAAAAACTAAACCAATACAATACTGACATCGGAGTTTGTGGTATCTCTCAGATACAATTTATTCTCAAATATCACACACCTTTACATAAGTGTTAAACCAAAACTGACCGCATTAAGTGTGGAATATCACTCGTAATATATATATGCATGCACAGCTAGTCATGACCTCCAAGCTATACACTCGATATAGTGTAAGAATATTTATATTAAACAATTTGTATCCGTCAGATAACCCTGCAACCTCTGCAGGGTTAAACAAGTTTTGGTGTGACTTAAAAGAATATCCAAATTTATTCAAAAAGGCAATTTTGTTTGCTGCAATGTGTGAAAGCAGATTTTTGCTTTACACTGCAAAAACAAAGTACAGAAGTTAGTTGGATGCCACTCCTGATTAGTAGAATTCAGCTGTTCACAATTAAACCAAAGTTTGAAAGAAAAGTTTAATCCTTCACATTAATTACCAGTTTAAATTAATATTTGCTTTTTTGTATGTGTATTTCAATAAATTATTTTTGATTTGTTTTATTTATAATCAGTAAAAATTGTCATGTTTCCAATTTTTTTTTTTTAAATCAAGGTGAAAAGGGTTTCTGTGATTAAAATAAGTTCGGAACCACTACTCTAGACTATTCCAAAACCTAAAGAAACCAATATCACAACCTTGATCACAGGATCAAGACCACCAATCCAATTCTATCCAATGGGTATACCACTGTTAGAAGAGAGGTTCCCAACAGTTGCTGTGTTGCGGCAGGCTGTTGTTTTTCTGGAGTACACCACCTCCAGAAAAGCCATTGCTAGACCACTATTTACTTTGCACATAGGTGTGCATGTGGGGTGGCAGTCACCCACATTTGAAGGAAGAGCCACGTGAGCAGTTCCTATGCACTGCCAGGCATTTCCTTCAGACAGGAATTTTTATAAATTGGCTAGCTTTATTTGACCAGCAGAACCAGCACTCCATCCAACCTATCTATACAAATCACAACTGCCTCAATACGAGTAATTTACTCCCACCAGTTACTCAAGTCTTCGTTGACATTTTTACAAAATCTTTATAAAAAATAACATAGAATCATATAATATTTACATACAGTTAACACAAAAGAACAAGCTGTTTATTTGACCTTTTACTCTTCAGAGAAATCTATTACTACTTTATGGATTTTAAACAAGCATTTCATTCCAGTAATACAGAGAAAAACATACAAATATCAAGAAAGCAAACATACTTTGAAACACATCATTGATTCATTTCAGAATACAAGTGCAATAATATCACAACTAAAATACTTGAAATCAAATGAATTATGCAAGGATGCTAAACTTTTTCCATTTTCATTCAAGAACTTATTTAAAGAAGTAATGTGCTACAACAAAAGTAGTAAGTCAATGTAAGACCAATTTCATATACATAGATAATGCAGTAATTATAACAGATCCAATACCAGCTTGCAAAATTATGACTATAAATTCAAATAAAAGATAATGAAAATTGAAAAACACTTGCAAGATATATAATAACACTTATGAGGGTTGTTTGAAAAGTTTGGTGAAAAAAAATAGTTAAACACACTTTTTTGGAAAAAAATCATTTATTTCTCAACATTGTCTCCATTGAGGTCTACACAATTGGTGGAGTGAGTTTCCAATTTTTTCATCCCATCTAAAAAGTAGGATTTGTCAAATGGTGCAAAATAATCATTGACAGCCTTGATGACATCCTTGTTCAAAGAAAATTTTTAAGTTTGGGAACAAGAAGTTGGGACCAATTCCAGAGAATACGGTGGATGTGGAACCAATTCGAACCTTAATTTGTGCAATTTTGCCATTGCGACGGCCAATGTGTGGGACAGTGCATTGTCTTGATGAAAGAGCACTTTTTTTTATAAGCCAATCTTGGTCATTTTTTCTTCAGTTCTTTTCAACAGTCCAACAGTGATGCATAATAGAGTCCTGTTATTGTCCTACCCTTTTTCAAATAGCCTATTATGATAATTCCTTGGTAATCCCAAAGAAAAGTGGCCATCACCTTCCAAGCTGACAAAATGGTCTTTGCTTTTTTCAGTACTCTTTCACTGGGCCTTGTCCATTGTTTTGACTGCTGCTTGGACTCAGGTGTGTAGTGATGGATCCAAGTTTCGTCTGCAGTCACGAATTGACACAAAAAAATCCTGAGAATTGTGATTAAACATCACCAAACACTGTTCTCAATGTCTTTTTGCATGCGTTTTTGATCGACATTCAATAATCATGGCACCCCTTGTGCACACAGCTTTTTATCATGTGCAATTTTTTGTGCAGGATATTATACAGCTGTTCAGTTGAAATACTATCTCAGTCGGCGATCTTCCATAATGATACCATGGATTTTGTCAATCATTTCATTCATAGTGGCCTCAGTCAGGCTCCTGGAGTGCACTTCATCTTCGATGAACTTATGACCACATTTAAACTCATTTATCAAAATATAGTCTTTAATGCTGGTGCAGAGTCTCAATAGCATCTAACTTGGCTTTGATCTGCATGGCTGTCCACTTCTTCAAATAAGTGTTTTATCACTGCACGAAACTTGTTTTTCTCCATTTTTATGAAAAATGCAAACATGGTCACTTGAAATGTTTGCCAAATGAGAACTACGCATCACACATGGCAAAAATTGTGCCAACACTGGTATGAATGAACGAATTGTATTGCTATCTATTGGAAATTTACCAAACTTTTCAAACAACCCTTGTAATCAGAAAATTCTAGAAGTTAATGTTTTTAATTGCCTAGTAGCATATAGAATTCAAATTTAGATGACACAGCAACAATAAAACATACTCTCCATAGCATGGTCAACAAAGAATAAAATTTGGAAGAAACAAATTCCTACAATTCTGTGAAAGTACTACCTACAGCTCTCTACAGAGCAAAACTTCGAGACCTAAAAACCTCAAGGGCATCTCAAATGCCTTTGCAAATCCAACAGCATAAGCGTACCTCTTCCCTTTATTCAACTCAGCCAGACATTGCTGCTGCTTTTTTTTTTTTAATTGTAGATTTAATAATATTGTTAACCCTTCTCTGCGGCATATGCTTTTATATCTTGTAATGAGCTGTGCTCTCTTTTGCCTTTTGGTTATGTTTGTTCACAGTTAAAGACCTTGTCCTCTGCTCCCACAGGTTCTAATAGTAACACGATTAACCATAGAGCAGCAGAAAAGTAACATTTGTTTCATGTAGCTTCGGTTCTTGTTGTGTGCTTTTGCTTTGATGATGTGATGAGATTTAATATATTAGTGGTTTATATTAAATTATTTTAGTACATAATTGTTAAGACATATTTCATTAAATATATCTAACAATAATAGTAGTATTAACAATCAGATTGAACATTGGTTAAGATGAATTTCATCTCCCATTGTGAAACTACCTTCTTGGAGGCTTAAATTTGCTTGAAAATTTCTGTGTGTTCAGAGTTATTCCACTGGACTAGCTAACTCTTAGCCTATTCATAGTACTAATGTACATTTTGTGGGGTGGATTTATATGTCCAAGGAATCTTATTGTAGTGAGCGTCTTTCTGCTCCTTGATTATATTACTCATTTATGTAGGTCTAGTTTATTAATTATTCAGTCTCAGTTTATGTAGTCAGCTGATATGGAATATTCTGTCAGATGTATTTGCATTACCTAGGAATATTATAGTGCATCTGTTTAATTTATTCAAAATATTTAAAATAGTTATCATTATACAATCTACTGAGTATAGCTATGCCTCTTCAAACCTTCATATTCCTGATAAACTGGTAAAACATCAGTAGTCAAAGGAATATTACACTCATCTTCATTGTTCTCTAATACTTCTAGGTCAAAGCCTGTTATATCAGATACTAATAAAAATCTAGTATTAGTGTATTTATTTAATTTATAAAACTATACCACAAAAGCCTGAAATGTGGAAAGGCAGCAGGAGAAGATGATATTCAACCAGAAATGGCTAAGTATGGAGGTATTAAAGTCTTGCAGTAGCTGCAAAGCATAGTTTGAAAGGACGAATTCCAGATTATTAGAGTAAGCTCTTATAGTACCATATAAAAAAGGGAAATAAAATTGAATGTGAGAATTACAGAGATATTTCTCTACTGAGTGTTTCTGGTAAGATTTATGCAAGTATATTTGAGAAAGATTATGGAAGGGAAGCTTGGTGAAGATCAAGCTAGATCCAGGCCAAATATAAACTTTCAGGATCAGATTTTCACTTTACAACAAATAGTTGAGAAGTCATAGGAATATAACAAAGATCTGGAAAACACATATGAAAAGGTGTCAAGAGAGAGAGGTTATTCAAAATGACACAGTTATATGGTATCAGTGGGGCATTATATCAAGTAATACTTAGTCTATATTTGATTTGTACGTCCGCAGTTAGAATTAAAGTACAGGAAGATGGTTTAATGTTAAATCTGGTATCAGACAAGGATGTACATTATCCTCTCTGTTATTCATTATCTATATGGATCACATTGTGAAGGAAAGAGGTATTAAACCTGATATCAAAATTGGAGATGTTAATCTCAGTGCTTTGTTTTATGCAGATGATATACTTTTAAATATAGCCAGTACAACATCCGAAAAAATAGCCAAGATTCTAAAAAAGTACAACCTACACACACAGCATATAAGCCCCACCGCAAACTTGCTACCCTTATCCGTTCTACGAAAGATCAACTCCCTCCTCTCTCGCTGCCTGGAGTTTACAAAGTACCCTGTTCCTGTAAGCTGGCGTACTTTGGACAGACAGGCAGATCAGCATCCATCCACCTGGAGGAACACAAGTCTTACATCTGTAAACACAACTATGGTCATTCTGACTTGGCTGACCATGTTTTGGACACCACCCAGAGGTTATCATGGAAGAAAACCACCATGCCCCACCACAGCAAATTCAAGAAAGAGAGACTTTTCTTAGAAGCAGCAGCTCTCAGAAACCAACCAAATCTTAATAGATACGGTTGCATTAAGCTTCCGAAGATTTGGGAAACACTCATCACCAGAGGTCCCACCTTACGTTCCAGGCCACCTACTACCGCCCTTAGAGGGCGCTCCACCTAGATAGGACTTTAGTGTCACCCAAGTGGTTGGGCTTAGTATTGTATGATATTTGTGTGCATGTTGCATTAGTTGTTTTTGTAATCCCCGTAGATGTCCTAGTGACTAGGAGGAAATATAGGAAGTATTAAATTCTATTTTAATCCTTTTTGAGTGTTGTAAAAAATCCATTAAGCCTCCAACATGACAATAGTATACTGGCATACCTCTTACCAGGAAGAACACTCAGTAGAGAAATACCTCAGTAATTCTCACATCGTTTTATTTCCCTTTATATATGGATACTATGAGAGCTCTACTGCAATCATCTGGAATTTGTCCCTCTGAACTGTGCAGTGCAGCCACTATAAGACTTTTATACCTCCATACTTGAGATATTCGACCAGAAATGCTCATCTACTCTGGCTGTCTTTCCACATTTTAGACTTTTGATAGCTTTTTCTACTTCAAGTATGGATATGTATTCCTGATTGCATGCCTGGTCAGGTTTTTTTTTTTTTTTATTTTTTTTTTTATTAATCACTGTGCTGTCATCACTGCTAGTTTCGTTTAGCAGTTTTTCAAAGTAATTACTCCATACTTCAAGGATATCTTTTTCTCAAATTTTCATATCACCTTTATGATCTCTAATTCCTTTCACAGCACTCCTCTATTTCTAAGCTTTTTCAACAACCTTCAGAATACCTTACCACCTTTATGATATTTAGTTTCTAAGTTCTTACCCAAGTCTTCTGACGACTTTTGTTTATCTAGTTTTACACAGTGTTTAGCTTTCTTACGTTTGTCTCTGTATTCTCTAAGAGCACAAGCTGACTTATTTTCCACTAACTTTTTATGTGCTTCCTTCTTTTTCTTCACTGCCTGTTTAATTTCTTGTGTGCACCATGGAGTTCTGATTTTTCTATCCTTGCAGACAACCTCACTACATACCTCTCTGGCTGAATCAATTTTTTCTTCAGAGATTGCTAATGAATCGCCAAGGTTTGATTCCTGCCCTCAAACTCTTTCATTTTTTCTTTAAACATTTTTGAATAATGTTTGTATATTTCAGTCTACTGCTCAACTTTTATTCGCTTTAAAACTTTCTTACGTTCTTTTCAATATAACATTCAATTTTATCCTGCTCAAGACTAAATGGTGAGCACTTCCAATTTCAAATCCTCTGTGCACTGTAGTGTCCTGCACCAGAGAAAAAACATCACTATCAACAATAACATAGTGAATGAGACTTTTCTTATTTCTTGCATCTTCTTTACTTGTGAATTTGTGCACATTTTTATGTTGGAACATGGTGTTAGTAATAACCAGTCCATGTCCTGATCAGAAATCCAACAAGTGTTTGCCATTATTATTAGCTTTGCTCTTTTCTCAAAATTTTTCCAAAATACAGTGGTGCCTTGATTAACGACGGTAATCCATTCCAGGATTACCGTCATTATCCACGGCACAATTCCCCATAAGATTTAAGTGAAAATCGATTAATTTGTTCCGGCTCCTCCCCACAACCATAGTACACCTTAAAAATGTAGATAAAACTCATTTAAAATGTCATAAAAATATGGTAAATATCATTTATTTATTATACAGTATATGTATTTGCTACAAAAAAATTAACATTAATAAAATGAATTGTTCTTGAAAACAGTATATATCAATCTTCACCAGAAGGACAATTGGGCTCACTTGGAGTTTTTTGACAAATGGACCTGTAAAAAACATGTCTAGGGTTGTTTGCTTCTGCCTCTTTTTTAAAATGTTTCTGAAAAACTGCATGGACATTTCATTAAATAGATCTGCAGTTCTGATAACCTCAGATTTGTTTGGATTCCATTTCATAGCAACATTTTGAACTTCCTCCCACTTTGCCAAAACATTTTTGATTTCAGCAGTCGTAATTTGTTCTTTCTCTCCATCCTCAGATGAAATTTCCATTTCCTTTTCTTCACATTGCTGCTTGAAAAGTTCTTTTAGCTCGTCAGTAGTCAGTTCTCAGTCATGCATCTCCAATAATTCTTCAACATCTTCCTCTACTTCCAAGTAGTTAAGATCATGAGCAGTTGCCACAATATCCTGTACCAATTTGTGTCCTTCAGCTGAAGTTTCTTCATTACCCTTGTGTAAAGTTTTTAGAATTTGCAATTATCAGCTGATCCATAGGTTTAATCAGAGATGTAGCCTTGGGAAGAAGAAAAATCACCTTGATAAAATCTAATTCCTCTGGTAGCTTTTCTTGTATGCCTGTTGGATGGCCAGGTGCGTTATCCAAGGTTAAAATGGCTTTTAGAGGCAGATTGTTTTGCTCAAGATAGGCTTTGACAGTTGGTCCAAACACTTAGCGAATCCAGTATTCTAAATTCTATTCTTGTGACCCAGGCTTTGCTGTTAGACTTCCACAAAACACTGGATTTAGAGACATTCAACTTTTTGAATGCTTGGGGATTCTTTGAGTGGTAGATTAACATTGGTTTTACCTTGCAGTCTCTACTTGCATTTGCTGCTAAAAGCAATGTTAAACTATCATTCACTGGTTTATGCCCAGGAAGTGTTTTTTTCTTCTTTTGTGATAAATGTCCTGTTGGGCATTTTCTTCCAAAATAACATCTCATCACAATTGAAGACTTGTTGAAGTAGGTATTCTCCTTCTATAATTCTTGTAAAGCTATTGACAAATTTATCTGCTGCTACTTTGTCAGCACTAGCTACCTCTATCCATGTCTGCCCACACTATGAATTCCTGTTCTTTTTTAAAGTTGTCAAACCAACCTCTGCTACCTTTGAAATCATCATCATCTACCTCAGAACTTAATCCCGAAGTCTTCTTTTTCAAATCTTGATAAATCTGTTTGGCTTTCTGACAGATTGCATTTTGAGATGTAGTATCGCCTGCCATTTCTCTTTCTTTGATACAAATTAGTAATAGCTTACAACTCACACAGGCCATTATATCCATTCTGAATCTCATCACCATCCTAGTCAAAAGGCAGGAACTATTAAAACACTGGTTCATCAGGATTACTCCTTTTGTTCTTCAAATGAACTATTACAGAAATAATTGCAGTATATTATATATTATTTCCTCTTTTTTATCTAAAGGATATAAGAATTCTTTCACCAAAAGAGCTTTGAGTAGTTTTCGTATATCTTCCTCTTCAAATACAGAAGAAATAACACATATTCCTATCCCTTATGTGCGAGGCATTAGTGAACGCATAGCAAAAGTTTTAAAACCACTAAATATTTTTGTTGCCTTTCGACCAATCAGAAATATCTCCACCTTTCTCACTTCTCCAAAGGACAAGCTTCCACATCCGAGTTATCCAGGTGTCTAGCAGATTCCTTGATCTCGTGGGTTATCTTATTTCGGCCAAACAGGAAGATCTGCTTTTATTAGGCAAGAAGAATATCAGTCTTATATTCAATACTTTGAAATTAAACAGTCTGGACTTGCAGAACATGCCATCAACACTAGACAGAGTTCACTGGATATCACTATGCTGTCATCACTGCTAGTTCGTGATGGCAGTCTATTCCTTATGGAACGGCTTTATAAAGAAACATGTGAAACTTCCCTCTCCTAACTGAAACAGATCCAATTGCGTTTATCACCTTTGTGGGAGATAGGAAAGATTAGCTGATTTATAAAATACTAACTTTTTTAATTGTGTGCATTTATATATTTATTTGTTTGTTTTAAATAAGTTAGAATATTTTAGTTATCTTGCATTAGGTACTTAGGTGTCACCTTTTGGAATTGTTATTGTTTAATTAGCTTTATACATGTGCTGAAGAAGCCTGTTATACTCAGGCTAAAATTCTACTAATAAATAATATTTTATGTGAGTTAATTCCATTATTATAATTTTAATATATGAGAGTGGCCTGAAAAGTTCTCGGCCTTAAGAATGAAAAAAACAGATTTATAATTTCAAAATTATTTTTATTTTTCAACATAATCTCTCCTAAGAGTAATACATTTATTCCAGCACCATTATCCCATCCCTGTAGTGGTTCTCAGTAAAATATGCAAAATACCCCTTTACAGCTGCAGTCACCTCTTGCTTTGAAGAAAAACATTATTAAATTATTTATTATTTCAGGCGACTCCAGGGAGGCCCTAAACATCATGTCCACACAACTATACGACATTCTCACAGTATCTATCATACTTTGCCCTGAACTCACTCACTGTCATAACACCCACAACAGACTCTGGCAGCTTATTCCACTCATTTACCACTCTAAAAGTAAAGAACCCAGCTCTAACACCCCTGCTAACCAAACTCTTGCCAGCTTCCACAGGTGTCCCCTAGTTCTCCCACCACCAGTCCTGATCTCAAAAATATCATCTGAATTAATCCTATAGAATCCATTTAGCAAATTGAATGTCTCAATCATATCTCCCCTTTTCTGCCTATCAACTAGTTTCTGCAACCCACAAATCTTCAACCTGTTCTCATTTGGTTCATTCCATAGACCAGCTGTCATCTTAGTCACTCGCCTCTGGATCCTCTCCACCTCCTCCCCATCAAGAAGGAACCGAGGTGACCAAATCTGGGCACAGTAGTCGAGATGAGGTCTTATCAAGGCTCGGTACAGAGGTACCATAACTTCTTTTCTCTATTCATCGAGGTATTTTTCAACAACCAAGTGAGTTGATGAGCGGATTTAACTACTTTTGCAATGTGGCCCCTAAACTTCATCTCCCTATCCACCAACACTCCCAAGTCCCTGGCCTCATCAATCTACTGAAGTACAGGTCCACCAATGTGGTATACTGCTGCTAATCTTTTCACCCCAAAATGCATAACCTTACATTTTGTCACATTAAATTGGCATCCATTCTCCTTAGCCCAGAACTCCAAGTCATCCTGCAAGATTTTGACATCTTCTGCATTCACCTATCGCCTTACCTAACTTTGCATCATCAGCGAACAAATGAACTCTTCCACTTAGATCGTTAATGAACAGATTAAACAGCAGTGGTCCAAGAACAGAACCCTGCGGCACACCACTAGTCACAGGCCATCTTTTGGACTCTACTCTTGAATAAACTACTCTTTATTAAGGAAGAGATAGAAGTCAGAGGGAGCCAAATCTGTAGAATATGGTAGATGTTCCAACAATTCATCATCATCAAATTCCTGCCAGGTATCCTCAAGGGGTGTACAGGATATGATAGTACTACATGAAAAAATTACATCATTACTAACTTCCTATCTACAATTTTCCTCCAAATCAGTCTGTTACTTGTCAAGACTCCAACATTATCAGATCTTATATTTCTATCGTCTAAGGCACTTTGTACCGTATCAATCCACCTATTCCGGGTCGTTTTCCTGCCAACCTGGCAGAGAACACTTGTTTCACTAATCTTTTCTCTCCCATTCTATTTAAGTGACATTACCACCTGAGATTAGCTCTGCTAAAGCATTCCTGGATACTGACAATATCAAGTTCTTTCCTAATATCCTCGTTTTTAATATGATATTGCCATTGATGCCATCTGTTCACACCTCTAATCTATCTCAGGACTCTCATATCTGCGGTCTCTAGTCTTTGGTCAAGTGTTTTACTTCTGACCCGGCTCTCAGATCCATAAGTTAAAACTGGTTTGAACACTGTCTTATATACAATAATTTAGTGTTCTGACTAATTTCTCTCTTATTCCATATGAATTTATTCAGTTGATTTCCCACCATACCAGCTTTGCTGACTCTGTTGTCTATTTCTATATTTAATTTACCATCTTCACTAAAAATCATGCCTAAATAGCTGAAATGTTTTACTTGTTCCACAGGTTGTCCATTCACCACACAGTTGACATTTTCAATGATTCTGCCTATTTTATTGCTGACCTTCATACCCTATCTATTACAACAGCTATTCAATTTAATCAGAGAATCTTGCAGACTTGTAGCGGATTTATTTAGAAGTATAACATCATCCGCATAAAGCAAAGAGCTGACATTAACATCTCCAATTTTGATATCATGTTTAATACCACTTTCCTTCATAATGTGATCCATATAGATAATGAATAACAGAGGGGATAATGTACATCCTTGTCTCACACCAGATTTAACATTAAACCATCTTCCTGTACTTCATTCAATTCTAACTGCTGACTTACAACTCAAATAAAGACTAAGTATTGCTTGATATAATGCCCCATTGACACCATAGAACTGCAGCGTATTGAATAGCTTCTCTCTTGTCATATGCCTTTTCCAAATCGACAAAACTTAAACACAGATCTTTGTTATATTCCCATGCTTTCTCGACTATCTGTCGGAAAGTGAAGATCTGATCCCGACAGCCTCTATTTGGCCTGAATCCAGCTTGTTCTTCACCAAGCTTTTCTTCCAATTCTTCTCAACCGTTTCTCAAGTATACTTGCATAGATCTTGCCAGGAACACTCAGTAGGAAAATACCTCTGTAATTCTCACATTCAGTTTTATTTCCCTTTTTATATATGGGTACTATGAGAGCTCTACTCCAATCATCGGGAATTCGTCCCTCTGTCTAGGCTTTCTGAACTATGCAGTGCAGCCACTGTAAGACTTTTATACCACCGTACTTCAGCATTTCTGGTCGAATATCATCTACTCCTGCTGCCTTTCCACATTTCAAACCTTTGATGGCTTTTTCTACTTCAAGTATGGATATGTATTCCTGACTGCATGCCTGGTCAGTGTTTTTTACCACTGTGCTATCATCACAGCTTGTTTCCTTTAGCAGTTTTTCAAAGTAATTACTCCATACTTCAAGGATATCTTTTTCTCCTGTTTTCATGTCACCTTTGTCACCTTCTTCAACATCCTCCAGAATATTTTGCCACCTCCTTGATATTTATTTTCTATATTCTTACCAAAGTCCTCCCATGACTTTTGTTTAGCTAGTTTTACACAGTGTTTAGCATTCTTGCATTTATCTCTATATTCTCTAAGAGCACAAGCTGACTTATTTGACAGGAACTTTTGATATGCTTTCTTCTTTTCCTTCACTGCCTCTTTAATTTCCTATGTCCACCAGGGAATTCTGATTTTTTTATCCTTGCAGACAACCTCACCACATGCCTCTCTGGCAGAATCAATCAATGTTTTCTTCAGAGTTTGCCGCTGAATCTCCAAGGTTTGATCCCTGTTCTCAAACTCTTTCACTTTTTTTTTCAATAATCTTTCTGTATTTTAGTCTACAGTTCACATCTGAGAGCTGCTCAACTTTTATTCGCTTTAAAACTTTCTTACATGTTATTCTTTTCAATATGAAATTCAATTTTATCCTGCTCAAGACTAAATAGTGATCACTTCCAATTTCAAATCCTCTGTACACTCTGGTGTCCTGTACCAGAGAGAAAACATCACTATCAACAATAACATAGTCAATGAGACTTTTCTTATTCCTTGCCTCTTCTCTCCATGTGAATTTGTGCACATTTTTATGTTGGAACATGGTGATAGTAATAACCAGTTCATGTCCTGAGCAGAAATCCAACAGATATTTGCCATTATTATTAGCTTTGCTCTTTTCTCCAAATTTTCCCAAAATATTTTTGTATGTCTCACAATTATTTCCTACTCTGCTATTTAGATCCCCAACAAGGACCAACTTTTCCTTTTTCATTGTGTCAGTTGCTTTTTCTAAAGCATCAAAAAATTCCTCCACTTAGTAGAACCTTCTGTGGGACCATAGGCACAAATAAGTGTCATTGTCCAGTTCCCCATTCTCATATTTGCCCACATTACTCTACTTGAGACTGACTGCCATTCAAGAAGATTAGCCTCGTATTTTGTTTTGAATACTATGGCTACTCCTTCTTTTCCTTGATTGTCATTGCCTGAATATAACATTTTGTATTTATTGCTCAGAAAGATCTCACCAGTTTTGGTCTTTTTTGTTTCAGTCACCCCTATTATGTCGATCTGGTACTTATCTAATTCCTCGGCTAGCGCCATTTCTTTGCTATTCAGGCTTCTTACGTTGATAGTACCGATCTTTAACTCTGGTGATGTTGAGTTGGGGTTTGTTTTCAGATTTGTTCCAGTAGCTGACTTTTCGCTGTTTGTCCTGGTTCCCTGGCGAAAACGAGGGCCTTGTTTAACCGGGCGACGCTCCAGCCGGCATGAAATTTTGTCATGTTGTATCATCATTTTTTATTTTGGTTTAACCAATAAGAATACAATTTGGTCGGCTAAATCCCAAATTGCCAGCCCATCCTCGTTCGTTTAGTATCCAACTAGATACCCAACAGGGAGCACCATGAGAAGGTGAGGATTGGACATTAGGTCAGAAGCCCTGGTCAGTTCTCCGCATTCCTTTAAAGGCTATGTGGAGGTCTCCTCTCAGTTATACAGCTTTGACCCTTAAGCACCCCCAACAATTCATCAGATCCCTTAATTTTCTCACTACCAAAACACCTTTGTGGGCAGGTGCATTGTCCTGATGAAAGATGATATTTTTCTTCCGCAAACCGGGTCTTTTCTCACGAATTTTTCGTCTAGTCTGGGTAAAATATCGGAATAATATTCCACGGTTATTGTTTTACCCTTTTCAAGATAATTAATAAACAAAATGCCTTTAGCATCCCAAAACACCGATGCCACGACCTTTCCTGCTGGTGGAACCGACTTTTTCTTTGGTGCTGAACAACCGGCTTCTGTCCATTGTTTTGACTGCTGTTTGGATTCTGGCATGTAATAGTGAATCCAAGTCTCATCCATAGTAATAAATAGATGCACAAAATCAGCTTTATTCTCTTTAAAATGCTCCAAGCACTGTTCAGCAATTTTCATTCAGGTGCGTTTTTGATCTGCTGTGAGCAAGCGCAGCACCCATCTTGCGCAAAGCTTTTTCATTTGCAATTCTTCATGCAAAATATATCCTACACATTCTTTTGAAATGCCTGTAGTCTCAGCACTTTCACTCATCGGTCATCCAATATCATATCATGTACTTGATCAATGATTTCTGGTGTTGTTACACTTTTTGGACGTCCTTCACGTGGATCATCTTCAAGGCTGGTACAGCCACTTTTTAAACTCGGCAGCCCATTTCTTAATTGTCGAAAACGAAGAAGAGTGCCCTTAAACTTTTATGAATTTCTTTTGTCATTAAACCTTTTACAAAGAATTTTATAACTGCACAATACTCAATTTTATCCATTTCAAGGGATACAGACAATACTTTTGCTTCAGACAGCTGTGTGAAATAAACTACTTGATAGAATGACTTGCAATTTCACATGGATGCTTATGACAGATGTACCAACTTAGAAAAAAAAAACTTGCCGATAGTATTGCCATCCGAGGCCAAGAACTATTCAGACCACCCTCGTAACATTTTGTATTTATTGCTCAGAAAGATCTCACCAGTTTTTGCCTTTTTTGTTTCATTTGCCCGTTATATCGATCTGGTACTTATCCAATTCCTCAGCTAGCTCCATTTCTTTGCCATTCAGGCTTCTTATGTTGATAGTACTGATATTGATTCGTGGTGTGTTTTAGGGTTTGTTCCAATAGCTGACTTTTCGCTGTTTGCCCTGGTTCCCTAGCGAAAACAACGGGGGCCTTGTTTAACCAGGCTATGTCCCAACCGGCATGAAATACTGTCATGTTGTACCATCATTTAATATTGTGGTTTAAGCCAATAAGAATAAAATTTGGTCATCTAAATCCCACATTGCCAGCCCATCCTCATTTGTACCTAACAGGGTGCACCACGTGAAGGTAGATACCTAACAAGGTGCACCACGAGAAGGTGAGCATTAAACATTAGGTTAGAAGTCCTGGTCAGTTCTCTGCATTCCTTTAAAGGCAATGTGGAGGTCTCCTCTCAGTTATACAGTTTGACTCTTAAGCCCCTCCCCCCCATAACAAGACAAAGACAATGAAAATAGGCAGAAACATTGAAAACATCATCATGAATGGAGAACCTATAGAACAAGTAAAACATTTCAGCTACTTAAGCACAATTTTTGGTGAAGAAGGTAAATTAAATATGGAAATAGACAACAGAATCAGCAAAGCTGGTGGTAGGAAGTCAACTGAATAAATTTATATGGAATAAGAGAGAAATTAGTCAAAACACTAAATTAGCTGTATACAAAACAGTGTTCAAACCAGTTTTAACTTATGGATCTGAGAGCTGGGTTAGAAACAAAAGACTTGACCAATGACTAGAGACCACAGATATGAGAGCCATGAGAAAGATTAGAGGTGTGAACAGATGGCATCAATAACAATATTGTATTAAAAATGATGATATTAGGAAAGAACTTGACACTCTTAGCATCCAGGGATGTGTTAGCAAAGCTAATCTCAGGTCACTTAAACAGAATGGAAGGGGAAAGATTAGCAAAATAAGTCTTCCTAAGAAGATAGAAATATAAGATCTGATAATGTCGAGTCTTGACAGATAACAGATTGATCTGGAGGAAAATTGTCGATAGGAAGTTAGTAACGACATAAGTTCTTCATGTAGAACTGTCATAATACACACTGGCCAAGTGATTTGCGTATCTGCTCTCCTGCCAAAAGGCTGCAGGTTTGAATCCCTCCTTGGACATGGATGTTTGTTTATGAAAATACTAGTGGTGGCAGTAGATGGCATTGGTGTAGATGATGAAGGTAGTTGCAGCTGGTGAATTGGTGGAGACAGGGAGTTGTAGAGTAGGTCTCCTCCCTCAATGAGTCTTTGGACTCTCTGGAGGTGTTATGTAATAATAATAATAATATCCTGTACACCCCTTGAGGGTAAATGACAGGAATTTGATGATGACCTCCTAATCAAAAAAATTAGAATAATCAAATATGATTAAGCATAGTCTAAATCTACATGCTTTGTAGATTAGATAACTATGTAAACACATAAAAATATAATATAAAATAAACTGTTATTTGAAAACATTTGCAAAATTAGAATAATTTTTACTGTGGTTCAAAATATTAGAATAGTCCAAATTTTTTCAATTCGTTTTGGGAAGAGCATAGAAATAGCATATATTTCAATGGCTGTGGGACTGACGTGTGTGAAGAATTGTTTGCGCATGGATTTCAGTTAATCATTTGTTAAACGTGAGTCGAACAAGTGACATATCGGAAGCTAAAAAGTTTCATATTGTGTCTCTCAACAGTTTATGTTTAAGAAATTGAAATGTTCTCAAGCAGGCGTGAATAGAGTATTGAGACAGTATTCTAATAACTGGAGTTTTCAAAATAATCTGCAATAGTGGTTGGAAGGTAATAACTACATCAAGAGATGAGAAGGGATTGAAGGATATCATGAGAAAATCTGCTTCTGAAGTGTAAGGTATTTTTCACAGGTGATGGAAAGAACTAGGTGTGAAAGTGTCTAAATCTACAATGTTGAGACGACTTCACAAAATGGGTTTTAAATCACATGTACCTAAGATGTTTTGACTTCAAAGCAAAAGGCAGCTAAAATGTGATGGTGTAAGTCAAGATTTCTGGGGTCAAGAGGACTAGAAAAAGGTACTTTTTAGTGAAGAAAGTATATTTTGTTTCCCCAATGGTCATCAAGAGATATGTGTTTGGCTTCTTAAGAAGCAACTGTTAAAGAATGCATAAGATGTTTGGTTAAACTTCCAACCTCTGTCATTGTTTGTCAGGGTCCAGGCAGGCTGTGTATTGTGTACAAAAGAGTCAATTCCCAAGTGTGCCAAGAAATTCTAGCACTTTATGTTACCAACATTGGAAGATTTATGTGATGGTAATTTCCTTTTTCAGCAAGAGTCAGCTTGTCACACTTCCAAGACGGCTCAAAGAAGGGCAAATCAATGTAATTCCTTGACCAGCAAACTAACCAGATATAAACTCCATTGAGAATTTGTGAGGAATTATGAAACATCTTCAAGAAGTTGCCAAAAGACAAAAATAATAATAATAAATAAAAGACTGAACCACTGGTTGGGCATATTATTTACTATAATATGAACAGCCATAAAAGCTAAGAGGGATGCAACAAAGTACTAATTATCATGTTGTTTCCCTTTGACTGTAATTTTTGTGCATTTATTTTTGAACTATATTAAAAAGTATTCTACTTTTGTGAACGTTTGTAAACAACAGTTTTCTTATAGTTTATATTACATTATAATCTACAAAGTACGTATATTTAGATCATGCTAATTCATATTTAATAATAATTATTTTCTATGCAATAAATTACAATTGCAAATCATTCAACACATTTTCTTTGATTATTCTAATTTTTTGATTTGGAGGTCTATTATTTCAGTATAAATCTACTTGAAAAGGACGTAAAGTTCTGCCCTTGCAGGTTTTTTTTTTTTTTTTTTTGTCATGAGAAGAGACATTTAGATGGATAGATTACTAATAAGATAAGTAGGAAATCATTCAAAGCTCAAGTATTAGAATATGTCGAAAATAATCAGCTGGTTATTTTCACTTGAATAATATGAGGGTGCTTCCATAAGTTTCTGGCCTGACTAACTTTTAAAGATGCTGGAAAGAAAACTGTGTCACGCCTTTGAATTAAATTTCTATGCCCTTAAAAAAATAGTCTGTACTTTTATCTGCAAAATGCCCTAAAACTGCAAATTTTCTTCCTTGAAGATTTCTTTAGTTTTGAGAAGATGTAGTAGTCAGTGGGTGCTAGATCTGGGCTGTAGGGTGGGTGTTCAAGTCCTGGAAGCCACAGTCCTTCGCTGCAGCCTTTGCAACTATAGCCATATGAACTGGAGCATTGTCAGGAAGCAGGCAGGCAGATACCATGACTCAGCATTCCTCGTCTCTTCTCTTTTATGGTGTCACACAGTTTGAAGCATAATATTCTGCATTCACAGTCATATTCCTTTCCTTGAAGACAATCAAGAGAATTCCCCAGCAATCCCATAAGACTGTTGCAATTATCTTCTTGGTGGACTGAATGACCTTGGCTTTATTCGGCAGTGCTTCCCCTGGTTTGTGCCACTCCATGGATTCCCTTTTGGAAAGAGGATCATAATATAGAACAATGGTTTCATCTCCGGTGACAATGGATTCCAGTACTTCTGTCGGATTCCCTTGGCAAAGCTCTAAAAACTCACAGGAACAGGTCACACGATGCTCCTGAATTGAAGAGAGAAATCGGGGCATTGACCTTCGTCGTGTGACATTTTTCGTGAATGATGCATATGATCTAACTCGCTTTTACACATTGTAACAGAAGAGATTGTACTTCAAAAAAAGTAATAATATTTGTTCTTATGTACATTGAGATGACCTATGATTGATTTATGCTTAATGTGTTTTATGTTGTAAGCATACTGCAGCTGAAGAACAGAATTACATTAATTCTAGACAAGAACAATCCCATAGGACTCCCATACCTTACATCAAAGGCATCTCTGAACGGCTCTTGAAAATTATGAAGAAATACAATCTTGCTGCCACCTACAAACCCATCAACAAGATCCAAAGCTTGTTACCCTCGCCTAAAGACAAACTTTCACCTATGCTACTACCTGGTGTATACGATGTTCCATTCTCCTGTAAACTCTCTTATTTTGGACAGACAGGCAGATCAGTTTTTAAACGCATTTCGGAACACCAAGACCATATCCTCATCAAACTGCATAAATCAGGCCTTGCTCAACACAGAGTTGAAAACCCAAACCACAAGATCCATTGGAAAAAGACAAAACTTCTACACAGATCTTCATATAAATATGAACGTTTATATAAAGAAAGTGCTGAAGCCTTACTCCACAGACCAAATCTAAACTGCAACGATGTTCTTGCCATCCCTAAAGTATGGGAAATTGTCATACAAAATTGGGTAAAATAATAACTGTAATTAATTTTAATTTAAGTAATTTAGTTCAATTTAATTTAAGTTCAGGCCACTACATGCAATTTGGATTCCTTTGTACATACACGCCCTTTCTTTTGTCATTCCTAGTATTGCCTTACTGTACTGATGATGTCCTAAGATACCTAGGACAAAATATTTATGTAATAAAAAATCTACTACTGTGGTTTACGTGTGTTAAACTTGGTCAAGAATTACATTAAGATTTATTTTGATTATAATTATATTGGTAAACAAAATTAAAATGCCAATGGCATCCCTCTTAACCATCTTTCTTTTGGATGACCAATCTAAGCCACAAGCAGTCAGATTGTCAAGCTTCACTCAGTATTCCATGTGAAACTTCAGTTTACTTCACCAGCTTGTCAGGGTCAACAGATGATAATGGTGATGTTTGTGGAAAACTGCAATGTGAAGTGGGTCTACTTGAATGCTCTAAACACAAAACTCAATGACTTAGCTCAGATGAAGCATTACTTCTCATTTGATGTCAGCTCAAGAATAAGTTCATCTTGTGCATTTACGAAAATTTTGAGTGATTCACTATATGCCATTTCCAGATGTGCCATACATGTCTCCATTTTCAACAATTAATGAGTGCACATTGTTCTGTGTGAACATGCTCTCAACAAGAGCAATGCCAGACTGCACTTACTTGAAAGATTACAAGAAGAAATTGAAAACTAGAGATGGAACTTCTTCCTCACCCAGCACACACACCTAGACTTTGTACTAGCTATTTCACTCATTTCAACTGATGGATTACTTGCTGTGCACATTTAATCAGTACTTAGTACATCGAGGGGTGGGGGGTATATCTAATAAGATATAATGCCTTATAATTGTTGAGAAATGTTTTTCAGCTGTAATTTTATTAGTGTTAAAGTATGAAAATGCCAAAATTCTAAAACTTGTATCAATTTTGACTGTTTTAAAAGTGTTTTTCGAGAATAATCTTAAGATATTTACATTTGAAGTATCATTAGCATATTACAATCAACTCACTAGAGTAAACCGATTGCAACCACCTTCCAAGGATTTCTGTGGTGTTGCACCTATGGTGCTTTTATCATGACTTTTCCTGGTTTGTTATAGTGAGGGAATTGTTATAATGATGTTTGCTCTAGTGAGTCTTATATCTAGATCTGTGATTAAATGCTCCATAAAAGATTGATATTGCAAACTTCCATAATAATTTATTTAAGCTAAAATCATTACAACTAGGTTGTTTGACTGTTTTCTTTAACTTCATCAATATATAAAAAATTCTGTGACACATTTTCTGGTTATTGAAATTAGGACTAAGAAAAGATGTATGAAGATTTTCAAAGCTTGCACATCCTTGATGTTTGAGAAAATAAAATTTCTCAATCTTCATAAAAATGATATCTATAGCTCAGTGGAAACTTATCCATATGTAGAGCACCCATTTTGAAGAGAATATGGAACAAATGACCTTGAAATGTATCTGCTATAAAAGCAAATTCAAAGCAGGCATACTTTTAACTAAGAGCTGTCAAATTTATATAATACTTGCTACACAACATTATGCAACAAACTGAAGCATACATGGAAGATACATTGTTTTTGAGAATACTGACTTGATACTTTTTTCGACTTAAATAGTGTAAAGACAATGCCCAGAAAAATTTAAATCCTTTACTGGAACAGCATGATTCATGGAAATTTACCTGTTTCTATTCAGCTGTGGACAACTATATGTTCCCCTCAGTAGAACCCATACTGCTGATTGAAACTTGCGCACAAATTGACCAGGGTTGGGTTTGAAAATACAAAAAAATTTATGTAAAAACAAAGTTGAATATTAAATCAGTATTAAATAGGTTAGCTTCCATCACCACAAGTATAAATGTAGTTATAAATTGAATTGGCTTCTCACACTGTCCTTGCTAATATTTCTGTCTATTTGCATTATCTTTTAATTGTCATTCAGTTTGAATAGAATTGTGTAGAGAACTTAAGAGGATTACATACTGATTCAGGATCTTCTAAATAATCTGGCCTGTTGCATATTGAATAATATAGCCTCTTACATTGCACTCTACTAATGAAGAATCAAAATTTAAATCTTAAGGTCGCTGAATTGGTTCTGGATAATCTGTATTATATAAGTGAAGGATTACATCTACAAATGTGCTTGTATATATGGTCAGTGTAACTTCATGTAAGGCAAACTTAATAAGTTAACACTCACACACTTAGTGTAATTATTAAAAATGGAGGGATCTCTCCATTACCCTAACATTTATTTGATGCTATGTAAAGAAAGTGATTTACATGTGAAATATTACACATCAGACTTGATAAAAGCATCTACAACAAATGATGTTGAATATCACAGTCTGGCGATTCAATTCCCCTCCCTTCTTCCATTCTGGATAGCAAACTAGAATTCAGAAAATGAAAAATTTAATAGTTCCATGAAAAAAAAAATACACTGCTTACCAGTGCTATCATTTTTTTCTTTTCAATTAAATACACTACTGAGGGTGAAGTATGTGGCGTAGCCTGAATATCTACATCTCTCGGTGCAGCCTTGTTTATTTAAAATGTATACTTACCTCAGACAATTACAGTGAGTAATTATCTAAGATAAAACTGCTTGTCATTCACTGAAGGATATACATTCTGGAAAGCCCTTTGTTGTGGTGATAAAATATCAGTTTAGTTCAGCTACACATACTGATCTGGTTTACAAAAGTGCAAAATCATGACTGTAGTTTAGAATAGGAAACAGGCACATATCGCTGAAAGTTCTCCACAATTCTCCCACTGCCTGGTTTCTCCATACACGGAATCATGCCTTTATATTGTTATCACGTTCTTTTATGGGACAATTACACTTCACAAATATACACAATATAAAGAAAATAATTTTCAGTCTATCTTGACTGTGGAATAAATCTTCCTCACAAATGCACTTGTACCTACAAAACCAAATGACCCTAAAGGAAGAAAAATAAATACTTTTATATATTTATTTATATTATTGCTGTAAAATAATTCATATAATCCTACAACACTAATATTACTCAGTTAATCTATCTATTAAAAGAAATTTTTAAAAATTCCAATTTTTTTTTCATTTCAAGTACGTATTTAAAAGCATGTTTGTTAATTTTTATTTCACACATGTCCTGTGTTTAGCATATACACAATGTCCCTTTAAGTAAGGAGACAATTATTATATCAAAACAAAGCTATTATTTGGAATTATAGATTCAAAGTAATCTCCCTCCAACTCCACACAACATTTACATCTGTCTACATTTTTGGGAAAATTATGGAGACACTACAGTGTTTGAGTAAAACTTTAGTTTAATATAAACCAAAATCAACACAAAACGTTTCAACCTTCATATCAAGGTCATCTTCTGGAGCATATACACTATATATACAGAGAAACACGCTGCACTACAATCTACAGGTTGGTCATTAACTTTAGCAAACCATGTAGATTGTAGTGCAGCGTGTTTCTCTGTATGTGCTCCAGAAGATGGCCTTGATATGAAGATCGAAACGTTGCGTGTTGATTTTGGTTTATATTAAACTAAAGTTTTACTCAAACATGATAGTTGTCCCCATAATTTTCCCAAAAATGTATTCTGATCACCGTGTAAGCCTAAAAGAAAGGATTTACATCTGTCATACAGGTGTTCAAGGGCACATGTGTATGGGAATTCCACTGTGCCTTTGAATCAGAACCAGAGACTGAAGGAGGTTCCTGAATGGGAACCTCCTTCAGTCTCTGGGTCACACCGCATTGGATGTTCTCAATATCGTTGAAGCACTTCCCTTTCAAGGCATACTTCATCTTTGGGAAGAGGAAAATGTCAGTGGGGGCCAAATAGACATTTGGAAGCCAGAAAATGCTTCACAGGCAGTGCAAGGGGTGTAATGCTGTGAACAGAAACCAACTGTTGTTGTGGAACAGTTCTTTCCTGACACATTGCATGTGGGTGCACAGATGTTGCATTACTCCTAAATAATTCTGAACGTTCAACACTGGTGCCCTTAGGAACATATCTGCAGTGGGTAATTCCAGTAATGTCAAAAAAAAAAGACGATTGTCTTGACATGCAATTTTTGCAACCTGACTTTCTTCCACCAGGGAGAAGATGTTCCATGCCCTGGCATTTAGTTTCCGAATCAAACTGAAAATATCACCTTTCATCACTGGCGACAATTTTTTTGCAACACATCACAATCTTGATCAACTGCATGGATGAAATTTTGACAACATGGAACTCTGTGCTCTCTCTCTCTCTGTTCATGTGTCAACATGTGCAGCACAAACCTAGAACAAATCTTCCTCTTGTGCAAATCTCTTTCAAAGATTAATCTGGGTGTTTCCTTACCAACACTACGCTGTACAGGGAGTAGCCTGGTGGTTATTCACCTGTCATGAACAACAATTTCCAGCTTGCACCACATTTTCATTTATCCATGCAGAAACTGGCCATCCATAGTGTGGTTCATCCTCCAGGGACTCCCTCCCCTCTATAAACACAGAAAAACCAGCAGCAGAACATCTGTGTGCAGCTCAGTCATCGCTGTAAACTTCTTTAGGTCTTGGTACATTTTTGTAGCAACTTTTCCTTAATTTACTGTAAAATTTTATCACAGCTCTTTTCTCCATGACTCAACTTCTGATACTCTCCACTCACACACTCTTACTTCAACAGTAGCCACACGAAAACTGCTGCATCACCAACTCAAAAGTTGCACCTGTAATTACAACACACTCTAGTATTCAAAACTATAAACATGTTTGTTATTCTTATTCTAAGGTATGACCTTAAAAAAAATCAATCTCATTACTTAACAGGCACACTGTGTAGTATAGATGCACTCAATGCAGTAGATGAATGTCAACTCCAAATGAAATATCAAGCTTTGTTTTCTGGTGTGGTTTTTAAAACTTTTCCAATAACCAATCAAATCCTGAAAGATCTGGTATGTGCAAAACCTTAGAAATCATTTGTCAAAAATTATAAGTGAAAATAATCTTCTGCCTTAGATCTTAAACTAGTTGATAATGTTGAAATTCTTGCAAAATTTAGTATAAAGGTCACATTAGCAAATTCATTTCAATGATGCAAATTAAAAACAAATAAGGGATATTAAAGAGCTCTTCATTCATAGAAGAATATGTAAAGGTATATAGTACAGGCCAAACTTCAATGGAGTCCTGTCAGGTTTGTGCTTAAGAGATGTCTCCTACTGACTCTTCTCAGCATGGAAGTTAGGAAATTAGCCCACATTCAACATTATGCAAATTGAAAACTCTCAACATAATAAAAAATCACCAGGAGGATTCCAGCTATTGTCAATCAACAAGGAATTTTTTTGCTTATGTCACTCACCTTTAGACAAATATTATGGAAAAGTCTGTGGAAACTCAAGTAGTTACTGTAGAATATCTCTAAGGCATCTGCTCAAGCTTGGCGTAATGGTGTGTGATATATGCTCCTTTAAAGATCCTGAAAATCTTTATACTCAAAGTTTGCAAATGACACAACATTCCACTCTTTTATATTTGACAAACCTTGCACAACAAATCAGTTAACCTAGAATATCAACTTCCACAACCATAAATTCTGATTTTCTTATTTTGCTATTTCAGCCACAGCAATTAAAACCATTGTAATATGTCTGTTAATTGTGTACGTTTGTCTAGCCAGGCTGCCAGTTTTGAAGCCATTCTGATTTGATTTTTAGTCAATTCACTTAATTCTTCTGATGATGTGAAACACAAGAATTTTCACAAAACTAGTCGAACAGTCAATAAATTATTCTATCCCATCTGTTCCTTTCATGTGGAAGAACAGCGTAATGTTCAGTACAAAATTGCAGCAAAACATTTGTAACATGTGGTTTTTACTTCATTACCATACTCGAATCATGTAATGTTTGCTCTAAAGTGATAACTTTTCATTTATTTTTATTATTGGTGCTATTTCATAGTCAATGATGAGGGATAATATTTTAATATGAAAATGTTCTTATAAGGTAGACAATTAGTCAACACAGGCTTCTTTATGATAGTCTGAAGCATACTGTCTCATTTGAAATTACAAAGCATCTCTTGGCAAAAACACTTAAGTGAACTTTTAAACCATAATAAATAATTGTGATATCAACTTGCATTTATTAGAAATCTTATAAAGTAAAGAATCCCTGTATCTTTATTATAATATTTGAAAGGTAAGGGGTCTATATCACATAGTAGATGGAAAGAGGCTGAAGATATATAGGATTTGAAGTAATTTTTCCCCATTAACAGAGTAGAATGCTTGTTTGAAATCAACAAAACAATACAGATCACTGTCGTTTTGCAAATCTATGTAAAGTGAAGGTCTAGTTGATAAGACATCTAAAATGGTATATCAATTTCACTTATTCAACTCTGCCCTCTAATTCAAACATGAGATATGTTAAACATCTTAAACAAAATCCATGCTCTTAGTGCTGATTATCTACCTTTAAATGTACTTCTTAACTAATCTCTCCAAAAGCTTTGATGACCATATCAGAGATCTCACTAGTCTCTAATTTTCTGCATCAGTCATATCTTGACAAAGTTAACAAGATCAGTAATAACAGAGGACATTAACTCAATCCTAGCAAAACAAAGATTATGGTTCTCAAAGGAAATACACATGGAGAAGCTCTTGAGAGACTAGTGTACCTTAAAGGAGAAAGAATTGAGGAAGTCAGCAAGTTTGAGTACCTGAGATCTATTATTAATGTGAAGAATTGCTGTTCAGAAGAAGTCAGAAAAAGGTTAGGAAATGGCTAAAACAACAGTCAGAGACCTGCATAAAATCTGGAAGGATGGATCTATCTCCATGGGATAGATCCATCTTTTCATCCTTTCTAACATCCGTTCATTTCATCCAAAGTTGAGGATTTTGGATACAGTTGTTTTTCCAACAGCGACTTATGGATGTGAGACTTGGAACCTAAAGAAGTCAGATAAGAAATGTATATCTGCTTTTGAGATGTGGTGTTACAGAAGGCTGTTGAGGATATCATATACTAAAAGGCATACAAATGAATGGATGTTAGAAAAGATCAGTAGAACTTTAAGGCTCCTTAAAGATATTGACAGAAGAAAGTTAAAATATTTTGGACACATAGAAAGGATGGAAGGGGACTTCTCAGAACAGTAATAGAAGGTAAAGTTCCTTGAAAAAGAGGCAGTGGTAGACTATTAATGAGTTGGATGGATGGCATGTGTGGAGTGACTGATCTTCAGAGAGTTGAGGCTGCAAGAAAAGCAAACAACAGGACTACATGGCGAGGCCTGGTGTGTGGCACATCACCGAGCATCAGAGTGACCATACGGCATCTGTAGATGCCCAGTGAACATAGTAGTAATAGCGATATCTCACCCTTGAATAATGGAATTATCTTGCTCCTCTTCCATGCCTTAAGAATCAAGACCATGTATTTTACTAAACTAACTTTCCTGCACATTCCTTCAGAACTCATGCTTGTATCCATTCTAATTCCATTGCTATGTTTGAATAAAGCTCCTGCAATAGTTATAACACTACTAATTCATACATTTCTATCCTTTATTCATTTCTTCTCAGCATTCAGAAAGTTAATGGAGATTTGCTAATGTGATTGCTTGACTTGCATATCTGTCATTTTCCTACCATCCACATTTCCTAAGGTTATTCTTTCTTTTATGTACTACATAACAAATATTTTCTCAGTCGTCTTTGGCCTGTTTGACTAACTTTTCTTCAAAGTCCAATTCTGTCCTTTTAACCATAGCTGTCATTAATGTTGTCCATTTTTTATACTGCTCTTAAGCTTGGTCCAATAACTTCTCATGATACTGGTTTATGGTAAGATTGGTAAAGAACAAAGAGGATTACCATAAGTGGAAAGTCATAGAAACTTGCAAAGAATTAATGTCATCAAGCGCCAAGGACAAGGATTTCGAAAAGCACGCGAAGATGACGTAAACATACCTGAGAGAGAGCTCGTGACCAGTTTAGAGAAACATGCACATGTGAAAAAGACAAAAATCTAGACCTATATAAGGCTCCTCGTCAGTAAGAAAATTTATCTACAGGATTCTCAATGCTTGCTCTTGCTTATGATCAATGCCATCCATGGTCGAAAAGTGAAAGAGAAGCTTCATTGGTTCATCTTCAAAGTTCTCTCTTATCTGAAAATACCACCATTCGTGGTTGGAGTTTAAAAGAGAAGTTTTGTTCGTTGTCTATTTGGATTGCACTACTAGGAAAACATTGTGTCAAGTCTTCAGGAAAGAAAGGAGCAACACAGTGAGTGAAAAGAAAGATAAGAAGATTCTTGTGGGACATTTGATTAACGTGAAGGACTGTTTGCTGAAAAGGAAATTGTAAGTAATTGTGTTACTGAAAGTATGTAATGTGAATTTATGCAAAGATTGTATGCAATATGTTTGTGAGACATTATATAAGAAATAGTCATTTAGTCTTAAACGGTGCATGTCTCATAATCATGTAATGTTATGTTTAGATCTTGAACTAGCTCAGGTCCAACGCAGAACTAGAGTTAAAGTAGTAAGGGATTTGTATCTACTTTGTGTGTGCATACTGTAAATACTCTTTAGGCTTAAATAATGGCTTGTAAGCAGTATACTGAACTGTACTTTGTCAATCCAATATCTCCAAAAAAATCCGAACTGCATGAGAAAGATATGTGCAAACTTTATTTACTGTCACGACTGATTTAAGGGTAGAATAGAATAAAGCGGGAATAAGAATATGATTAAGTTATCTCCATTGTCTTTGGAATGACGTCCTACACACTCTCAATATATAGTCTAGCTGGTGCAGTCAAACAAATAAATTTGCTAGACTATAGAGCAAGAGATAAGATACAATATAAGCATATATGGTGGCAGTCAAAAGTTAAGATTAATGAAAGATAAGTAAAGAGAAAGGCAAGGAAGGATAGTGAAATGTAGATAAATTTTACAAATGGCACAGCTGGTGTTAACAGTATAGATAGGGTGTTTAAGGGTCAAAGCTATATAACTGAGAAGAGACCTCCACATAGCCTTTAAAGGAATGCGGAGAACCGACCATGACTTCTGACCTAATGTCCAATCTTCACCTTCTCGTGGCGCACCCTGTTGGGTATCTACTTTGATACTGAACGAACGAGGATGGGCTGGCAATTTGGGATTTAGCCGACCAAATTGTATTCTTATTGGTTAAACCAAAATAAAAAATGATGGTACAACATGACAAAATTTCATGCCGGCTGGGGCGTCGCCCAGTTAAACAAGGCCCCCCATTGTTTTCGCCAGGGAACCAGGGGGAACAGCGAAAAGTCAGCTACTGGAACAAATCTGAAAACACACCCCAACTCAACATCACCAGAATTAAAGATCGGTACTATCAACATAAGAAGCCTGAATGGCAAAGAAATGGAGCTAGCTGAGGAATTAGATAAGTACCAGATCGACATAATAGAGGTGACTGAAACAAAAAAAGACAAAAACTGGTGAGATCTTTCTGAGCAATAAATACAAAATGTTATATTCAGGCAATGACAATCAAGGAAAGGAAGGAGTAGCCATAGTATTCAACACTAAATACGAGGCTAATCTTCTTGAATGGCAGGCAGTCTCAAGTAGAGTGATATGGGCAAATATGAGAATGGGGAACTGGACAATGAGACTTATTTGTGCCTATGGTCAGTGGTGTGTGTTGGTAAATTTTTAACAACTGGCTCACTTTATGAAAAATTTGATTCTTCACAAAGTTCTATTGTATCTTCAGATGTCTTTGTTATTGCTTCTTCAAATTTTGTCCTTTTAATGTTTAAGAAGTTTCATTCTATTTCATTTTTTCAACTAACGGCTATCCGCTTTTTAGGCCGCAAAACTCTAACCCTGATTAAAAATTTTTAAAAAAATAAGAAAAAACCAAAATAAAAACATATATTAAAGAAAATTTTAATATTGCCTACAACTTGCCTATTATCAAATGAAATCCTGAACAAAAAAAAAAAAATGTAACACTAATATTACCACTCGTATTCGATCAAATGACCAGAGACTGTAGCCGTCGCGACGAATTTTTGTATTTATCGATAGTGCAACAATGTTGCTGTTGCAAGTTCTTGGAAATGCGCCAAAAAAAAAAAAGCATTATTGTTTATTCAAATAGCCAGTTCGGGAGTTTTGACAACGTGTTTGTGTTTTAATGAATACAGACATTGTTTAGTAAATAAAATCGTTTCCAAATTCCCATTTGTGAATTGAGTTTGTCTTTTGTGAATTCTCCTTTATCCATTTATTTTTGATGATAATAACAATAATATATGTAAGTGTTTATTATACAATTTCAAAATATTTACCAGAAAAAGTATATACCCTCATTCATCATCTATCCTTTCATAAAGAATTTTAATAACCGGCTCACCCGACTTAAAAACATTAACAACCGGCTCACTAAATTTAAAAAAATTTAACAACTGGCTCGCACGAGCCAGTCCCAACACACCACTGCCTATGGTCCCACAGGAGGTTCTGCTAAGGTAGAAGTGGAGGAATTTTTTGATGCTTTAGAAAAAGCAACTGACACAATGAAAAAGGAAACGCTGGTCGTTGTTAGGGATCTAAATAGCTGAGTAGGAAATGATTGTCAGACATACAAAAATATTTTGGGAAAATTTGGAGAAAAGAGCAAAGCTAATAATAATGGCAAATACTTGTTAGATTTCTGCTCAGAACATGGACTGGTTATTACTAACACATTGTTCCAACATAAAAATGTGCACAAATTCACATGGAGAGAAGACGCAAGGAATAAGAAAAGTCTCATTGACTATGTTATTGTTGATAGTGATGTTTTCTCTCTTGAGTTTGAGAACAGGAACCAAACCTTGAAGATTCAGTCGCAAGCCTTGAAAAAACCCTGATTGATTCAGCCAGAGGCATGTGGTGAGGTTGTCTGCAAGGATACAAAAATCAGAACATCATGGTGGACACAGGAAGTTAAAGAGGCAGTGAAGGAAAAGAAGAAAGCATATCAAAAGTTCCTGGCAAATAAATCAGCTTGTGCTCTTAGAGAATACAGAGACAAATGTAATATGTAATAAAGCTAAACACTGTAAAACTAGCTAAACAAAAGTCATGGAAGGACTTTGGCAAAAACATAGAAAATAAATATCAAGAAAGTGGTAAGATATTCTGGAGGTTGTTGAAGAAGCTTAGATATGGAGGAAAGAGTGCCGTAAAAGGAGTTAGAGATGATAAAGGCAACATGAAAACAGGAGAAAAGGATATCCTTGAAGTATGGAGTAGTTACTTCGAAAAATTGCTGAATGAAGATAGCACACAGTGGTAAAAAACACTCAACAGGCATACAGTCAGGAATACATATCCATACTTGAAGTAGAAAAAGCCATCAAAGGCTTGAAATGTGGAAAGGCAGCAGGAGAAGATGATATTCGACCAGAAATGCTGACGTATGGTGATATAAAAGTCTTACAGTGGCTGCACTGCATAGTCCCAGAAGGTGTGGACAGAGGGACGAATCCCCGATGATTGGAGTAGAGCTCTCATAATATCCACATATAAAAAGGGAAATAAAACTGAATGTGAGAATTACAGAGGTATTTCCCTACTGAGTGTTCCTGGCAAGCTTACTTGAGAAACAGTACAGCATGCCAGTATATTTGAGAAATAGTTTAGAAGAATTGTGGAAGAACAAGCTGGATTCAGGCCAAATAGAGACTGTCAGGATCAGATCTTCACTTTACGACAAATAGGGGAGAAAGCATGGGAATATAACAAAGATCTGTATTTAAGTTTTGTCGATCTGAAACAGGCAAATGACAAGGTGCCAAGAGAGAAGCTATTCAATATGCTACAGTTATACAGTGTCAATGGAGCATAATATCAAGCAATACTTAGTCTTTATTTGAGTTGTAAGTCAGCAGTTAGAATTGAAAGAAGTACAGGAAGGTGGTTTAATGTTAAATCTGGTGTGAGACAAGGATGTACATTATCCCCTCTGTTATTCATTATCTATATGGATCACATTATGAAAGAAAGTGGTAATAAACATGACATCAGAATCGGAGATGTTAATGTATGCTCTTTGCTTTATGCAGACGATGTTATACTTCTAAATAAATCCGCTACAAGTTTGCAAGATTCCCTGACTAAATTGAATAACTGTTGTAACAGATATGGTATGAAGGTCAGCAATAAAAAGACAAAGACAATGAAAATAGGTAGAATCATTGAAAATATCCACTGTGTTGTGAATGGAGAAGCTGTGGAACAAGTAAAACATTCCAGCTACTTAGGCACGATTTTTAGTGAAGATGGTAAATTAAATAAGGAAATAGACAACAGAATCAACAAAGTTGGTATGGTAGGAAGTCAATTGAATAAATTCATATGGAAGAGATGGAAGAGAGAAATTAGTCAGAATACTAAATTAGCTGTATGCAAGACAGTGTTCAAACCAGTTTTAACTTATGGATCTGAGAGGTGGGTCAGAAGTAAAACACTTCTGAACCACCTCTCAGATCAAGGGGCCTGAATTAATATAAATAATTCAATTTATTAACGTCATTCTAGTTTGCATTGCAATTTTTAGTACAGCTTCACCACTGGAAGGTGACAACTTATGGCTTATATATTAAACTAACATACTGATAAATTAACTGTATTAAACAAATGGGTATTCTAACACTGTCATTCACTGAATAATTTAAATGCAATACAAAACTCAGCCATGAAATATATTTCTAAGCATAACTAAATATAGTGCTTTATATATAATCAAAAAACTTACCACATAGAATGCCAAGTGCCATGCTGAAAAGTGCCATGTATCCAAAATAAAAAGTGGTCTGAAACAGTCCATACATTCTGTAAATTAGAGGAAGAAAAAAAAATCTAGAGTTAGAGGTATAACAAAGATGAATTTCTTTATATATAGCACTTCAGTTAAAAATAAACAATACTAATAGCTTCAAACTGCTAAAGCAATGTAATTTATTACGATTAAAATGTTCCTTTTTTCGTCATGGTAAGGCTTTAACCTAGAGTATACATTTAGTACAAGTAGATTAAGGATTAGATAATCCAGTTCTTCTACCTAGATAACAAATGCTATTTTTGTAAGCTACTAAAGGCCTTAAGTAGGCAATGTAATGATCTCATACTGGATGATAAAAATCATCAACCTAAAAAATCATCAACTCAAACCTGCAGCCTAGTGTTTCAAAAGCAGATACACAATTCACTCAGCCAACCACAATGAGTGAACAGCTTTCCACGACACAGGATCCTCAAATAATGTTCCAAAACAGAGAACCTCTCCATATTAGAAAAAGATTGGGACAGGATAGGGAAGTGGTTTTTTTTTTTTTTTTCAATCCCCACATAAGAGAATTCCATCTTTATTTTGGATTAAGAGAGAATTATCTCTGATTTGAGGTTTTCCTTTTAACCTCCAGTGATAGGTTGCAAATTCAATAGCACATCAATACTATGTGTGAGCAATGGGCTGTAAGGAGAAGTGGATGAATATTTTTCATCAATGGTGACAAGTTACAATCCTTATTCCTGAGGATATATATATATGGAATAGAGAAACTTAAGTCAGTTTGAAGACGGATATTGACCAACACTACCTAATTGCATTTTTTATAGGATTAGGTAATCATAGCCAGTTTAGAAAAATGGCACTCGTGAAATATCTATCAAAACGCAGAAAGAAAAGTTATAAGATATTCATTTTTTTTCTTTCTTAATTTATCACTAAACAGCTAATTTCACAACAAACTAGCAGAGAAATCCATTAAATAAAACAACTGCACAACTCACTCAGCCAACCATACTGAGCGAACAGCTTTCCAGATGCACAATTCATTGGATTTTGGTTCAAGGTTATATTGCGAGTGGTCGTGTAATTTAGCACTTGTGTGAAATTAGCAATTTTTATCTGTTTTGTTGTGTTTTTTCATCAGAATATTAGTGTATTATAGTGTATTAGAGTAGATTTTCATGTTTTTAGAGAATTAGCATATTTATAACATTCTTATTGTGATATTCTTGGCATGGCACCAACGCAACAACATTATTCAGCGAAGCAGTGTATGCGAAATCTATGCATCGAAAAAATTAAACAATATGTGGAAGGAAATTGGAACTGGAGAGAATATGTATTAAGTGTTTTAAAAGTGAGTCTGTTAGGTCACAAGAATGCAACAAATACTGACAATAAGATGGAAAAGGATGTTAATAATGTCGAACGTGCGACCGTGGAAATAGAATAGAATGAAATGGATATCAAATAAAGAAATAACGCACTTAAATGTTATCTTTCATAGGACAAAGCGCAAAATGAAAAAACTGCAGAAGTGGCAAGAGCTGAGCAGTGCTGAAAAAAGAAAGAAGCAGATAATCTGAAAGAATAATGAAGACCAGCCAAACAAACAAGAAAAACAAGTTAAGAAGAAAATTATGTATGGAGACTCAATAATCAGGGGAGTACTTAACGAAAGTATGACAAAATCTTGTTTCCCGGGAACAAAATTCACGATACCAGTCATGCCATCCGGATGCAAAAAGATAAGTTGAAGGAAATGATTCTTGATTGGTATCAATGATCTGAGAGGCAAGATGTACAGGGTGTTCGGGATAAATTTGACAGTTTCGTAAGGAAAAAGAAAATCTTCTTTGTATCTATTAAATTTAATGAATTGACAAAAAAACATTACAGGCAGAGTTAATTACAATACTATCAACAAGATTTACTCAAAATAACCACCATTAGCATCGATCACAGCTTCAATTCTGCTTCGGAACCTCGAACAAGCTGATGCTACAGTCTCCCTGGGAAGGGCCGCAAAAACTGTTTTAATTTTATCCATTAACTGGGCTTTTGTATTACTGGAAGTGCGATTGGTGTCTTTTTCAACTGCGCCCCATACAAAATAATCCATGGGGTTAAGGTCTGGGGAGTTTGGAGGCCAAACATTTGGACTGGTGAAGTCGTAGAAATTTTCAGACAACCATTTTTGACTTTTCCCAGAGGTGTGGCAAGGGGCCGAATCCTGCTGCCATACATACGGCCTACCATTGGCTACCCTTGTTATCCAGGGCTTGACTACAGTTAGCAACTCCACGAACAAAGCCCGAATTCCAATGCCAGGGTTCTTCAACACCTGTTCCTGCAGATTTGCGAGGAATTCTGCTGTACGAACGCAATCAGATCGTCTGCTAGGGATCTTTCTTCTTGCTACATCCTCGTAGTCACCATTGCAAGTCTCTAGTTCATGCCTGATTGTTTTTACTGTATTCAGGGAGCATTGGGCAGCAGTCGTAATATCCTTATTTTGATGGCGGGCACGAATCATCATGATACAAGTTATTCTCTTCCATGATTCAGGTGGGTTCCAGCTATCCATCCTTTCTGACATCTTGTATATGAATGAAGAAGGGTCCAAACTTTTAAATGAAGAGAAGTGTGTGTTAATACATGTAACTTACGGAAAAATATAATTAATTATAAATATGTCAAATTTATCCCGAACACCCTGTAAAAGGAGTTGTTAGAAGAGGCAAAACTGAAGAGCGAGAAGGTTAAGATTGTAAGTCTCGTCTCACGCTATGATAGAAGCAAACTGAGGAGTGCATTGATAGCCAATGAATCTATACATAGATTGTGCAAAAGGAAGGATGTAGAATTTGTGGATCTGTAGTCTCTGTTTGATAGAAAGAAGGATTTGTACAATGCAGATGGATTGTATCTGAATAGTTTTGGTGCTAGGTTCTGGAGAGAGCTTTGTTCACTGAACAAAGTGACAAAATTTGCTGACATGCAAATTCACAGAAACTTAATTAGGGTAGAAGCAAGTGAGTTTGTGTGAAGGCAACCATAAAGCAACTGAGTGCGAGGATGACCAAATGAAGAATCTAGTCTCTCAAGCAAAAATACTGAATAGGGTAGTCAATTCAGAAAGTAAAGGCAGGTGGGGGCAGATGTTGCCATTTCTTATATACTAATGCCAGAAGTATCAGGAACAAGAGAGAGGAGTTTTTGGCATTGGTTACTGCAACCTCACTTATAGGCATTAGTGGGACTTGGCTAACAACAGATGACGCATGTGGGCTGTTCAATAAGTAATAAGATTAATTTTACTGTGGCAAAACCACTCTTCACAATATTACTTTCTGTGGAATAAAGAAATGTTGCTGTCTGTATTAACAAAAGAGGTTGATAGATGGCGTATATGGGCTGATGTGCCAGAGTGTCACGTGACTAAATGCAAGCTTTTTTGGGGGATGCCTACGAGGCGCGACCAGTCTTCGAAATGAAAGTGTCCTTGGAACAGCGTTATGCGATTAAATTTTGTGTGCGTTTGCAAAAATCGGCATCGGACACTTTTAACATGATACGCGAAGCTTTCCACGATGAAACAATGTCGAGGGCAAGTGTTTTTCGCTGGCATAAAACTTTTAAGGAAGGAAGGCAAAATGTGGAAGATCTTGAACATGAGGGAAGACCTTCAAACGTCCATCACAGAGACAATGATCAACACAGCAGCGATTATCATCAAGCACGTCAAAAGGAAGCATCCATTGCTGAAGAATGGCATCTTATTGCACCACGATAATGCAAGGCTACATATTGCTGGTTGTGTAGTGGACGTTTTGCAGAAGAACAAAAAAAATATCCTACCACACCCTCCATACAGTCCTGATCTCGCACCGTGCGATTTCTGGCTGTTTCCTCAGCTCAAGAAACCACTAAGAGGCCGCCATTTCAAAAGCAACTGTATCATGTTAAAAGCTGCGGAGGCGGTTTTAAAAGAACTCTCAAAAAATGGACTTTTGCATGTGTTTAAGAAGTGGATGCAACATTGGGACAAATGCATCGCGTCTCACAGTAGTTACTTCAAAAAAGACCATGTAAATGATGACGATTAAAGGTAATCTGTTTTCTGTATAATTATAGTCTTATTACTTATTGAACAGCCTACGTAGTTACAGGTAATGAATGTGATGGGTTTAGCATTTTAAGTAAGATAGAGAAGATAGGATAGGGAGAACTGCAGATGATAGCAGACAAATTGCAACCAAAAAGAATAGGAGCCAGGTGGGACAGTGGCTATTCGTTTGAAGCAATCTGGTCTGAGATTAAGACCAGTAAAAGAAAATATACAGTTGGTTGTTACTATATGCCAGAGAGTTCCACAGATGATCTGGAAGACATGCATCACCAAATTAGTACAATGAGTACAAGTTGAGTGATTAGCACAGGGGACTTCAACTTTGGAGATTAGACTGGAAGAATGATCACATGACAAAGGAAATAGAATTTATATACCTGCTGAGAGATAATTACTTAAGGCAGCATGCGATGGAGGAGACTAAGGGGTTGGAGAGTACTGGACCTGGTCATAGGGTCAGAAGAGCTATCCATAACCAAGGTGACAACATTACCTCCAATTAGTGAAAGTGAACTTGCAGTCTTGACTTGGGATATTGTAAAACATGAGAAATATTCTGTCAAGAAAGGGTATTTGTGGAACTACAAGGCAGGTGATTATGACACGTTTAGGAACAAGCTTAAAGCTGTTCATGGCATAAAACAATGCAGGGTAAATATGTTAGTAGTGCATTGGATACAGTTAAGGATCATCTAAAGGAAGCAGTATTAAATTGTGTATCCAGTGTAAAGATGGTTAATCGGGTAGGAGTTAGATGGGCGAGTAATATCATTAAGCAGCAGAAGAAGAAATGCTATAGAGGGTATATAAAATGAAAGATGACAGTATGGCAAAATCAGATTATGAGAAAAATTTAGCCAAGCAGGCCAAGAGGAAATCCCAAGAAGTTCTTTCATTATGTGGTAAATAAGAGCAAGAGTGACTATGGAACATTAACATTAATGAGTGATGATGGTCACGAGGGCACAGAAACGGACAAAATAGTTCAGTTACTGATTGAACATTTTGCAAGCATATATCTTCCTAGTGGTGTTACTGCTTTAACTTATGTGACAGACTGTATGTGGGAACAGACTTGGGTGAATTGGAGGTTCTTAGAATACTGCAGAGGGATACTTTTAAAGGAATGTGGAGAACAGACCAGAGCTTCTGACCTAATGTCTAATCCTCACCTTCTTGTGGTACATCCTGTTAGGCATCTACCTGGATACTGAACAAACAAGGATGGGTTAGCAATTTCGGATTTAGCAGACCAAATTGTATTCTTATTGGCTTAAACCACAATATTAAATGATGGTACAACATGATAGAATTTCATGCCGGCTGGAGCATCACCCGGTTAAACAAGCCCCCCCCCCCCATTGTTTTCGCCAGGGAACCAGGGCGAACAGCGAAAAGTCAGCTACTGGAACAAATCCTAAAACACACCCCAACTCAATATCACCAGAATTGAAGATCGGTACAATCAACATAAGAAGCCTGAATGGCAAAGAAATAGAGCTAGCTGAGGAATTAGATAAGTACCAGATTGACATAATAGGGGTTGGATTTTGAGCTTAAAATGTGCTGAAGAGGACACACAGGCGAAAATTATACTATTAAATAATCTTTGTACGCGAGTTTTCCGTTATTAATTTTGTATCGATCACCATTATGTTTCTTTATAAAGGCGTTCCATGAGGAACCGACTTTTGTGAAGAACTCGTCTTTCTCCAATGAAAGACAAGAGTCCATGTCAAACTTTACTTCATTCTCCTAACTTAAACATATCCGACGGCTTACGTCTATCCCCTTTATGGAAGATAGGAAAGATTAGCTGATTTATAAAGTACTAACTTTTTATTGTATACATTTTTTATTTATTTATTTATTTGTTAGAAAATTTATTGATCTTTTTAGTTATTTTACACCAGCTACTTAGGCGGCACTTTTTTGAAATTGTCAGTTATTGTTTAATTTGAGCTTAAAATGTACTGAAGATGCCTGTGACACACAGGCGAAAATTATAATATTAAATTATCTTTATACGTGAATTTTCCGTTATTAATTTTGTATCGATCACCATTTAGTCTTAAGCAGGATAAAATTGAATTTCATATTGAAAAGAATAACATGTAAGAAAGTTTTAAAGCGAATAAAAGTTGAGTAGCTCTCAGATGTGAACTGTAGACTAAAATACACAAAGATTATTGAAGAAAAAATGAAAGAGTTTGAGAACGGGAATCAAACCTTGGAGATTCAGTGGCAAGCTCTGAAGAAAACAGTGATTGATTCTGCCAGAGAGGCAAGTAGTGAGGTTGTCTGCAAGGATAGAAAAATCAGAACTCCATGGTGGACACAGGAAGTTAAAGAGGCAGTGAAGGAAAAGAAGAAAGCATATCAAAAGTTCCTGGCAAATAAGTCAGCTTGTGTTCTTAGAGAATACAGAGACAAACGTAAGAAAGCGAAAACTAGCTTTGTAAAACTAGATAAACAAAAGTAATGGGAGGATTTTGGCAGGAACATAGAAAATAAATATCAAGAAGGTGGCAAAATATTCTGGAGGTTGTTGAAGCTTAGGAATGGAGGAAAGAGTGCTGTAAAAGGAGTTAGAAATGATAAAGGTGACATGAAAACAGGAGAAAAAGATATTCTTGAAGTATGGAGTAATTACTTCGAAAAATTGCTGAATGAAAAAAGCAGTGATGACAGCACAGTGAAAAAAGACACTGACCAGGAATGCAATCAGGAATACATATCAACACTTGAAGTAGAAAAGGCCATCAAAAGTCTGAAATGTAGAAAGGCAGCTGGAGTAGATGATAACAGTCCAGAAATGTTCATGTATGGAGGTATAAAAGTTTTACAGTGGCTACAGAGGGCCTGGACAGAAGGACAAATTCCAGATGATTGGAGTAGAGCTCTCATAGTACCCATATATAAAAAGGGAAATAAAACTGATCGTGAGAATTATAGGGGTATTTCTCTACTGAGTGTTCCTGGTAAGATTTATGCTAGTATACTTGAGAAACGGTTGAGAAGGATTGAGGAAGAGAAGCTTGGTGAAGAACAAGCTGGATTCAGGCCAAATAGAGACTGTCAGGATCAGATATTCACTTTACGACAAATAGTTGAAAAGTAATGGGAATATAACAAAGCTCTGTATTTAAGTTTTGTAGATCTGGAAAAGGCATATGACAAGGTGCCAAGAGAGAACCTATTCAATATGCTACAGTTATGTGGTGTCAATGGGTCATTATATCAAGCATTACTTAGTCCCTATTTGAGTTGTAAGTCAGCAGCTAGAATTGAAGTACAGGAAAATGGTTTAATGTTAAATCTGGTGTGAGACAAGGATGTACCTTATCCCATCTGTTATTCATTATCTATATGGATTACATTATGAAGGAAAATGGTATTAAACCTGATATCAAAACTGGAGATGTTAATGTCAGCTCCTTGCTTTATTCAGATGATGTTATACTTCTAAATAAATCCACTACAAGTCTGCAAATTCCCTGACTAAATTGAATAACAGTTGTGATAGGTATGGTATGAAGGTCAGCAATAACAAGACAAAGATAATGTAAACAGGCAGAAGCATTGAAAATATCAGCTGTATTGTGAATGGAGAACCTGTGGAACAAGTAAAACATTTCACCTACTTAGGCATGATTTTTAGTGAAGATGGTAAATTAAATATAGAAATAGACAACAGAATCAACAAAGCTGGTATGGTAGGAAGTTAACTGAATGAATTTATATGGAATAAGAGAGAAATTAGTCAAAACACTAAATTAGTTGTATACAAGACAGTGTTCAAAACCAATTTTAACTTATGGATCTGAGAGCTTGGTCAGAAGTAAAACACTTGACCAAAGACTAGAGACCACAGATATGAGAGTCCTGAGAAAGATTAGAGGCATGAACAGATGGCATCAATGGCAATATCATATTAAAAACGAGGATATTAGGAAAGAACTTGACATTTTCAGCAACCAAGAATGCGTTAGTAGAGCTAATCTCAGGTGGTATGGTAACTTAAACAGAATGGGTGAGGAAAGATTAGCAAAACAAGTGTTCTCTGCCATGTTGGCAGGAAAAAGACCCAGAGGAAGACTAAAATATAGGTGGATTGATACACTAAAAAGTGCCTTAGAAGACAGCAATATAAGATCTGACAATGTTGTAGCTTTGACAGGTAACAGATTGATTTGGAAGAAAATTATAGGTAAGAGGTTAGTAATGATGTAAATTTTTCATGTAGTGCGATCATATTCTGTACATCCCTTGAGGGTAAATGTCAGGAATTTGATGATGATGGGGATACTGCAGAATCTCAATGTAAATGCAGATGTGGGATTAGATGGGATATCAGCTATAATTTTGTGAGAATGTGCAAGGGAACTGGCAATACCTTTGACTAAGCTGTTTAATTTAAGTCTCAGCTCTGATAGAGTTCCAAGGGAGTCAAAAGAGGGCAAAATTATTGCTTTGCATAAGGGAGGTTCTAAGACTGATGGTAAAAGCACAAAAAAAATTGGTAAGAAAAGAGAATTCAAGAATGGATGGATAAAAATATGAAACTGAATGAGGGTCATCATGGCTTTGTGAACAGTCGGTCATGTTTTAGTAAAATAACTTTTTATAATAGAGTAACAACTGAATTGGATAAAGGAAATGACTGCATGATGATTTTGCAATGGCATTTGACAGAATACCACATGGAACACTTACACAAATTAGAACAAATCGGGATGGATATGACACTGGTTAAGTGGATAAGAGGGTAGCTCCTGGGATATCAAAAATATGAAGGGGCAGAAACTTCAGTTCCTTTTTTTTAAATCTTTAAGTTTGTCATCACGCATATTTTCTGTATATTTATCACAGTTCTTATGGTTTGTTTCATAATGGCGTTTTATGTTATATTCTTTCACCATGTCTACATTCATTCAACACTTTGTCTACATATCAAACATATTGGAATATTTTGTTACTTCCAACAAGAAATATGCCTTCTCCCATTTTTCTTGACAAGTTCTGCCTTCTTGATCTATTTTTCTTTTTTTAACTTTAAATTCAGACATTGTTATGGGCAAAAAAAATATATAAGTTATTGAGGTAACTTTTTATTAACACACTATCATATTACAATGGTAACCTGTGACTTATTGACATCAATCACGTGGCTTAAAATGGCTGCGTGACAAATAACTTCCATTCAGTGTTGCCAACTTTTGAAGATGGAAAAATGGTACAAAGAATTGTAGTAAAAAGTTTTGCTTTTGTTTAAAGCTGTCATAAAACATTTAAAAATTTCAATTTTTTTCTGTTTTAATCCCCGCAGGATGTTAGAAACATTGATTTTTAGAAAAGAAATCATTAAGGTCGCGAGCCGGAGACGAAGTGTTTGTGGGCTGTATCCGGCCCGCAGGCTGCTAGTTTGCGACCCCTGCCTTAAAGTGATCAAATGATTCAAGCTTCTCTTTTTCTATCACAGTGTCTTAAATTGCTATCTACTCACCATTCTCAAGTGGGATGAAGTTAATTTGCCAATCTGGTTTGCTAAGTGGTTGGTGTATCTGTTCCCTAACCAACAGGTCATGAGTACAAATCCCACCAGTGGCATGGACATTTGTGATTGTCTTTAGGAGGAAGATGACTTTCATTGCCCGTGTGAAACTACCTTCAAGCTTATTGGAGACCTGAAGTGGCTGATAAAGTTCCATGTTTGGTCTCTAGAACAGGGTTTCCAAACCATGCAAACTTCTCCCTTACCTTTGATAATATGCTAAATATTCTTTAATATTCAAAATCAATTTTCTTTTCTACAGTTGGCTTATGCTAGAAGCAGGATAGGCTAACCTGACATAACCTGGACACAGAGACTGGTCCCCTCTGGAGCCAAGTGTGGTAACACAACTGTCAGTAGGAGTCCCAGGGAGAGTTGTCTTTTCTTTGTAATGGTTTGGCTCATTCACATCCAAAGCTAGTGATACTCTCCTTGTAAAGCACTATGTTTCCTGCAGTGTCCAGAATGTGGTCCTGTCAACCTTTGAAAATCCGAGGGGGAGAGAGTCTGATTTTCGTGCCTGACCATACTCATATTTGCAGCAGGTCTCCAAGGTGAACAGCTTCTAGTCGGTAGAGTAACACAGATAAGGAATGCAGGCAAGACAGATCCGTAAACTAAGGACAAGGATTGGCTCTGAGGAGTGTGCCAGTCGGGCTGAGATGCAAAGCAGGTATGGCACTGCACCAGGGCTGGGCAAAACTGTCCAGTGATAGAACGGTTGAACCTGGACCAGTGTCAGGGTCTTCTCATGGAATGCCTCAGTTGCACAGCATGTTGGATGGCTCGTGGCATGGCTGTTTCAGCCAGCAACTAACAGTCAACTCAGAAGTAGCACAGACCAGGGTAATCCAAATGTCTAGTTAAAACAAAGCAATTTGATGGGAGATTGAGAAGTGTTACTGCCAATGTGCTTTGTGGTCAGTAGTCTGAATGTTTATGTGAAAGAACATTAATCAAGTTTGCAGGTGTATGGCAGGAGTAAACATGACTTGCAATGAGGTGGACGCCTTGTAGACCTTGTAAACAGCAGAACCAGAGCTATTTACTTATAGCTCTGGTTTTGCTGTTCCAATAAGCTAGCCATGTCATGAGTCACACCTACCTGACCATGTTGTGGACATAATAAATTTAGTTTAATCCTTTATTCAAGTGTAAGCAAACAAAGTTTGCACCTGAAGTATCTTCAGGACTGAGACAACTCGTGGTAAAGGTGGACCAAGCTCTCTCATCACTCTTTGTCTCAGTAAATCCCATAATGCAAACCACATCTCCTTGCAGAGATGTATAATGCTATGCCTTAAGGGAAGGGCCATTACACAGACCGGTTTCAACCTTTATTGAGGTCTCGTCAGTGGGAGCCAGACCCAGAAGTGGTGATACTAAGGCAGAAGCAATGGAGAAGTCATATTTACTTATACGAGTTGCCAAAAGGTGTACCATCTTATTATTAAATTACTCTGGATTTAGAGAAAGATGTTCGAAGTTTTTTCCCACTTGGTTACACTATAATAAATGTAGTTTAATCCTTTATTATAGGATAACCAAGTGGAAAAAAACTTCAAACATCTTTCTCTAAATCCAGAGTAATTTAATAATAAGGTGGTACACCTTTTGCCATCTCGTATAGGTAAATATGACTTCTCCATTGCTTCTGCCTTAGTATCACCACTTCTGGGTCTGGTTCCCACTGACGAGACCTCAATAAATGTCGAAACCGGTCTGGATAGTGGCCTTCCTTTAATGCATAGCATTATTTTCATGTCTGCAAGGAGATGTGCTTTGCATTATGGGAGACAAGGAGTGGCGAGTTTGGTCCACCTTTACCACGAGTTGCCTCAGTTCTGAGGATACTTCAGGATTAAACTAAATGTTGTGGACACTTTGCAAAGGACCAGATGGAATAAAAATATTATGCTTCATCATCACAAATACAAACTTGAAACTCTTTTTAGAATCATCAGCAGATTTAAACACCAGCCTGATCTTAATAAATGTGGTTATGTTAAAATTCCAAGATTTGGGATACTAATTCTTAAACCTCCTGCCTAACAGGTAAGACTAACTGTTATCAACCATAGAGGGTGCCTCTCATACAACTTACACTTACTGTTCATGTTCGTTTTTGTGTGTTGTTACAATTTTAATACTGTATTACTGAAGATGTCTCTGTGACCTATGAAATATCGGAACAATTAAACCTGTTTAATGATTTCTCTTTGTGCTGTATTCATTCTATTAAATTTTAGTATGATTGTAGGAAGTCTTAGGATCAAGAAGTCAGCACAAAGCTTTGCCTGATTTTACAATGGCACCTCTAGGTACAGAAGTCACACCCAATGGACTTGAGAATCCAAAAGCCTCAACTACAATTTAAACAAAGCTTTCTACATTTGACCCTTGAAAAGTTAAGAATTGGATTCTTTCTTTTCTTTTGATTTATGTCACAAGATGTGGTACAGAGCGAAAAGAAAGTTGAGTTCTTATTCATGCTAACATTTCTGGAATAGAACTACATAGAAACAGGAATGAATCAGATAATTTACTGAATAAACTAAATATTTATAACCTGACATTTTGCCACCTCAAGCTAGCATTATTAAACGCATAATATACACAACCAATGAAAACTGAAAATTAAAATGAGCTCTAGAGAAAGGACAGTCACATGCATAGAGGGCAACAGTGGTCCTCTCTGCTGTGCTCCAAAATTTATGTAGAATTAAACCTTCATTTCTATTACTATTCACTGGGTAGACAGAAGTCACTTTTAGGAACAATCCTTATGGTTTAAACTGGGATCTGTGTAATAAAATGTGGATCCTGGGAATCCTGAATTTGTCTGAAGAAAGTGAAGACTTTGTCCTTGATCTTGTACACTGTTCTGATTTTTGTTGTTTCAGGAGTAATCTCAGTTTATTTGTTGTACCTTTAATGTAGGGAAGGGATATGGTGTGTTTAGAGTTTAGTTGGGGGAGGGGGAGGGTTTTTTTTTTTTGTCCTTTTTAAGGAGTATGGCAAAATTTTTTTTGTTGTCATTGTTGTTTTAACCATTTTGCTCAAAGTAGAGCCTGTTGTTCCAGATGGAATGCAGGTCCTGAGAATGAAATTAGTTCGGTCATGAAGATGGAACTAAAGCACAGCAGAACAAGTTATGAAAATTCCAAGTTCCTGGGCAGGACGATGATGTGAAGTGGCATGCAAGTATCTGCCTCTTTCACCTCTTTCAACAGACTGAGCATGAAAGATCCATCTGACTGCCTTGTAAATAAAGTATCCAAGAAGGTAACAGCTCATTTTTCCTCCTCCACAGTAAAGGTAATTCAGAGACGGATATTGTTTGGGAATTCTAAAAAAGTTGGCCATGTGGTCAAATGGCAAAGACATCTATATACCTCAGAAATACTTTGGACAAAGAGGTGTGTGTGGGAGGGAGGGGGAGGAAACAAATTAAGTGCTAATATTACAAAGGATTCCATGTCTAAGTTAGCAATTGGGATGAAAGTGGCAAGCCCACTGCTACACCTTCTGTTTGTTTAAAGCGATGGTTATTCCAGCTGAAATACTGTAATGTAAGCAGTGCTCTGAGAGTATGCAAATAACAAGGGGAATATTTTGAGAAGGAGCTCTAGTGCCTACTCATTGGAACATTAGGGATAGATAAGACATCAAAAGCTCAGTAAGTAATTATTTCCCATCAAGTGAAAGTTCTGTATACTAGTTTTAAAGTGTGTGAATTTTTTTTTTTATGTAAGATGATGCCTTGCTGATATGCTTCTTGAGTTTGAATGCAAAGTATTTGGCACGTTTATATGTAGGGCAATTTATGGCATAGTGGGGCTCCATGTTTGTGCACCTTAAATAGCACATATAGTCTTGGTATGTGTGAGTAAAAATATTTGAAGTTGGAGAAAGTTTCCATTGGCCAGCTTGTATTACTGTAACAGATTTATGATTTTATTTATTTATTTTCTATCAATATTATAGGTTCCTTCACTATTGAAATGTATGTTGACATGTCCAATAATAATTCTTTTAGATTATTGTAGTTATCTCCATTAAGGATCATCATGGTATTTCCTTTCTGCTTTGAATATAACTGTATTTTTATTCTATTTTAAATTTCTCAAGGCATTGCTTTCTCCTTTGGATATGTTACATTTTGATGGGCAGGTGTTTTTTTTTTTTTTTTAAAGCAAGGTTGTGACATCCAGCATAATAACATTATCTTGTGATAGCTTTTTTTTTTTGAAGGTGAATTCAATGTTTGCTGCAATCGATTTAAATCGAATTTTTTCCAGAGTAACTGCAAATTAAAACCTTTGCTATGAACTTTTGGTTTCACTGTCTGAAAGAATATAACACAAAAAGTTGTGGATCACCTTGTCTGCCAGAAGTTTCTTTATATTTTTCTTGGTTGAAAGAGGTGTCAGACTTCCTGTTTAAACTTTTTATTTTTATTAAATATTTTTAGTACAAACCTTTCGACAAAATCAGGGCTGCCAGGATCCTCTCTCCTTCCCAGGTAGTTACAACATCCTATCAATGTGTAATCCAGTACATTGGACACACTGGACGAACCACCGTAATCAAAAGAAATAAAAAAAAAAAAAAACATAAAAATATATTTGATATGGACAACCAGAAAGTGGGCTTGCTCAGCATGCGTTAGACAAAGATCATTTCATCAGATGAAAAAAAAAAAAGTTACTACACAGACCGCAGTTTAAATCACAAACACTGTTCCTTGAAGTTACTCATGTGCTATAGAATCCAATAAACTTTAATAGAAATGGTTTAATTCTGTATAAATTTTGGAGCACCACCATATCTACCCACCAGAATTAATCACAGAAAATCACTACAATGGCACTACGTAGATTTAAGTTTTAGTTTCACTGATGGCATACATTCAACATCCCTTTGATAATGCTAGCTTGGGCTGGTGAAATGTCGGGTTTTAAATATTTAATTTATTCAATAAGTTATCTATTTCATTCTTGCTGTTGCTACACTGTTTTATTCCAGAAATTCATATTTAAGAATTTAGGGACACAAAACACACTTGTTGTTTTGTGTCCCTAAATTCTTAAATATGAATGTTGATCACCGTGTAACCCTAAAAGAAAGAATTATTCCAGAAATGTTAACTTGAATCATTGCAATTACAGAAATCTGAATATTGAGTTCTTATTCTCAAGCTAATTTAAACATTGAATTGTTAAAACAGTTCAATGGATGTTTTGATAAACTAGTGGCATTATCTAACTGCTTATGAATTGCAAAATTTCAAGCTTCAGAGATAACTAATGAAAGAGTTTGAGTGCATATCAGAATTTGGAAGGTGGTATAAGACAGCAGATGAATGCAACATATTGTGAAGAAAATTTGAGATTAAACATATTAAGTGATGGAAGATATCAAGCAGAGAGTTGTTTCGGTAGTTTACGTTGCTGTTCATTTGAATTATTTATGTGACATTAGCATATGAGGCTATGAAATGCTGTGGCAAATGCACTAAAAATGAAGGTAGATTGGTATGACTGATGTATAAATAATTAATATAACAGTTCTATTACAAATATTATATAATTGTGAAGATTAATTTCTTGTAAAAACCTAAGGTGATTTGATGTATCAGAAAAAGTCTTTCTGAGTGTAGATAAAATTAAAAGTGGTAAGAAATGCCTGCACTCATTGTCAAAATGAGGACAATAAGAAAGCATGTAAAACGGATATGACCTGTGGGTGCTAAGCAAGAACAACTTCCTCTCTGTGAATCCTGTAGCCTATCACAGATTGACAGGCTTTAAATCATAATAACATTCAGGGATGATGGGCTTGTGAGAAGGTGGGACACTCATGCATGGTTAATGTCCCACTATATACTTTTTTTTTCCCATTATATCTTCTTAGCATAATTATGAGAGCTTGCCATTAGATACTATATTTGTGAAGGTGTTCTTCTTTGCCTCCTGTTATGGAATGTTTTGCTTTATCTTGATCTTTTTAACCTCTTTCTCATTCTTCCATCATTGGGGTGCTCTGGAGTATGCTGGATATTCTCTATTGCAGTTAACACATTTGGGTGATTTGCACTTGCCATCTTTGTTTCCATGCTCTTTACTAGGTAGTGATGTCTTTTATTGCCCAGTGAAATCCCACCACCTTGCATATTAGAGACCTGGAATGGCTGCAGCCATGTTTGGCCACTAGAGCAAAGGTTCCTATCCCTCCCCCACCCCGCCGCACCACCACCACCACTCTTCCCATATTCAGTGAGTGATACCCTTAATGACCTACCAATCTCACTGTATGAGATTCAGACCCTTTCAAATTCGAGGGCACAGCAGTAAAACGGTTCTTCCACACACTAGCTGCTGGTTAATACATGGGACCAAAGTTAATAACGAATCTGGAGATCTGGATCAGCTAATGTCAAATCCTGCAACCATGTATTTTGCCAGTTTGTGAATGAAGGGAGACCGAATATTGTGGCTGCAAGGGAACTGTCCAAGGCAGTTCCCTTGGACAGTTCCCAAGTCTATGGACAGGAGACCGAATTCCCTCTGGTGGGAAAGTATGTTCACGAGTCTGTCACCTCTCACTGCATGCCCCACTTCCTTTTCATCTCTTCCTCACCAAATATAATTGACCACAAACCAGAGAAATGCAATTTTACTGCAGATAAAAAAAAAAAAAAAAAATCTTCTACAAAAATACCCATAAAAAACAAAAAAAAAAAAAAACAGAAATCCCACCAAACACCCCACCAACATTAATTCTTACCAAAAAGTTCTCACATACACTTCACCAACATCTGGCCTAAACAGCAATAGAAACAAGGTACACCACAACCACCTATTCATCCAAACCAGAATTACTATTCCTATCAAAACCCCAACTACCTAAACCACACATTACACAGTTCTTTCTGACATAAGGGCTTATGTATTCATCAGAACCGACATACCATGCCAGAGAATGTAAAACCTTGAATCCTCAGTTTAATCTGCTTTGGCTCAAAATTTGCCAACAGATTTTACCTCTTCATAACAAGCTCCTTGTCCAAGTATACTGTGGGTGTCAATTCTCCTCTTTGTAACTTGGGCACAACCTCATACGTCTCTTTTGCCACAGAACAACCTTTGCACACCAGTTCTCAGTCTTGTGTCCTTTGACACTACGAGGATGCTAATTGGGATGACCTCTGTGACTTCTATTCCTTCTTCCCATGGTCTGACTATTGCTTCAGTTCTTTTGTTCTAAACACCTGCTCAGACTGAATAACAGAAATCATCCCATATTCCACTCAAAATTCATAGCTACCAGCCAAGCTTTAGTTCTCAAGAAAGTGTGCCAAAGTAGTAAAAAAAAAAAAAAAACCTATGCACACCACAAATGGCTCGAGACCAAAACTCCAGCTGCTCACTCTGCATATACTGTAGCTCACAACAGTTGTAAAAGAATCATCACTAAATCCAAATGAGACTTTGAAATGGCCAAATGCTGTAAACTTCCTTCTGGCACAAATAGTGTTCCTCTTTCTGGTCCCTTGCCAAGGCCACTGGGTGCAAATTCTGCTCACCCAGGTTTCCACCACTCTCACATCCTGATGGTACTGTAGTTATCTCACCTAAAAACAAAACCAACTTACAGGCATCGCTCTTCTCTTCCAATTCTTGAAGTGATGACCTGGGCAAAGTTTTCTCCATTCCACCAAGAACGGCTCCTTCATGTCACCCATTATTCTTCCACCAAAAGAAATCCGAAGAATCCTTAATAACCGTAACGAAAACAAAACATCTATTCCTGATGATATCCCACCTATTGTGTTAAAAAATTCTGCCCCAGAACTAACACCTATCCTGTATTACCTCTTCAATCTATCCTATTCAATGTTGTATAGCATCTACTATACAACATGGAAACAGGTCCACCTCATCCCAAAGAAAGGTGATAAAAGTGAACCAACAAATTACTGTCCAAGTACTATCACTTCTGTTCTCTCCAAAATTATAAAGAAGATCATAACAACCAACACTTGACCCACCTAAGAGACCTACCAACTAATCAGTGACAGATTCCTTCACTTGGAATCTATAGCTGATTTTGATTTCCCCATCCACCTTTGGATTCAAGCCATGGAAAAATTTGGAGAATCTCACATGGTTGCCCTTGACATTTCAAAGGCATCTGACATAGGGACCTACTCACCAAATTACCATCCAATGATCTGTCTTCCCCACTCTACAACTGGATCACCAACTTCCTCACTCGTTCAGAACATGTCATGGTGGACAGTTTCTTCTCCTAAGATTTCCCCACTAATGGAGTAACACAGGGTTCTGTTCTTTCACTCACTCTTTGTCTTCTATATAAATGACCTATCCATAGTTTTGCCAATGACAGCACACTCCACCATTCCTTTTCATTTGACAAACACCTTGTAGTGTTCAAGTATTAGGATCCTGAAGATCCACCATGACCAGAACTCTGATCTCCTAGCTATATCCCAATGGGACAAGGACAGCATTGTAAATTTCAATGCCACCAAAACAGTCCTGTCTGATCCTACAAGAAAGAGCTCACATCATTCCCTTCCCCCCCCCCCCCCCCCACACACACACCTACAATAATACTGAGATATCCAGATTTCTCTTCTGGCACAACTACATTTCAACTATAGCTTCTGCAGCCTCTAAAAAACTTGTACTTTCTTTGCACAAGACACTACTTCACACCTATTAATTTTATACTAATCCCAAATCCACATGACCAGGAATACTGCTCCCATATTTTGAGTGATGCACCAAAATCCTCCCTAATATTGCTCGATTCTATCCAGAAGAGGGAAATACACAAAGATTGCTTATTGCACTGAGATAGCAATGCTAACATATGGTGGTCATTTTAAACACTACTTTTGTCACATCCTGCTTTCAGTGATTTTGGATATTTATGGTTGGCACTAAGCCACCATCCCTACATATGAGTTTCATATACTTCATTAGAGCAAATTGACTCATTAAGAATATCTAGGAAGTACAACTATGATATCACTTCTCAAGAAAAGTTCAAAGTTCTGCAAAGTTCTGTGAGGAGTTAAGTGATTTGCATTCCTCCAATTTTTCATAGAAGTTGCTTTGAATTTTTTTTTGGCAAGTTGTTTGGCTAAAATATCTCATATAATGAGATATTTTAGCCAAATGCAGTTTCATATAATGAGGAAGAATGGGATATTATTAGCAGATGTCCTAGATATTTTCATCTTTTTGTTCTTGCTATCAATTGATACTTGAAGATGTACTCAAAAGGGAAAGGATTCAGCTTCAGAGCTGAGCCATACATACATGCTCAGCAATTACTGCACTCAAATGCATTCTGTACAGCACAGTTTCTTAACCAGGGATACATGCACCCCTGGGGGTGTGAGCTAGAAAATATTCCTGCATATATATTGACTAATTATTGAAATCACATTTGCTTTTTCCAGGAGAGGAAAAAGTTACACAAACTAAATTATATTTAAGATATATAATCTTTCAACCTATATAGAATTATTCTATTTCACCAAGAACCGTTAAATATAAGTTATACATATTTGTTATTTGTTACATTTTAAGAAATTAAAAATCACTATATTCAAAAAATATTCCCGAATGTACTGCCACTCACATGCATGCGCCCAAGCTGAATGCACGGATACTTGCTGCGCATCCACTCACCATTGTCATGAGAAACGTCATTTCATTGTGTACAAATGTCAACAAAGTGGAACAAGTGACAAACGAATGCTATTTTTGTTTTCCAGCAGTAATCAGTAAGTAAAGAACAATCTATTAAATTTTTTCTCTCGAATTCTGAAAAGTTTAGTAAGAACTAAAATTAATTTTTGTTTACGTTATTTTATAATTTTCTTAAGGAACCATGGCCAAATTGCGTAGTTAAATAATATGTAAATATTCATTTATTATTTGTAGTAATCCTTGCCGTGTCAAAAAGATGTCAATGGAAAGACAAATATGTTGCAGATTTACTGCAACAGAGAAAGATGGTACTCAAAGACCACAATGCATTTTATGTTGCAAAATATTTGCAAACTCCAATCTTAAACTGTCAAAGTTGTTAGAACATTTCAACAATCGCAATGGTGGTAAAGCTGCAGGACATACACTTAACATCTTGAAGTCTAAGAAAGCACGATTCGATAGCAGCGGTACCATTACAAAAATTTGACTCTGTGGTAGTTCACAAGACTTTGCTAGAAGCTTGTTATCAGGTGGCATATCTGTACGTAAAGAAAAAACCCTCATACAATAGCCAAAGAATTGGTGAACCCATGTACATTGGGAATTGTGAAAATTGTATTAGGTTCTAAAGCACATAAGAAAATTCAGCAGATTCCATTATCAAACGATGTGATTCAATCACACATTCAAGATATCAGTCAGGATATTTTATTACAAGTAGTACAAGATATTAAAACCAGTCCTCTGAAAGTGTGTATTCAATTGGAAGAGTCAACTGACATTGATAATTGCAGTGAATTATTAGTATTTGTGCGATACATAAAGGAAAAGGAAATTTTGGAAGAATTTTTTATTTTGTGATCAACTGGAACTGACAGCAAAAGGAATTGATGTTTTAAATTACATTAAAAACTTTTTCTTGAAACATCAAATACCAATGGATGTTATTAGCTCAATATGTACTGATGGTGCACCTGCGACGTTAGGCAAAATTCTGTATTTTTTGTCTATATCAAAAAAGAAGTACCGATAAAGAAGTTACAATAACACATTGCACCATCATGCACTTGCATCAAAAACTTTGCCAGAGAACTTACAAAAATATTTAGCTACAGCAGTAAACATAGTAAATTATATTCGAGGACAGACGTTTAATCATCTTATCTTTCATGCTTTTTGCAAAGAAATCAGTGCTTAACTATAGTGCTTTATCACACTGACATAAGAATGCTCTCCAAGGGACGTACGCGTAGCAGGATTTTTGAAATGCCCGAGGAGATTATTCAATTTCTTACTAACCAGAATTGTAATTTAGTTCAAGACTTTGAAGAGATGCAGTAATTCGATTGGCCTACTTAGAAGATATTTTTGCTCACCTAAATTAAATATATCGATGCAAGGGTATGGTAAGAACATAATAACATCTAGTGAAAAATTCTTTGCTTTTATTGAAAAACTAAAAATTTGGATACATCGAGTTGAAAATTGTAATTTTGCAAACTTTCCCTTGCTTGATGAAATTGTTCTCAAAAACAATTTTAAAAAAATCACAATTTTACCTGAAATTTTATACATTTGCAACAATTGATTGATATTTTTCCATGGGAGATATGAGCAAAGAGCAGAGGTGGATACAGGGTCCATTTCTTTTTGATCTTAATTCTATAAACGACAGTAATTTAATAAAAGACGATCTTATTGAAATGCAAGCCGGTGCATGCACGTATTCAAAAGGCATTTGAAAAACTGGATTTAGAACAATTCTGGTGTACTCAGAATCATTTCCACAACTGGTAAAGGCAGCATTGCAGACACTTCTACCATTTGCTACCACCTATCTTTGTGAAATGGGATTTTCATCACTTTTGCACATAAAAACAAAAACCTGAAATCGCTTAAATGCAAGTGATGATATGCGCGTAGCCTTTCGAAAAAGGAACCTCACTTTCAAAATATTATGAAAAAGCAACAACAAATTAGTCACTAAAAATTGATATGTTATTTTGATTTTATGTTGATACATATACATATATGTATTTTTCATTAAATTGTTTTGAAATAAATTTTCTTTTCTAATAAATAAAAAACCAAATTTTTCAAGGGGGTGCGAGAATGTAAATTGAAGTTCACTGGGGTGTGGGCCAGTAAAAAGATTCAGAACCACTGCTGTAGAGGGAAGGAGATTTACTGTAACACTACTGACCCTTGCAGGCAAGCCCACTAGCCAAGTGATCTGACCTGAAATCATCTGTGACCACCCATGTTGCTAACATAGGGACCAAAGCATGTATACGCACACACTACTAAGATATCCCTTTCCAGGTCTACAGCTCACATTGCATGGCATACAAGGCAGCAGAACATCGGAATTGATGGTGGTCTGGAATACAAGAGTAAAGTCCAGAGAAGTAAAGCAAGAATACAGGAAGAAAAGAATAGAAAATAAATTAAAAAAAAAAAAAATCCACACAAAAGTGGGACATTACCATCACTGATATATCCACTCTACTACGAACAGGTGTCCTACATCGAAGGAGAGGGAAGAAAATAGTTGAGGTGAATAGTGATTGCTGATACTGCTAGTTGAGATTCTATTAGAAATAACAAGCCTAGTTTAGTTGCCTGTGTTGCATATAACTTTAAAGCTCTCTTACGATCCTAAATGTTAGTGATGAAGAAGTATTTTCTGGTGTGTGTGTTTTGCGTATGTTTATTCCAGAGCCCAAATATGGCAATAGCCACTTCAGGCCTTAGATAAGCATGGTGAGAGGGTTTCTTATAGAATCTTAGAGAAAGATTCTATAAGAAACACCATCTTAAGTTATCTTAAGTTCTTTTTCAATATTAAAAAGGAAATGTTTAAATCATTTTTTAAAAATGTACAACATATCTAAATTCAATCATTTCACAAAATATACAGAACTTTAGATTACTCAATAACCAATAATCTCAAAATTATTATAATTAATGATTTTTTTTAATGATACCCTTACTTAGTTTTAAAGAAGAAGTAGTAGAAGGAATACATGTAGACATAGCCAGATGTTGAAGCTCCAGCAAGAAAACTTGTCCACTGCCTGTAAACAGATGCAGGGGAAGGAAGGGAAAAAAAAAAGGTTACAATATGCTAGTGAATACTATTAATTGGTACAAACAGAAAATGCTGATTCAAGTCAAGATAATGGTGTTTTATATATAAGCACATCATATAACATATTATTTATTTATAAAGCAGGTGGTGGATATGATTTAATTTTTTTGAACTCCTGTTGCATAAAAGTCAAATCTCACTACACTGAATCCTTTCTTTTAGTAAAATGAATCACTACACTGAAAACTCAGTGGGATCATATAAATATTCCTACAAGTGATCAAAAAAATTGATTATGGAATGATGAAGAAAATTTCAAAAGTGTTCATCTGTTTTATTGATAAGAATTTTTGATTGTGTGGATTATAACAGACCGTAGGATGTGATGAGGACAATGGTAATACCTGAGCATCTCTTCCTACCAAGCTTCAGTAAAATCAGTCTTTAGAAAAAACAAATAGTGTTTGGGTGGAAAAAGAGGTGCAGCAGGATTGTATATTGTTGTCCTATATTTTTAGCATTTAGAGTGAATATGTATTATGAAAAAGGCTGACTAGAACAAAGGACCAGCAGGAAATAAATAATTGAAGATATGCACATGATACAACCCTTAGAGTGCAAATTAAAGAATATCTGGAACAGTTGATTCTTGTGGTTAGAAGGGAAAGAAAAAAAGCTGGGCTTAATTTAAATATCAGAAAAACAAAAAGTGATGGCTTCTGGCAGTCTGGATAAATTTATGATTAAGGTAGATAAAATATAGGTGGTTTAAAGTTAGGATTCTGGGATCCAGAATAAGAAATGATGGTCAATGTAAGACGAAATTAAAAAGAATAGCTATGGGGGAAAAAGCTACATTAAACCTGAAGGAAAATTATGAAAGAAAGATGTCCACAAAAGTTAGAACTGTCAAAGTTTTGGTATTTCCAGTAGTGATGTACAGATGTGAAAACTGGATCGATAAGAAGAAAGGCAGCAAGCGAACTGACTCATTAGAATAGTGGATGTGGAGGAGACTTAAGAATCCCATGGATTGTAAGAATGCTCCTTGGAAGCAATGATTACTAAACAGAAGTTAATGTACTTTGGGTATATTATGCAAGCATATGAATCATTAGAAAAGGTAGTTATTTCAGGGAAGACAGAGCATGAGAAGAAGAGAAAGACTGCAAAAGAACGGGATGGATGACAAAGGACCATACTAATTTGAATTTAGATTACTAAAAGAAAAGACAAGAAGAGACCAAGGGAGATGGAGACTTTGTTCGCAAGATCATCAAGAGTTGGAAATGACAGGATGGCACATATTGTTATTTTGCCTCATGTTCCACAGGCTAACTTCCTATATTTCCTTAACAATATCCATACTCAAATCAATTTCACTTTTAAAATGGAAAAATGAAGAGACTCTGGCCTTCATGAATTCTAGTTACAAGGCAATCAGATGACTCCCTCATGGGTTCAGAGTGCAATAAATCTACTCACACAAGTAGATACCATCATGTGATGTGTTTGCCATTCTGTCCCATGAGCAAGATACTATGGATTCTTTTGGTAACTTAACAGCCAACAATCCAAAAATTCACTTCACAGTGGAAAGAAAATAAAAGAACTATTTGCCTTTTCTTGACAAATTAGTTATTCCTTTCAGATAGTTCATCTTTTCCATTTATAGAAGGCCAACACACCAGGGAAAATATCTACATAAACAATCACATCATCATCTAGCCCAACAGTATGAAATTCTAAAAACACACATGCAAAGCTAAGACTATTTGTTCTAATGATGCAGCTCTTACCACAGAACTCAACCATCTTTGTCATACTTTCTTGGCCAATGGCCACAGCTATGTTATTTCCCCCTTTCCAAATTCACAAGAACAAAACATCACCATTCCTATTCCATATATCTGAAGTACATCCGACACCATGAGTCAAATTAGCAGCTCTGATCTGCTTTCCTAAGGACAAACTCCATCCTCTAGTATATCCTGGAGTGTATGACATTCCCTATAACTTAGCCTACTATTGACAGACAAGAAAATCTGTTAACATCTGCCTTAGAGAACATAAAGACATGAAAGAAAGAATGAATGCAGAAAAGCATAAAAGTGCAAGAGACTGGGAGAAAAGAGATAGTATTGTATGGGGATTCAATGATAAGAGGTGTACTTAATGAGAAAATGATGAAAGCATCCTTTCCAGGTACAAAGATAAAGATGTTGGTGATGCAGTAAGTATGTAGAAGAATGAAGTGAACGAGTTGAGTGTATTAGCTGGCACAAATAATTTGAAAAGTGAGAAATATGCAATGAGAGAAGACATGAAAGAGTTGATAGTTGAAGCAAAAATGAATAGCAAGAAAGTAAAGATTGTGAGACTGCTGCCTCAGTATGACAGGACAGAACTGAGAAGGGTCACGACTGCCAATGAGATGCAGGTGAAATTGTGTGCAGCTTATTTATGTGTGGAGTGAGCTTGATGGATGAAAGGACTTGTATAGGCCTGATGGATTGCATTTGAATGGTTCTTGCAGTTCAATGTTTGGAGAAAGTGTTATTTAATGAGAGTGTGGTAATGCAAAACCAGGGAAACTGGTGATATTAGGGAGGATGAAATCTAGCACGTGTTTAGTCACCCCTTGTGATAAATGAGTATAGGTACAGTAATGCTTATGTAATGCCAAATGGGATTTCACAGGTTTCCAATTTAAATGGGTTGGTAATGACATCACACAAGGATAACTACGTATACAAAGGGATGTTGAAATCCATGTACACAAATGCAAGAAGTATCACGAATAAGGGTGAGAAGTTTGTCACTGGTGAGCTCTACTTGGCCAAAAATCATAGGCATCACTTAGACCTGCTTGACTGAAAATGATATAGTTACAGGGACAGAATGCAAAGGGTATAGTATTTTCAGGGAATATAGAAGAAACAGGACAGGAGGTGGGATAATGCTGATAAAAGCTGCAGAGTTCATCACCATCGTGTTTTACAATGGTTTAAGCCTAGAGTGGCTGTTCCGGCCTTGGAAATCATCATTGAATCTCTTAAGAGGACGTCCTGGTTTTTTTTTTTTTTTTTTTCCTAGTGGTTTGTAATTTAAAGCTTGTTTTGGTAATCTTTGTTTTCATTCTTTCAATGTGTTCCATCCATTTATTTTTATATTTTTTAATTTATTTCTATTACTGATTCCTAGATTAATTCTTTCATAATTTCTTCATTTCTTTTGATCAAATATAATATATTTTGAAGTTTTTCTCACAAACTACATTTCAGCTGTTATTAATCTCTATTTTTTGTTTTATTGTCCAGATTTCACTTCTATACAATAGGACTGGTAGGGGTAATGTATTGTATACTTTTAGTCTGGTTTGTTTATGAACTGTTAGGTTTAAATATCAAGTTAATTACACCTTTGTTTACTTAAATTGTACATATTTGGTCCGATGTATTAAAATAAATAATTTTTATTATTAAAAGACCAGAAGATAAATGATAAAATATACAAAGAGCCAACAAGTTTCACTAGCCACTGTCTAGCATTTTCAAGGCTGAACTGGTGTGAAAACAAATGCATTGAGTTACATTTCAAACATACACTTTAGTAACTGTTAGGCCGTTACATTTGATCATTCTGTTTGAAGGCGTGCATGTGTTCGAAAGCTTCAGTCAGATTCCGGTACATGACCACGTGTTTTGTAGTTTTTTGCATATTGTAATTCTGTCGAACTGAGAGAGATGATGAGATTTTTCCATATGTCTTTAAGAACAATACCCTGATTTCTATTTAAATTATTGCCTGTGCATAATACCACACCTGCTTCTTTTAAAGTTCTGTATCTGTAGTCATTCTCAATGTAAAAAGAAGCAGCTGTGGTATTACACACAGGCAATAATTTAAATAGAAATCAGGGTATTGTTTCTTAAAGACATGGAAAAATCTCATCATCTCTCTCTCTCAGTTCGACAGAATTACAATATGCAAAAAACTACAAAACACGTGGTCATGTACCGGAATCTGACTGAAGCTTTCGAACACATGCACGCCTTCAAACAGAATGATCAAATGTAACGGCCTAACAGTTACTAAAGCGTATATTTGAAATGTAACTCAATGCATTTGTTTTCACACCAGTTCAGCCTTGAAAATGCTAGACAGTGGCTAGTGAAACTTGTTGGCTGTTTGTATATTTTATCATTTATCTTCTGGTCTTTTAATAATAAGTTATTTACACCTTTGTTTTTAAATATTTTGCAATTTTTAGGTTTACATCTTTTTCATTTTCGTATGTAATCATACATCCTATGTAGTTAAATGAATTCACCTGCCTAAAATTTTGTTATCTATTACTATTTTATTCTTATCGGATCTTGTTCTTTAAAGGCCTTCTTTTTCTGTGGATATTATCATTCCAAATCGTTGGTTATTTCATTTAAATTGAAAATATCTTTCTGTAAGTTATCTTCAGAATTTGTAATTATTTGGTCATCAGCAAAAAGGAATGTTTTTTGTTCATAGTAAGAGAAAGTTTAATACCTTGATGGAAATTTTTTATTCCATTTTATTATTTCATTTATATAAATATTAAAAAGAGTTGCTGAAAAGGAACATCCCTGTCGGACTCCTTGGTTTATCATTCTCGGATATGATAGCTCATAATTTCATCTTATTTGTATTTGATTATCATCATCACATATTTATGATAGCATTAAGAATAAAATACTTCTTTTAACTTTATCAAATGCTTTTTCAAAGTCAATAAATGTAATATGTGTTTCTAAATTGTATTATCTTCTTTTCTCCATTATTATTAGGCAAAAGGTAAGGTGTAAACATGATTGTCCTTTTCTAAATCCATTCTGTACTTCTCAAGTTTTCGGAATATTTTATTAGTTTGCTATTTAAAATTCAGGAATTTAGAATACATATACCTCTAAAATTTTTAAGGTCATCTCTACTACCTTTTTTTTTTTGAAGATAGGGATCACTACTGCTTTTTCTATTCTATTGGTGCTTGTTGAATAGATTTTATTTAAGAATAATAAGTCTTTCTTTATTCCTGCATATTTATATAATTCTGAACCTAACTTATCTTCTCCAAGTGATTTTCCATTTCTTGTTTCTTTCAGGCTGATTTCTAATTCTTCTTTAGTTATTTCCTTTTCATTTTCATTAAAATGTTTGCCACTTATCTGTCCACAATTCTGTATAGAAATTCTGAATTTCAATTTGGTGTTTAATAATCAAGTTGATTATTAAATTAGAAACAAGTTTCTTCCATAATTCTCTATGTCTTTTTCTGACTTCTCTTTTAGCTCAGGCTGTTATTCTTTTATACGCTATTTCATCTTCTAATCTTTTACTGCTTAACCATTTACGATATGCTTCTTTTTTCATTTTGATTATTTCTTTGATTGTATCGTCCCATATCTTCAGTTTTTTTCATTTTATTGAATTTTCGGTCTTAAGCTTTCATTTGTTGCTGTATTTAATATAATTTTTATATTAAGCCGTTTTATTTCTTTATTTCGTTTTATTTTATCTAAATATTGATTACTTCTTTTTTCATACAGCCATTGTATATTTGTGTCATTTCATAATCTAGTTTTATAAACAAAATGTTTTAAATTTTCTTTCTGTTATTATTTGTAGTCATTTAGGCTACAAATCTTAATTTTATTTTAACGAGGAAGTGGCCACTACTTCATATCTTCTGTGAACTCTAACATCTAAACAGAACTTTGATGCTGACCTAACCAATAAAATTAGAAGTTAAAGAGGATATTAGGTGTGAGGGATATGGTTCATTTGAGGCTGAGAGGTGTGAGATAGAGGCAAACAGGACATAATACATTGTTGGGTACTGTTATAGACTAGGACTAACAAGTAAAGATAATGATGTTATTATCTCTCTTTATGAGGCTATGATTCTGCCACATCTTAACTACTGTGAACAGATTTGGTCATCTGAATTTCTTGCGGACCAGGGCATGGTAGAGATGATTCAGAGACAAGTGGCCAAGATGGTGACAGGTCTGTGGAACACTCCCTACAAGGATAAGTTAAGGTTTGTGGGTTACAACTTTAGTTGACAGGTGGAAAAGAGGGTACATGATGGAAACTTTTAAGATATTAAAGGGGTTTTATAAAACTGATGCAAATGAAATTTTTCAATATATGACAAATAGTCAGAGAATTAGGGACCATCTGTGGAAATTGTGTAAGAGTGTGATTAGTTGGGGGTGCACGACCAGATTTTTTGCATGGAGAGTGGCAAATGAGTGGAATGCATTGCCAGAATTGGTTGCAAGTTCACTGACGTGAATGGATTCAAGGAGAAGTATGATGGTTGATTTGAGTTTCTCGCGATGAGTCTCCAGACTCCATGGAGATGCTGTAAATAATAATAATAATAATAATACATTCACTACCGTTTGTTATGGTAAGTTGGGACTGGCAGGCCATGCTTTGTACACCCTTCATACAAGATTAGTTGGAAGAAAACAAGTGTGCCATCCAGAAGTTGTTATAAATCAGAAAGATTAAGAAGCATTCTCCTAACCTATTTTACAAGTATGGCTGCATTAATTTGCCAAATAGTTGGCAGACTGTCATCTTACGATCAACTCCTACACAACTGTAATACTTCATTTACACAACATCAGAGAGCATCAAATTACAACTTTAGATCTTTTATCCATCACAGTTTTAATTGGTTCACATAGTCATTGCCATATATAAACTGTAACATGCTGTTTGCTCTGAATATGCTGGTTTGAAATCCAGCAAAATGTAAGCCAGTTAATTACCATCTTTTCTTTTCTTTTTTAATTTAGTTTTTATTGGTGTAGTAATATATTTAAAATAAGTTATGAATGAATCATGAGAATGAGTAATGTAGTACGTGCTTGCGTCTGAGACGCAAGCACGTACTACATTACTCATTCTGCATGCACTAGTATTTAGATGACAGGATCACTATTAGGGTTAACAGGAACAAATGTCAAAGTTTCTGCAGATTAAATAACTTTTTTTTTTTTAATATATTATGAACAGTTAGTAATTACTTCCCAATACTTTGAGACTGGCATATAATCAGAGCAGTTATGGTTCAGAAGATTTTATATAAGATGAAATTTGAATTTCAGGAATGAAGATAGTCTGCCAAATCTGCAATACAGTCTTGATGTTCGTATATTCTAATCAAAGCAAAGTAACATGTCTGTCCAAAGCAGAAAGACGACATGAGCATTGTACTTAATAGATGCCTGGGAAGGAGAGAGAGAGAGAGATGATAACCTATCCTTTGTGGATGGTAAGAAATAAGACACTTTCTGATTTGGTTTGAAGGAAGTATTTAGACTGAATTTGCAGAGAATCCATGTTATTTGTTCAGATGTTCCTTTAAGGTAGGGTATTGTCTTTTTACACCAAAGTATTTGTTGATTGATGATAACTGTGAATAATTTTCTGAATGATAGTTTTGTTGTAACTGTTAGACATCAACCTTTACTGGCAGATGCACTGACTTATACTCATCCCATCATTCATCCCAGAAAGATAGCCAGTATCACAAGTCCTTTACATAGAACTGCTTTTCTGATGTCTAGCAGTTACAAAGAAATTACCATTTAGAAAATTATTGATAGTTACCATCCATTGACAAAACTACAATCGAATGTGAAAAAAACATTCTGAACAAGCAGCATGCATTCATTGCAAATTTAATCTAAATAATTCCTTCATACATCAAAAGCTATCTTCTTTCTTAACATTCACAGGATATACACACTACCAAGTTTTGATTAGAATCCAAGAACATTAAGAGTATTGCTTTTTAAGAATCTAAAAATCTGGCCTTGTTCCCATGCCAGCAACACTATACAAAAAGTTCTTTTGAACCTGGAAAAAGATTCTTTATTCCAGCAGATTAAAATCTGATTGTCATTTCCTTGAAACATGTGAAATATTATGAAATTGTCAAAACCTTAACTCCAAGCCAATCTCAAAGTTTTGGGAAATGACTAAAATGCAATTTTTTTTTTAAAATTTTATTTTTGGTTATTTAATCTGCAAAAAACTTTTACAAGTGTTCCTTTGGACTCTAATAGTATCCCTCTCTAATAATCCATCAACCTCAGCTGTAACAGAGACAAGCGAGTAAGCATATGATACACAACTCATTCCTGTGATTCACGTTTTGAATGTAGTTGCCAGTCTTTTACCTTGACAATGTCCATGTTACATTGGATGAAATATATTGGTTTTGAATCAAACTTTATATTTTTTTCTACATGTGTGTTGTAAGCCATATAAGAAATATGTGTTATTATGAAATGGATAACAACGTGAATTCACAACCAAACCACAAGATAAATCATAGGATGGTAATAGACATTAAATAAAATGGCTCCCACTTATCAGTCAATAAAAGTGAAGTACAGTGTGAACTGTTTAATTAAAACAGTTATAACAGGAAATAATTTAGAAGTTTTGGTATACTGACAAAGGTTAGTATTCCTTTGACCAGGTTGTTTAATGAGTCTCAGAACAGGGAATATTCCACAGGAATGGAGAGAATGTATGGTAATTCTATTGCACAAGGGTGATGCAAAGACTGATAAATTCAACTATCAACCAATTAGTATCTCAGGAGTGGTGAAGATTTTGGAAAAAATTGGTTAGTGCTCACATTCTGAAATGGGCTGACAGTAAATCTCCACTCTGCAATGAGCAACATGGGTTTACTAAGAGAAGGTCATGTTTTAGCAACTTGCTCACATTCTATAACAATGTTACCATTGAACTAGAGAAGGGGGGGAATGGATACACCATGATACTTTTGGTTTTTTTGCTATGGCTTTGGACAGAATACAGCATGATTGGAGAAAATGGGTTTGGGTCATAGAATATTAGCATGGATAAGAGGGTAGCTGACTGACAGATATAAAAAAGTGGTATACGGGGGATGTGAGTCTGCAAGATTTAAGGTAACCAATGGTACACCACAAGGATCAGTGATTGGTTCACTGTTATTCAATTTGTACATTAATGATATTGGGAAGGATCTGACAAGCAACATACAGCTATTTGCTGATGACAAAGATAGGTATAGGTATGGTCAGGAATGCTGCTGATCTGCAGTACTTGCAGAATGATTTGAATAGACTGGAATTGTGGGCATCAAAAAATGGGTATCAGTTTAATGTCAGTAAATGTAAAGTCATTCACTTTGGCATGATTAGATATCCAATGTCGTATTATATGGGTGGGATTAGGCTAGGGATCTTGAAGTGTTAATAGATAAGAAGATGAAGTTCAGGGGTCATGTGGCAAAGATTGCAAATACAACTCAAAAGATAATTTCAATGCTAAAACAAATCTTCACATGTAAAGATAAGGATGTCATTTTGCCTCTTTACAAGGCCTTGATAAGACCTCACTTGAACTATTGTGCGTAGGTCTGATCTCCTGATTTCCATTGTGGTTCTATATTGGACAGAGTGCAAAGGAGCGTATTAAAAATTATATTAGGATTATGGAATACCGATTATGAAGACAGATTGAGAATTTGTAGACTGCAGGCACTAGCAAACAAGAGAAAGAGGGGTAATATGATTGAGACTTATACAAGAGGCCTGTGTGGCTCAGCGGAAGTGGCGCTTGCGTCCTCTGCGCTTGGTCGCTCGAAGTCAGACTTAAGTTCAAGTCTAGTCGCCGACTGGGGGAACTTTTTCTAAGTCTTTCTTCGCCCGGTTCCTGAGTTAATCGATCTCTGGTACAGGCAAGCGAGTTTTTCGTCCCGTAAACTCAAGAAAATCGACAGTATTCACATTATTTCAGACAGTAACATATCTTGTTAGGGTTAGGTACCAAGAGATGGCAGCACTTGTTTGCCAGCCTCTTCATCAGTGGCTGCTATAATTAGTGAGACATGGGCCAGCTATCTCTGATTGGCTACCGGTGGAGATTGAACTGCCCATTCAGTCTCCAAAAACTAGATAGGGTATAAAGACCTCGCCTACTCCCTATAAGGGAATACAAGGTGTTAGCTGATATACAAACTTCTGAAAGGACATACAAGATTTTCAGCTGATGAAATTTTTCATTTTATGGAGGGTGGGGAAGGGACAAGAGGACATCCTTGGAAGCTGAGAATGAATGCTGCTAAGAAGGGGGTGCAGGCTACATTCTTCTCTCATAGGGTGGTGTGTGATTATAATGTATTACCATTGGATGTTGTGAGTGCAAGCAGCGTGAATGAATTCAAGAATAAGTATGATAGCTGGTGCAGCTAGCATATGGCCTCCCTCAATGAGTCCCTGACTCCCTGGAGGTCTCTCTTAATAATAATAATATTCAAGAATATGTTCATTGCATCTGAATGATTTTTGCAACCATTTCCAGAAAATGCAGACTGAAGAGTCCCAAAAAAATCTGTGAAATTAAATGTGTTTGGCACAAACAATAATTTCAAAAATTATATCAATATTAAATGATGACATGGATTTTTACTACATATACATATTGTTCCTATTGTATACTTTCTAGAGATGTACACACACACGTGCTTGCATTGTCTTTATGTCATGAGAGGTTTAACTTCATATAAAATCTCAGAAATAAAGGGAACAGCAGATACATACAAAATGTAATGCTTGACAGATACTTTTTTTTTTGCACTCTGAGTATTCATACCTTTTATAGATGCTATAATAACAGACATAAAATTATTCTCAGTAGAGGAAAATAAGTCATGCTGCAGGTTGTTTTTCAAAGGTTTTTAAAGACAGCATGATTTTTACATAAATTACAGTGTTTCAAAATGGATCACTAGCAATTTTATTCTCAAACCAAAATGTTACTACCCAAAGAACAGAACAGTATTATATTTAAAAGTAAAAATGAAATAAAAAACATTTCATATCTGTCTACATGCCTTAAAGCTTATTGCAATATAGTTAATGAGAATATTTATGATATAGGAATAGAAATTTAAAACCTATGTTTATAAAAAATAACTGCAATTATCAATTTGCCCTTAAGCAGCCTACATACACAAAGCAGACCAGTCACAACCAATATTGGGAACTTTCCATTTCTGGTGGCAAAACACAGAACTAAGCAGTTCTGAAATATATAATTGTGTTTATTCATTTAAGTGAGTTTGGTTATGTGTATTCATTTAAGTGAGGTTCAGATAACACAGGGGTCACTGTATATCACTTCAATAAGATTGTGCCGTATATCCATAAGGGTTTGGCATCCACTGTATCACATGCTATATATATAAATCTTATTTATTCACATTTTTCTTCAATTTTCTGCCCATCCAGAATATTAATGCGCTGTAAGAGCAATCTCTTGTCTATGGGATTATCATCAAAATACAGTAATAATATTAATAAAAAAATAAGCAGATTTAGCATGGCATTAATTGTTACTTTTTGTTATTAGTTGTTATTTTCATTTAATAGCTTTATATGACTGAGGACATTCTGCACATGCAGATCTCATTTGTATTTTGATGCCAATGCTATGTGGACTCTCCTCCTCTCCATTGACTGAGTTGGGTCTAAAGAAGAAAGACATGGGTTCAATTTTGGCCAGCAGCCAGAGCGCTTTTTCTACGCATTTTTTTTCAGCTAATTCTCTGATGCAGTAAGTTGCCAGCCTGGTTGGCTGAATGTTTAGCATATTCATTCTCCTACTAACAGCTGTGGGTTTGAACCCAGCCATGAACATAGATGTTTATGATCGTCTTTAGATGGTAGGTGAATATCATCGCCCAGTGAGAGACCATCCCCCTGTTTATTGGAGACCTGAAGTGACTTAGAAACATTCCATGTTTGGTCTCTAGAGCAGAGTTTCCAGACTACGTAATAAATAAAAAAATACAAATATATAAAATTAATAATAATAGGGAAAACAATCCTTATCTAATCCATGGTACAAATGTACTGTGGGTTTACAAAAAACGTTTTGTGGACAGGAACCACATAAAAAAAAAAATGAAGTTTCATCCTCAAACTGAAATTTGTAATCCAGCAATTCAGTAAAATTTGCTATACAATTCACACAAATACACATTAATAAGTTTCTTAGGATCAGAGGTGTTGTGACTTGCAGAGATGAAAGAAAACAATGTTGTCCTTTGGAGATCATGAGAGTTTTTCTGAGGTAGCACAGATATACAGAACGGCAATTTATTTTTACATTTTGGATTGGAGGTAGGGAGATATAGGCAGTGTTCTGTCCATACCCCAAACTGTTCACCCCCCCCCCCAACAGCAAAGCCATTGGCTAAAAAGGAGCCACAGATGTAATTGATTTCTGTGGATAGACTAGTATGGTCTGAGCAAATGGTTCTAGGTCATTTAGCTCAAATCATGGTAACATCAGATTGCTAGGTGGTTAATGTGACAACTTTCCTTTTCTATGGTGAAACAGATCCTTTGTTTCAGCTGTTCAGGTGTGCTAGAAATGTTTCCGACGTATTCCCATCATGTAGCCAAATGATGAACACATTGTCGGTTTGAGAGATGTCGAGTTTAGGGCAGTATTTTTAAAACTGCTCCATGTTAAAAAATCTGTACATTTGAAATATTGCTTTTCAGACTTAGACACTGACCTCTTGGCGAGGTCTGATATAGCTCTGTTCATGAATGTACCTCAGAACTAATTCATACACTATTTCCTCCTGACATGGCAGCCTTATTCGATCACATCTGGGACAACTTTTTAGCCAATGGATTTCCCCTTAAAAAAATCAAAGTCCCCTCTCAAATAAAAAAAAAAAATTTTTTTTTTAAATCCAGAACACAAAAAAAATCAATTGCTAAGAAGCCAGGTGACTTAGCCATGTCAGGTCCTTGAGCCTAATATGAAAGGAAGCTGAGATATATGTACACATTTATATTTTAATTTACACAAGAGATTACAGTGGATCTTACTATCTTCAAGAAAATAATCATTTAAGCTTAATACTGTTCTTGTACTTACCTGCAACAAGAATGACACGTTAGGTTCTTGGTTAACTACTAATATCAGTATCAATAAGTGGCAAATATTCAAATATAATTCATAAAATGAAATTTTTATTTGAGAAAAATACAGCAAATTCTCTTACAATTCAAGAATTATACCTTTTTAATAATCAGCTACACACAATAATTCTCTCTATTTCTGCTGTATTTCGAATGTGCAGCTGTCTGCTTTTCAACTCCCATTATAGCACGGTTGTGAGACTACCACCACCATCCTGTTTATTGGAAGTCAGAAATGGCTTGTAGAAGGGAAAGTGGCTTATTGAACTCTTAGTCTATCCATTGTTTAATTAATTTGTAAATTTAAATTGTTATGAATCTAAATCACAAAAATGAAACAGTTGTGGTTAAATATGCTACAGCTTTTGCTGTTACTATGATAAGTTTCCAACCATCTGTTAATGGGATTAACATAAAAAAAGGGCTAAACCTACTAATAGGACTGTCACCATGTGGAACTAGTTTATCACTTGAAAGGAAATTTAGCATTAATTTCAGGTTCCTAAATAGATCATGTTCCCAAACAGAATATAATATTACAGACCAAAAAGAAAGGGGGGAAAAATTGCAAAAATGGAAGATGTGATTAAATATTCTATGAAACCTAAGTATAGCAAATATGATTAAACAACACTTTACACAAAAGAAAACACAGAAAAAGCAATTCACAGAAACAAAACAATCCTCAAAGGAACAAAATAAGTACAGTTATAACAGTAGTTATTTTGGGGTAGGTAAACAAATACTAGCAAAAGCCAAAGTAATGAATTAAAATAATCCATCTCATAATGTAATAAGAGGGAGAGTTTAAAATTAAGAACAAATGACATTTCAGTGAGTATTATACCCCTGAAGAGGGGGGAAAAGAAGAAGAAAATAGTCTTCTGTACATAGTTAAGAAAAAATAAAAATAATAACATAATAAAAGCTGGAGGACAATGCAGAAATAGTAAAAGATAAATTATTAACAAGAAAGAAATTTGGAAAAATAAACTTCTGATCAAACATTTACACTGAATCCATCACTAAAAAATTCATATTGGTATGGAAATATTGATTCTCCATTCCACTCTGACTCTCATCCATAATTATAAGCCTTAGTGCAATCAGCTAGCATCAAAATCTTCAACTTCTTTTTCTATTTGTACCAAATCCCAACAATACCTAAACTTAAAATGAAATATATATTGATCTTTAATTGCCCATGATTTATAAACATCTAATACCAACAAGTTTTGCCGACGGTAAGAGAAAAAACTCAAAGTAGCTAGTACAGAGAAAATGGAGTAACACTATCATATAAATTAAACATTAAAACAGGACGCATAACATTACATGCATGGAGCATGTTGTGTTAGTCAATTAAATTCTGGCAGACTGAGTGATCTTATTAAGGTTTTCCATATGTCAGCTATTATCATTCCCTGGTTTCTGTTAAGATTTTCTCAAGGAAGTCGTTATAGTGTAGTCCTCCGTTCTGGAGAAAATCTTAATAGAAACCAGGAAATGATAATAGCTGACATATGGAAAACCTTAATAAGATCACTCAGTCTGCCAGAATTTAATTTCGCTCAAAACTACAGAACGTGCTTTCATAACGGTGACTAACACAACATGCTCCATGCATGTAATGTTATGCGTTCCGTTTTAATGTTTAATTTATATGATAGTGTTACTCCATTTTCTCTGTACCACTTTGAGTTTTTTCTCTTACCGTCATAAGCACTGAAGAAGCCGGACAGCCCCGTCGGCAAAACTTGTTGGTATTAGATGTTTATAAATCATGGTCAATTAAAGATCAATATATATTTGATTTTAATTATATGTTTGAATGACCAAAAATATAATCTAAACGATACCTAAACTTCTTTTGCACTTGGATGGTTCCTATAAATGGTTATCTACAGAAAACAATCTCATGCCTTACTTTTCCTCTAATTCATACACAGAAATAAGTATATATCAGAAATAAGTATTCCTACCATACAACATTCAATTCCTCTTTTGATTTTTTAAGGAGACATCCATCAAGCTTGTTAAAACTATTCATTAAGGAGCCTCCTGTTCCTAATGGCATTTCTCTAATTGTACTGGATTTCTCCAATTGTATTGCTCTAGAGTTCACTCCTGTTCTGTGTAGCTTTTGTATTCATCCTATTCAATAAGTATCTAGTCTGTAGCCTAGAAATCGATCAATATTCAATCCATGCTTGAAATCTAATTTTACTCAGCTGTCTTTTTAAAGCAATGGAGAAAACCATTAAAAGTCAACTTCTATGCTACCTTGAAGGCTCAACTATAACTGTTAGCCAGTATGGATTTGGCCACTGGTAATCAGGGGATCTTGCTTTGGACAAATGCCATGAAAAAGTTTGAGCAACCTCAGGTTGATGCCCTTAATATCTCTAAGGTATTTTATCAGATTTTGCACACAGGCCTATTAAGTAAGTTCCTGCCATATGGTCTGTGTGTTTTTACTGATAACATTATGATACAGCCCTCTATACAAATCACTGAACCTTGAGCAACATAACTGCTGATCTCTAAATCATTCTTAAATAACGTTATGATAACCTTGTAATTTCAGTGATAGAAAAACATAATCCTGTTTTGTTTCTCATAAAAATAACATTTTTCTTCAAATCTTACTTTTGCTAACAAATAAATCTCTGGACAAGATTCTTGGGATTACTCTAACCTCATCTCTCTTGACATAAACATATCACAAATGCTGCCTCACATCCAAAAAAGTAGGCTTCTGCTTGCTTAAGATATTACTTTACCTCGACCAACTCAAAAAACTCCATCCATCTATGGAATACTGTTTGTATATTTGGGATAGTGTTCCTAAGAATTCTTTACTCAACAGTGGAGAAAACAATTAAAATTGATTAATGACATCTCTAACCCACCTCACTTCTTTTTATTTCCAATATTTCCAAGAATGCCACAATTCCAAGAGTGGAACTGGCTCTGATAATTTTCCCACTCTCTTCTAAACTTACTAAAACATGTATATCAGCAATTCAGTACCTCTTCACAGTTCAACTCCAACCTCTCAAAAAATTTTTTCTCTATCTCCATTCAATCTTACTGCAATATTTTGTCATTTAAAAGTACAATCTACAGTTGTTTGAGTCCAATATTAACAAGTTTCTTCTTTTCACCTTTCTGCCTATCCATGGTGACACTCATGCACTACAGATTGAACAACCTCTTGTGGATGTGATTGCAATAAAACTTGGAAATGCATTATGACTGTAGCCAACTGTATTATGTAGAGATGTTTATGCAGATTCTGCAAAACTTCTGAAATTAAGGAATGGCATCCAGTCGGCAGCCCAGACACAAGGATGATTAGTGTTAGAAGGAATCTTGTTTTGCAACTGAAAAGTAATATCTCAAAGAAGGGTAACAATGTAGTCCTTGAGTTTTTTTAGGACTGCTGTGTGTGTGTGTGTGTGTGTGTGTGTGTGTGTGTGTGTGTGTGTGGACTCTGAATTCTTTGGCAAGAAGGTGAAAGATAGAAATTTGGGGGAAAGGAGAAGTATAGAATATGATGAAACAAGATTAGGTGTAGGAGTAACAGGGTGTGAGCCGTTTCAGAGCTGATGGGAAAAGTGGCTCACACTTCATTCACTTTTCCCATGAGCTCCGAAGATAACACACAGTTGAAACAGCTCACATCCCATTATTCCCACCCCTAATCTTTATACCCATATCTCTCATTATAAAACAAGATATTCATGGAAATTAAACATAAGTATAAGAATCAAGTTATGTTTGCATTTAGTTCTCAACAGCAAGGAATTTATACCAGCTGTTTTTTTAAACTTCATTATTCATTAAATGATTAGTGATTTTGTTTAGCATTGAATTAAAGTACTAAAAATGAAAACACGTGTGTATTGAATTTTTTTTTTTTTTTAATGATTTTAATTCGCAACACAGTAATAATAAAAAAATAAATATATTTATTTATTTAGTAGCTGATAACACGCTGGTTTTATAGCCAGTTTCAGAGTGCGGTTTGTCATGGTATGCAAAACAACAACATTTAGTTAATAGTGGAGACAGTTTAAAATTGTAATGGAAAATACGAAACTAAAGTCCGAATTGTTGGATAAAAAGAAGAGTTAACAAGCATTAATTTGATCTGAAAATGAACTATCTCCCACATTTTTAGTAAATTGATATAGCCATCCTTGTTGGGGTTTGGGAATGTTGTTTCAATCAGCTGCTGCTGACTCCAAAAACAGCCACTCTACTTGTAATGACTTCTCTATAGCTTTGCTTTTTTTGTTTAATCCTGTATGAAGACGTGTTCATGGCATGGCCTGTTGTTCCTAGCTTGCCATTACAAGTGTGAGAGAAACTATGACTATTAATTTACAAAAATCTAATTCTGAGATAAAATTAATGCATTAACTTCTTTATTTATCCAAAAATAGATAGCACCAATTAGGATGTTAGTTCTTTGAGTTATCCATTACAATTTTAAACTGGTCCCATTACTGTTGGCATACTGTGACAACTGTATTCTGAAGAGGCTAGATATAAAAGTAGCAAATATCAGCAACTAAGTAAATAAATATATTTACTTTTAATTACTGTCTTGTGTTGTAAACTGTTAAAAAAAAAAAATTCAAAATGAACTGCCGACACATAAGCCTTTCTACTCAACAAAGTATATATTCTTAATCCATGTGGTTAAGATTTAAGTGCTAGGAGAAACTCCTGTTAGAAGCTTAATGGAGTGAAACAGCACTGAGAAAGGGTTAAAATATTATTTTTAAATTTTTTTTCTCCCACTGAGAGAGCAATGAACAGCACTGACTTGAAGTGAAACATTTCTGAGAAAGGATTAAAACTAATATTTAATCCTGTCTTGGCACTGTTTTACTCCATTAAGCCTCTAACATGAGTATCTATTCTTACTTTGCTGATTGGGCTGAAAGATATACACATATATCTTTACCACTGTACCAGAGGTATATGCAGTGCTTTGCTACAGTGGATGGAGAAAGTTTATGCACTGATTTACCTTGAAGAAGGGAAAAGAGCAACTTATATGAAATTAATTTTTAGTTATTTCCTCCCAACACTGCCAGCTAGTAACAAAAATATGATGACAAAATTTCATTCATCCAAATGACAGTAATACTATTAGTCATGAATATTCATCTTTATGTCTTTGGCACAGACTCTCTCTGCATGCATATGCCACTGATGTGTGTACATAATCAAAAATGAATTTGTCAATCTTATAAAATTTTTGGTTTTCAAATTTTTCAAAATGCTCTTGAGCAGTGGTGAGCAACATATTGGCCAGAATTCAGCTCACTAAATGCTTTTACTAGTCACCTAGGAGTAAAATGACAACCCTCATCTGGAATACCTAAATGTATGTCAGCCAAATATTCAAGAATTACTAGGCCGTGAAGAAAGTGGATCTCTGGAAAAATATTAAGAATTTTTTTAATGGTAGCTTGCTGAAAATAAAAATACCTCAAATTAAACTACACATACATATGAAATTGACATTTTCAGAAGCAAAGTGTATCAAAAACAAATTTTGAAATGAATAAAAATGTTCTTTATGAATTTCTGCAACAAATTTTTTGCTAAATTAGTTTAAAAAAGTTTAAAGAAACAAGCTTCAGGTATATATACACACACACACACACTTAGATGATCAAACATCACACAATGGAAAACTCTGCAATGTATAATGCTTATGAAGTTAGAGCATGAAATTTGAACTCTCCTCAAGTCTAAAGTAAGCAAAAAATTATTCATCTCTTATTCTTATCAAAAAAACAAACAAATCTACAATAATTTCTTTAGGAAAGTTTCTGATCCCCCCCCCCAAATTCATATTTTGAAAAGAGAAATTCTCCTAATATGTGAACAAACCTACCTTTACAAATAGCATCTGATGTGAAGCAGTAATAATATTAACTCAGAGACATTACAGTAGCATAATGACTGCTTACTCTCTCCAGCAGATGAACATAAGACAAGCTTCAAAATACACATGAGGCATAAGGAGAAGCAGGGTTTACATCCCACAACTGCTATATGCATTAATGGCCTTTAATAATTATTACTCAGAGTTACCCACTGCATATGGCAAACAATGAACTTTGACTGCATGATCCTAAGCCAAAAGGTTGCTACCCACTGCTCTAGAGTAAACATTTAAACTTACCATCTATAATCTTCAGCATTCAGGAGGAAGTACGTGCATACAATTGTTACACAAACAGTAACAATTGCCAAGATGACAAATACAAGCAGCATGAAGCCATAAACATAATATATCTTGTATGCCCAAAATGAAGTAAATATAAAATACCTGTAATATTAATAATAATAATCAAAATTAAACATCTGTAATGTTATGATATTTAAAAATTGACATACATTTCTGAATAAAAGGAAATATTCCTAGTAATGCATATATAGAGAACAATTTAATAAACAAACTTCATTTAACATATGAAAACAATAAAATCTGTTATCAAGAATTTTAAAAAATTATCATCTATAACCTGCATGCTTATTATTAGATGGTTAGGAGGAGAATTATTGCAGCAATTTTTTCCACTGTTTTTTTTTTCCCTCCCATATAATAGCATAAGAAAAGATTTAATTCCCCCCCCCCCCCATATAGAGAATAGGCGGATAAGAAATTTTGCTTAAGTGATATAATAAGTAATAACAAGCTAGCCTGGTTGGCATGAATGGATAGAAATAATTGCTGGTCGACAAATAACATAATGAGGATTCATATCCTCTTGTACATATGAACATGCTTGAGTGTCTTTGGGTGGGAGATAAGTTTTGTCACCCAGTGTAAAATCACCACCCTGTTCATTTTAATTTTTTTTTTTTTCTTTCTCCAACTTCTCACTGGAAAGTGCTACATGCTATGGTTCCACATGTAGGACCAGAAGAGATCTAAGTTCCCAACAATATCCTACACTATTGAATTGCAAACCCAGGGATTGAAGAAGCCATTCTCTTGTAAGTCATCCTGCTGTCAGTGTGGCCTGCAAGGCATACAAAGAGAGTATCTTGAAATGAGCCTGAGAGAGAGAGAGAGAGTAAAAGCTTAGTAAATCCATATAACTTTGCTGACACAATACACCTTTTGAAGGATACGGTTGTAGAGGTAAATTTTGGTATGATGTGGTGTTCTTCCTGAAATAAGAACACCAAATCTTGCTTTTCAGCATATTAGGAAACTTTCTCATGATGGACAGCAGTGAGTGGTTGCCCAGCACCGACAACTTGTACATCAATTTCCTCTCTTTACTACAAGGTCTAGCTTCTTCAATATACATTACAAGTGAACAAGAGCTACAAATTAAGTTGCAAATGATGGCTGACATATGAAGCCATTCTGGATTGTTGGGCACATTCACGCAGGCATGATTGCATATACACCAAAATTGGACAGCTGAAGACTGACAGATAGGTTATGACTATGGTTAGTATTAAGTTGGACTGGTTTGAAGAACTTCTCTTGATTTGATCATTCTTCTCTAAAGCAACTACAAATCAAATGATTTTTGATTTGTTCCAGATTACTCGATGAGTAATAGAATCTTCATTGTTCAGGTGAGCAGAATTAAGAACCTGATTAGATAGTACACTGGCTCTAGTTCTGCCATACCTGATGCCCCTCATGTGCTCTTCCATATGCACTTCAATGGATTTCTCTGAATGACCAAAATAGGGCACACTGCAGTTACAATGAAGATGGTAAACTACTTTACAATGTCTTGTACTGGTTTAAGTGCACTGAGTAAGGAACAGAGTTTGGATGGAGTAGTAAAAGAAGTGTAGATTTTAAATTTCTTGAAAATTTTAGCTAACTTTGGTGAAATTCAGCTAATATCTGGTAGAGATGTAAAGTCTTTTACATCAATAGTATTTTCAAAACAGTGAGCAGATGAATTAAATACCAGCTTACTAACAACTAGTTTAGGCTAGCCATTTTTCTGAAAGGTTGTAAGAAGAAACTGTACTTCTTTGGTGATCTCTTCTTCAATGAGGAGGGAGCAAGCACGTTTACCTAATTTAAAAATGATCCCAAGCTTTTGGTGCAGAAAATAATGAGCTGTGCATGAACATATCTATTTCTATGTGTGCGTTTTCTATAAATAGAGATCTTCAATTTTTCTGACATGCGAGTAAGTAAGTTTGACATCCAGGAACGATGTCAAAGACATCGTTCCTGGATGTCAACAATACAATTTACTAATACCGTAGTAAATTGTATTATTCTTGGGTGCTGATTGTTGAGATGGTTCAGGAATTTCTTAAAGGAATCTGGTCTGTGGCTCCAAATTAAGAAAACATCAATATATACATACTGGTCACTGAATTAGAAACTTTCTGGTTCTTCACCGAAATCAGTGGTTTCTGTATACGCATGAGACTGCTAATACCAATCCTCTTCAATTCCCTGTGGTGAAATATGGGTTGCACAGAACTTCCATTAAATACTTTGGTTAATTGCTGCACCCAGGAAATTCTAGATGTACAAGTCTTCTAAACGATGGCAATCTTGTTCCTGATACCATCTCAGGACCACAGTTATGCCTCTCAAACTAGCAAGTGGGTTATTTTTCCATTGATTAAACACACAGGATATTCCACCTTTGGAGAAACCATTCAGCTCTGCTGTTTTCAAAATAGTGGTTCCAGCCAGACAGGAAAACCCACAATAAGTCCTTTATTGAACTCCAAAAGATCCCTTTTTTCCCAGTGCGATCAACACTACTGATGATTACTGATCAGCATCATTCTTAAATTGTTGCCTAGAACATGTGATGAGATACCTGACCACGTATTTTGCATATAAGCTGTGCAAGTGACATTTATGTATATCTGCATAAAGGTATCTAATTCGGTGGCCAATATATGTACCTTTTTCATAACCTTGACTTTAATGGGAAGGAACTAATTGCTTTTTCCTCAAGAGTTGCTAAATATAAATTTGCTAATATAGGAGATAATGGGTTGCCCATGACCAAGCTGAAGTTCTGGTTGTAAATAGTATTTTTTGAAAAGAAAGTAACCAGAAGTTATGTAATGGGTCAGAAGTGATGTAACTTTTTTTTTTTGATAATTTATCTTTTAAAATAATTAAAACCTCTTCTATAGACACGTAACAAATAGGGAAATAACATCAAAACCAGCCATAATTTCATTTTTTGAAGATGCATGAATTAAACAATTAAAACAAAATGTTCAGAATTCTCAAGATAGGATATGGTTGAGTCTGATAACACTTTTTGAAAGCTTGTATGCGAGAATCAATGCATTCCAAGATGAATCTTAATGAAGCATTTCACCTGTACATTTTAGGCAAATCTTATAATCAGGAGATGAGAAGATGAAGTGAACAAAACTATAATCTTAAATTTCTAGGAAACAGAAAAATAGAAATATTTATAGAAAACCCACATTTACCAAAAGATACCTTCATCATGCTCTATCTGCCCCAAAAGCTTGGAATCATTTCTACATTAGAAAAACATGCTTGCTCCCTTCTCAGTAAGGAAGAAGATGTCACCAAATAACTACAGTTTCTTCTCACAACCTTTCAGAAATATGATTATTCTAGAAAGAGAGACTGTTAATAAGCTGGTATTTAATCCACCTGCTCAACCATTCTGAAGATTCTATTGATGTAAAAGGCTTTATCTCTCTATCGGATATCAGCTCCATTTCGCCAACATTATAGAAAATTATCAAAAAATTTAAAATTTGCACTTCGTAGCCCTCTATCCAAACTTCTTTCTTTCCTCTGTATACCTCAGTGGTTCTTAACCTTTTTTTTGACTGGTGCCCCTGCTCAATTTTACACTAGGTTAATAACTCAATAAGATAATTATAATATATTATTAGGCAAACCTAAATTACGATCGACATATCTAAACTGATAGTTAATTAAAAATTAATGACTGATAAAAATTAATTTTTACTCAAAAAAGATGAAACATTGTATTTAATAAGCCAATCATTAATGGTGGGTGCTTAAGGGTCAAAGCTGTATAACTGAGAGGATACTTCCACATAGCCTTTAAAGGAATGCAGAGAACCGAATAGGGCTTCTGACCTAATGTCCAATCCTCACCTTCTCTTGGTGCACCCTATTGGGCATCTATCTGGATAATGAATGAATGAGGATGGGCTGGCAATTTGGGATTTAGCCGACCAAATTGTATTCTTATTGGTTAAACGAAAATAAAAATGATGGTACAGCAAGCAAAAATTTCATTATGGCTAGGGCGTCGCCTGGTTAAACAAGGCTCCCGTTGTTTTCGCCAGGAAACCAGGACAAACAGCGAAAAGTCAGTTACTGAAACAAATCTCAAAACACACCCCAACTCAACATCACCAGAATTAAAGATCGATACTATCAACATAAGAAGCCTCAATGGCAAAGAAATGGAGCTAGCTAAGGAATTAGATAAGTACCAGATCAACATAATAGGGGTGACTGAAACAAAAAAGACAAAAGCTCGTGAGGTCTTTCTGAGCAATAAATACAAAATTTTATAATCAGGCAATGACAATCAAGGAAAAGAAGGAGTAGCCATAGTATTCAACACAAAATACGAGGCTAATCTTCTTGAATGGCAGGCAATCAAAAGTAGAATCATGTGAGCAAATATGAGAATGGGAAACTGGACAATGAGATATTTGTGCTGATGGTCCCACAGAAGGTTCTACAAAGGTAGAAGTGGAGTAATTTTTTGAGGCTCTAGAGCAACTGACACAATGAAAAAGGAAAAGTTGGTCCTTGTTGGGGATCTAAATAGCAGAGTAGGAAGTGATTGTCAGACATACAAAAATATTTTGAGAAAATTTAGAGAAGAGAGCAAAGCTAATAATAATGGCAAATATCTGTTGCATTTCTGCTCAGGACATGGACTGGTTATTACTAACACCATGTTCCAACATAAAAATGTGCACAAACTCATATGGAGAGAAGAGGCAAGGAATAAGAAAGTCTCATTAACTATGTTATTATTGATAGTGATGTTTCCTCCCTGGTGCAGGACACCAGAGTATACAGAGGATTTGAAATTGGAAGTGATCACTATTTAGTCTTGAGCAGGATAAAATTGAATTTCATATTGAAAAGAATAACATTTAAGAAAGTTTTAAAACAAATAAAAATTGAGCAGCTCTCAGATGTGAACTGTAGATTAAAATACACAAAGATTATTGAAGAAAAAATGAAAGAGTTTGAGAACAGTAATCAAACCTTGGAGATTCAGTGGCAAGCCTTGAAGAAAACCCTGATTGATTAGGACAGAGAGAGACATGTGGTGAGGTTGTCTGCAAGGATAGAAAAATCAGAACTCCATGGTGGCAGGAAGTTAAAGAATCAGTGAAGGAAAGGAAGAAAGCATATCAAAAGTTCCTGTCAAATAAGTCAGCTTGTGCTCTTAGAGAATACAGAGACAAACGTAAGAAAGCAAAAACTAGCTTTGTAAAACTAGATAAGCAAAAGTCATGGGAGGACTTTGGCAGGAACATAGAAAATAAATATCAAGAAGGTGGCAAAATATTCTGGAGGCTGTTGAAGAGGCTTAGGAATGGAGGAAAGAGCAGTAAAAGGAGTTAGAAATGATAAAGGTGACATGAAAACAGGAGAAAAAGATATTCTTGAAGTATGGAGTAATTACTTCAAAAAATTGCTAAATGAAAAAAGCAGTGATGACAGCACAGTGATAAAAGACACTGAACAGGCATGCAATCAGGAATACATATCAATACTTGAAGTAGAAAAAGTCATCAAAGGCTTAAAATGTGGAAAGTCAGCAGGAGTGGATGATATTCGACCAGAAATGCTGAAGTATGGTGGTATAAAAGTCTTACAGTGGCTGCACTACATAGTTCAGAAAGCATGGACAGAGGGATGAATTCCCGATGATTGGAGTAGAGCTCTCATAGTACCCATATATTAAAAGGGAAATAAAACTGAATAATGTGAGAATTACAAAGGTATTTCCCTACTAAGTGTTCCTGGCAAGATCTATGCAAGTATACTTAGAAACGATTGAGAAGAATTGTGAAAGAAAAGCTGGGTGAAGAACAAGCTGGATTCAGGCCAAATAGAGGCTGTCAGGATCAGATCTTCACTTTACGACAAATAGTCGAGAAAGCATGGGAATATAACAAAGATCTGTATTTAAGTTCTGTCGATCTGGAAAAGGCATATGACAAGGTGCCAAGAGAGAAGCTATTCAATACGCTACAGTTATATGGTGTCAATGGGGCATTGTATCAAGCAATACTTAGTCTTTATTTGAGTTGTAAGTCAGCAGTTAGAACTGAAGGAAGTACAGGAAGATGGTTGAATGTAGGATCTGGTGTGAGACAAGGATGTACATTATCCCCTCTGTTATTCATTATCTATATGGATCATATTATGAAGGAAAGTGTTACATGATATCAAAATTGGAGATGTTAATGTCAGCTCTTTGCTTCATGCGGATGATGTTATACTTCTAAATAAATCTGCTACAAGTCTGCAAGATTCTCTGACTAAATTGAATAACTGTTGTAATAGATATGGTATGAAGGTCAGCAATAAAAAGACAAAGACAATGAAAATAGGCAGAATCTTTGAAAATGTCAACTGTGTTGTGAATGGAGAACCTGTGGAACAAGTAAAACATTTCGGCTAGTTAGGCACGATTTTTAGTGAAGATGTTAATTCAATATAGAAATAGACAACAGAATCAGCAAAGCTGGTATTGTGGGAAGTCAATTGAATAAATTCATATGGAATAAGAGAGAAATTAGTCGGAACACTAAATTAGCTGTATACAGGACAGTGTTCAAACCAGTTTTAACTTATGGATCTGAGAGCTGGGTCAGAAGTAAAACATTTGACCAAAGACTAGAGACCGCAGATATGAGAGTCCTGAGAAAGATTAGAGACATGAACAGATGCCATCAATGGCAATATCATATTAAAAATGAGGATATTAGGAAAGAACGTGACATTGTCAGCATCCAGGAATGCATTAACAGAGCTAATCTCAGGTAGTATGGTCACTTAAATAGAATGGGAGAGAAAAGATTAGCAAAACAAGTGTTCTCTGCCAGGTTGGCAGGAAAACGACCCAGAGGAAGACCAAGATATAGGTGGATTGATACAGTACAAAGTGCCTTAGACGATAGAAATATACGATCTGATAATGTTGGAGTCTTGACAAGTAACAGACTGATTTGGAGGAAAATCGTAGATAGGAAGTTAGTAATGATGTAATTTTTTTCATGTAGTACTATAATATCCTGTACACCCCTTGAGGGTACATGGCAGGAATTTGATGATGATGATATTCCTTGATGACACAATATCTTCGATATGTTATTCATGACTGAACAAATATAAGAAAGTCATACTGCTGCTTTGTATATTCTGTTTTTGTTCATTAGATGATTTAGGGGAGCTGTTTTAGAATTTTAAAAGGTTTTTTTTTGTCTTTTATAAATAACCATTTTTTGATAGTATGAAAACTGAGGTATTCTTGATTTCTTTTTTTACATACTGCTAGAGATCATGTATGCCCTTGTGTTGAGGGTTCTTATAAAGCCGATCTTTTGTGAAGGATAGTGGTGGAGCTTCTTTTAATGTAGAGGCAACTCCCTCTGTGCATGTGTGTGTGTGTGTGTGCGTGCATTAGCTCTCTGTAAACTGAATAGAGAAGTTTATTCTGTTCAGACACTTTCAGGAGAATGCTTATGAACAGTAGAGATCTGTCCTAATTCCACAGCGAACATAATCTGGGGATGAATGTTCAGATGAATTATGGAGTTTTGTAATTGTTTCATGTGTCTCTTTTACAAAAGACTCCATAAACATGTTTACTAAAGGTTGTAATAGTGGCAAGCCCATAGCTAGGCCTTTTCTTCTGTTTGTAGAATTTGTCTTGAAATTGGAAGGTTTTGTTGATGCAGTGTTCGAATAACATCATGGTATCCAGGGGAAATAATTCTTAAAGTAGTGTTATAGTTGTTCAGGGTACACTGGTGAATAGATTAGTAATGTACAGACCCGACAGCAGGTCAGATGGCTTGGTTATCAAATCTTTTGTCTTTTCAATGAAATATACTGTATTTCTTATGAAGGAGTCTATCTTGCCTATGAGTGAAAATATTAGCTATGCCAGATGTTTGAGAAGATAGGTTAGCATTTGTTATTTACTCTAGGTTGCAGTGGTGCATCTTGCTTATACAACTTGGGCATGCACTATCACTGTTTTAGCAATCCTGTTTATATAATCATTTGAAAAACAGGTCCTGGAGACTCACAAATTATGACAAAGTTGGGCTGAAATATGTAGATTATATGTTCATCACATGGTCCAACTCTCTGAAAACAACTACAAGACTTTGTAATTCAATTAAACAACATTCACCCCAGATTGAATTCCTTGTGAAATTAGAAACAAACATATCAATACTGTTCTTAGGTTCTCTTGGCAGTCTTCAAAGAAAATCAACTTAGCTATTCAACTTAAAGAAAACACACACAGGGAGAAGAGATATCAGTATGCAAAGTCTCAACTACCCTCCATCACAAAAGACTAACATTATTAAGATATCTCTGGACAGGGCACACAAGATCTTCAGCATGTAAAAAAGAAATAAAAAATTATAATATCTCAGTTTCATACTGCCAAAAATTGGTTGATAAAATTTTAAAACAGTCCTCTCCCATAGACTATTAAATGAACAAAATAAATAAAGAAAATAATAATAATAATGCAAGCAGTGCTTCCTTACATTTTTTGAATAAAATATCAAAGATATTGCATGATTGCTTTCTTTCGCCAGAACAAGATCTCAGACTTAGACCTACAAAATAGCTGTCCATTCAATGAACCCCAGGGCATACAAGATCACTTTCATGCAAGGAATCTACTATGCAATCATGATAAGCCAGTCAGGAGAAGTATGGATATCAGAATACAACAAACATCAAAAAAAAATAAATAAACAGGACTAGCAGCATGTACAACAGAAACTGAACACTGAGTGCTATGGAAAAAAAAGTTCACTGAAATGATGTAAACTGCCTACAGTTGCTGTGCCAGAGCATTCAAAGTCTCGGATCATTTCATCATGTCGCTGTACATCAGGTTACAACATAAAAACACATGTGCTTTCCATTGTTAGTGTTAATATTACCATTATCTGCTTGTAGTTAAACTAAGATATTGCTAAGATAAAGATGATACATAAACTAATCGAGACCTAAATAAAACTATCCTATCAATCTTTTTCATGTGGAATTAATACTATATTTAAAACAGTAACTTTAACGTATACTGGTGTTTAAAAAGTAATATTAGCAGAAAAAATATTTAAATTAGAGTAAGAGCTCTGTAAGCATATGCCACTGAGGTGGAAATATTACTATGACAGAGATCAATATGAGAAGAGGGAAGACGTACAGTATTGGATGAGATATTAGATGTTGGTTATTTGATTTTTCTAGCACTTCAGCAGCTCAGGCTATAAGGTGCCAAAACAAAGGTTAAAAATTATGTAAAACCTTTATGATCCTTAAATTCCTTTTGTGGTACTCTTGGCTCTATTTCAAAGCTTCAGAAATTGAAGAAAAAGAGAGTAGGACTAAGAATCAATTTACCAGAAAAATTTTATTATAGCTATGTAAAATAGTGAAATAATGTAAAGTTATTTGCCACAATTATATTAATTTAAAAACAAAATCATATTATGTATATTACTTACATTTCTATGAAGATGGAACCAAATGGTAATATTCCTCCTAAAATTATGATAACAGCTGGTTCCATGAACCACTTCTTTTCAGGAATAGGACGGGGTACAGCATTAATTCGACAGGGATAGTTTGGTTGTCCAGCTAAATTTCTGCCTAATACTGTGCCCACAAGTGTTAATGGAAGAATTACAAACAGACATATACAGGTAACTGCCATCTGAAAATAATATATGAATTTAAGTTATTGTGAAAAGAAATGGAAATCCTCAATCCATATAATAAATAGAAAATTTTCTAATATCTGTGCAATGTTTTAAAAATAAGTAAACACTAATCTAATAAAAGGATTATAGTGTCCCCCCCACCTCATCAAAAGAAGGAACTGACATTTTGGAAAAATTTTATTAAACAACAGAATAGCAGCGTCTCAGAAATGTTCACTTCTTCATCATCAAATTCCTGATATATACCCTCAAGTGCTGTACAGGATATAATAGTACTACATAAAAACCTTACATCATTACTAAATTCCTATCTACAATTTCCTTCCAAATCAATCAGTTACCTATTAAGACTCCAACATTCTATCTTCAAAGGCACTTTTTACTGTATCAATCTACCTATATCTTGGTCTTCATCTAGGTCTTTTTCCTGCCAGAGAAAACTTGTTTCATTAATCTTTCCTTTCCCATTCTCGTTAAGTGACCACACCACATAAGATTAGCTCTGTTAACACATTCCTAGATGATCATAATGTCAAGTTCTTTCCTAATGTTTCTCAGGACTCTCATATCTGGAGTCTCTAGTCTTTGGTAAACTGTTTTATTTCTAACCCAGCTCTCAGATCCATAAGTTAAAATTGGTTTGAATACTGTCTTGTATACAGCTAATTTAGTGTTTTGACAAATTTCTCTCTTACTCCATATAAATGTATTCAGTTGACTTCATGCCATACTGCCGTTATTGATTCTGTTGTGTATTTCCATATTTAATTCACCATTTTCACCAAAAATTGTGCTTAAATAGCCGAAATGTTTTACATGTTCTATAGGTTCTTCATTCACAATGCAGTTGATATTTTCAATGCTTCTGCCTATTTTCATTGTCTTTGTCTTTTTATTGCTGACCTTCATACCATATCTATTACAACAGTTATTCAATTTAGTCAGGGAATCTTGCAAACTTCTAGGGGATTTATTTAGAAGTTTAACATCGTCTGCATACAGCAAAGAGCTGAGATTAATATCTCCAATTTTGATATCAGCTTTAATACCACTTTCCTTCATAATGTGATCCATATAGAATATGAATAACAAAGGGGATAATGTATATCCTTGTCTCACACCAGGTTTAACATTAAACCATCTTCCTGTACTTCCTTCAATTCTAACTGCTGACCTATATCTCAAATAAAGACCAAGTTCTGTTGATATAATGTTCCATTGACACCATATAATTGAATAGCTTTTCTCTTGGCACCTTGTCATATGCCTTTTCCAGATCTACAAAACTTATATACAGATCTTTGTTATATTCCCATGATTTCTTAACTATTTGTTATAAAGTGAAAATCCAATCCTGCCAGCTTCTATTTGGCCTGAATCCAGCTTGTTCTTCACCAAGCTTTTCTTCCACAATTCTTCTCAACCGTTTCTCAAGTATACTTGCATAGATCTTGCCAGGAACACTCAGTAGGGAAATACCTCTGTAATTCAAACATTCAGTTTTATTTCCCTTTTTATATATGGGTACTATGAGAGCTCTACTCCAATCATCTGGAATTTGTCCCTCTGTGTAGGTCTTCTGAACTATGTAGTACAGCCGCTGTAAGACTTTTACACCTCCATATGTGAGCATTTCTGGTCAAATATCATCTACTCCTGCTGCTTTCTGCATTTCAGGCATTTGATGGCTTTTTCTATTTCAAGTATAGTATAGATACGTATTCCTGATTGCATGCCTGTTGAGTGTTTTTTTACCACTGTGCTGCAACTGATTGTTTTGTTTAGCAATTTTCCGAAGTGATTACTCAATACACCAAGGATATCTTTTTCGCATTTTCATTTCACTTTATCATCTCTAATTCCTTTTACAGCACTCTTTCCTCCATTTCTGAGTTTCTTCCAGAATATCTTGCCACCTTCTTGATATTTCTTTTCTATGTTCTTACAAAAGTCTTCCCATGACTTTCGTTTAGCTGGTTTTAGAAAGTGTTTAGCTTTCTTACATTTGTCTCTGTATTTTCTAAGCATTCAAGCTGACTTATTTGGTAGGAACTTTTGATATGCTTTCTTCTTTTCCTTTATTGCCTCTTTAACTTCCTGTGTCCACCATGGAGTTCGGATTTTTTTTATCCTTGCAAACAACCTCACCACATGCCTCTGGCTGAATCAATCAATGTTTTTTTCAGGATTTGCCACTGAATCTACAAGGTTTGGTTCCTGTTCTCGAACTCTTTCATTTTTTCTTGAATAATATTTGTGTATTTTAGTCTACGGTTGACATCTGAGAGCTGGTCAACTTTTATTCACTTTAAAACTTTATTACATGTTCTTCTTTTCAATATGAAATTCAATTTTATCCTGCTTTGTTGATTCAGTTGTCATATTTAATTTACCTTCTTCATCAAAAATTGTGCTTAAATAGCTGAAATATTTAACTTGTTCTGTATGTTCTCCATTCACGATGCAGTTGAAAATAAGCAGGAACATTGGAAATATCAACTGCATCGTGACTAGAGAACCTATAGAACAAGTAAAACATTTCAGCTATTTAAGCTCGATTTTTGGTGAAGAAAGCAAATTAAACAAGAATTAACAAATTAACAGAATTAACAATTAAGACAACAGAATTAACAAAGCCAGTATGGATGGTAGGAAGTCAACTAAATAAATTTATATGAGATAAGAGAGAAGGTAGTGAAAACACAAAATTAGCTGTATATGTGTATAAGGTAGCGTTCAAACCAATTTTAACTTATGGATCTGAGAGCTGGGTTAGAAATAAAACACCTGACCAAAGACCAGATATGAGAGTCTCTGGAAAGATTAGGGACATGAACAGATGGCATGAATGGCAATATCATATTAAAAATGAGGATATCAGGAAAGAACTTGACATTATTAGCATCCAGGAATGTGTTGGCAGAGCTAATTTCAGGTGGAATAGGCCGCTTAAACAGAATGAGAAGGAAAGATTAGTAAAACAAGTGTTCTGTGCTAGGTTGGCAGGAAAAAGACCCAGAGGAAGACCAATATGCAGGTAAATTGATACAGTAAAAAATGCCTTAGAAGACAGAAATCTAAGATTTGATAATGTTGGAGTCTTGACAGGTAACAGATTAATTTTGAGGGAAATTGCCGATAGGAAGTTAGTAATGATGCAAGTTTTTCGTGTAGTGCTATCATATCCTGTACACCCTTTGAGGGTATACGTCAGGAATTTGATGCCGATGTATATTTGTCTGTTCTTCCTAACCCAGATGAAGCCACTAGCATATGCAGCAAAATTAGTAGGCTTATTTAAATAACTATTACAACCTATAAACCCATGTTAGTTACCTTTCGTTACTAATGTGTTAAATTATTTTTCAATGTTACCAAAACACAATCATGCCTTATTCCTCAGAAAAAATATACGAAACTACAATTTGGTATGAAGGAGACCACGTTATCCTTTCTCCACTGAAGGATGGTATGGGGATCAATATTAAAGACACTGGTTGAAGATATTATCGATGCATGAGAACTGCATGGATTGTTGAATGAACAAGATAAATCATCAACAAAGCTGTGGATAGAAACAGTAGTGACCGAGTGGATCAATCATGAATAAGAAAAAGAAAGAAACCAGATAATAGAGCAAAGTCATAAGACCTTCCTACATTGGTGACAAGGCTCAAAAATAGGGACCTATTCACCATGAAATGCAGTAAAGAACCAGAGAGAGAGAGGTTCTTCACAACCCTACCTAAACTTCATTCCATCTTAAGTCATCCTAAACCTAAACACAATAATCTTAAATATCCTGGTGTTTATAAGATTCCTTATGATGGTAAGCCATACTTCGGACAAACGGAAAAATCTATTGAACTCTGGTTACAGGAACATCAGAGAGACATTACCTATAACAGACCTCAAGCCAAGTCATGTGTTATTTTCAACGAACTCAAATGAAGGTTTGCCACGTCAGATACTCCGGGATGAAACTGTCAAGATACACCTATGTCATGACAAGTTAGAGAGAAGAATTTTAGAGTCTAAGGAGACAGTTATCAATACCATCCATATTAATAACAACCTAAGCTACAGCCTGCCAGACTCTCACAGCTCTACCATTCAATATTGGTGCTCTCAAGACCTTATATACACAGATGTGCATAATGATATCAGAGTTCACTGTTCTATTTAAACTCTAGCCTTTATTCGTGTTAGATATGTTACTATGTGTTTTAAAAACCAATTCCTTTAGATTGGTTACTGGTATTTATATGTTTATCTCACACCTGATGAAATCTAAGTTTAGATGCAAGTAGTAGTGTAATTAAAGTTTTTATTATTTTTTTATTTAAACCTTGGTTCTAGTCATTAAATTATTTTTAAATATGATATCAAACCGAGTAAATCTTCAATCAGACACATATACACACACACACACATGAAAATTAGCAAATATCTTTTATTCCCTTATAAGGTGTATGCAAGGCTGTTTTAGCCCTACATAATTTTTGGAGACTAGCTACTGTAGAGGCTGAATAGCCCATTATAAGTGGCATCCGATGAAGAGATGAATGACCTGTGTCCTAACCTCAAGGTCTCTACCCTAACATGATGTTACTGTCTGAGTAGCTCAGTGGAAGTGGCATTTGCATCCTCTGTGTTAGGGCACTCAAAGGAAGACAGGTTTTAGTCCAGTCGTGACTAGAGGAACTTTTACTAAGCTTATCTTTGACTGGTTCCTGAGTTAGTCAATCTCTGACATGGGCAAGTGGTTCTTTTTCTCCTGGAAACTCAGGAGATTCATATATTATATTAAAACTGATAGTCCTTGAAGATACTGAAAGGATTTGGTTCAGAATATCTTGTCTGATATAACATCTCTTGAAGGGGAAAATATGGGTACCATATTTTGGCACACTTCTAGAACCACATGTGCGCATACACACACACACACACATGCATACAGTATTTTTTTTTTTATCTTACTAGAATAAACACTTAGCTTCTGATTTCATATATTTTAAAAATTATTTCTGAGAGAATTCCAATGCTTCGTTTTTGTGCAGTTACCTGTGAAAAATTTTTATAACTACAAACAATCATTAGAGAAATAATAATTTTTATAAACATTTTATATAGAAATGCATACCATAGTTCCAAAAGGAATGGCTCTTGAAGCATGATAGTAAATAGCAATAAAATTTATGAGAAAGGCAGTCCCACACACCAATGCAGGCAAGAAAAATGCACTTATTAACATCTGTTTAATCCAGCGTTTGCCTGAAACATATTCATATTTTAGTTTCATATAAATGTATAAATAAATATTAAAAAAGTATAATTTCTTCAGAAATAGCAATGCTTATTGGGTAATAGATCTACTCTGCTCTCCAACCAAAGGCAACTGCATCTAATATAAAATTTTCATTAACATAATGTTATATTAAAGAGTAGTTAAAAAGAATACTTGGTTGTGCAATTTTGGAAACTAAGGATGACAAGATATTTGAAGCCAAATGTGATGAGCCAAAATGCACCAGTGTTGAGAATGATGCTCAGTTACATGAATTTAAACAAGTACATTCAATAGCCATAAATGAAACATGAATATAATTGAATTAAAGATGCCAATAAATTATATTTTGGTTTAATCCTTTCTCCAAGTGTAAGCAAACAGAGTTTGTACATGAAGTACCTTCACGATTGGGCTACTTGTATATAGTGGCTAATGACTTCACATCAGTTGCCCAAGTATCCCATAATGCAAAACATACACCTTTTCAGATGTGTATAATGTAATGTATTATGGGAAGGGCCACATAATAAGACCACTTTTGTCATTTATTAAGGTCTCATTAGTGGTAGCCAGACCCAGAAGAGACATTAAGATTGAAGTAAGCAATGTAATGTATTATGGGAAGGGCCACATAATAAGACCACTTTTGTCATTTATTAAGGTCTCATTAGTGGTAGCCAGACCCAGAAGAGACATTAAGATTGAAGTAATGCATAAGTCATATATTTTACATATACAAGTAGTCAAAAGGTATCAACACCTTATTATTAAAATAATCTGGATTAAAGATAGACATTAAAATTTCTTTCACTTGGTTATACTATAAATTAAAGATACCAAGAAATTATATTAAATTATATTATATTAATGGTTTAATCATTTATCCAAATGCAAGCAATAATATGTGTACATGAAATATATTCATGACCGGCTACTTGTATATACAGGCTAATGAATTCACATTAACTGTCTTAGTATCCCATAATGCAAAACACACACACGCATCCTTCTGAATGTGTATAATGTTATGTATTATGGCAAAGGAAATTAACTCAGACTGGTTTCAATAATTCAGAGTATTTTAATAATAAGGTCTGACAACTTTTGAACTACTTGTATATGTAAAATATGATTTCTGCATTACTTCAACTTTGATATCTCTTCTGAGGTCTGGCTCCTACTAATGAGATCTTAGCAGGTAGTGGGCCCTCCTATAATACATTGCATTATTCACATCTGAAATGGCGTGTGTGTGCATTGCAGTATGATCTACTGAGGCAAGTGATGTGAAGTCATTAGCCCAATATATATACACCATCTGTCCAAAAGAAACCAAGCTTTTCGAAAATAGAAGAAATTAGTGGCGCCACCTGTTGTATCTTTTTGTTGTCAAAAGTGGCACCTTCATTAGTGTTGTGTCAACTGTTTATGACATTTGTTTCATTAGAAGCCGAGTTAAAATGCCAAGAGTGACTGTGTTTTGATGAACAGTCATAAAATGAGTTTCAAACAGAGAGCTGCGATTGACTTTTGTGTTAAACTTGGTAAAAGTGTTACCGAAACACATCAAATGCTTCAAAAAGCATACGGTGATGAATGCTTATCCCATACTCAAGTTTACGAGTGGTTTAAGTGATTTCAAAATGGTCGTGAGATGCTTGAGGAAGACGAAAAGCCAGGCTATCCAAAAACTGGACTGAGCGAAGTTATCCAAAAAGTGCGCAATTTCATCAAAGAACATCCGAAATTGTCCGTGAGATTGATTGAAGATGAATTGGGGATTCCAAAATCAACTGTTCATAACATTTTGACCTAGAGTTTGGGCCTTCGTAAATTGAATTCACGATTTGTTCCCCACAAGTTGACAGATGACCAAAAAATGTATCGAAATTGAACACTGCAAAGTCCCATTAAAACCACTCGTAAGGACTCAAACTTCCTTGAAATGATCGTTACTGGTGATGAAATGTGGTTTTCTGAGTATGAGTCCAAAACAAAGTGCCAGAGTGCTGAGTGGAGACCACCAGAAGAGGGGCATCCGAAAAAAAGTTGCTTGGAGAAGTCAAAAGTAAAGACAATGCTGATTTGTTTCTACGATTCCATGGGCATTATCCACAAAGAATTAATTCCACTGGGCCAAACGGACAATGGTGGGTTTTATCTCAAAGTTTTGAAGCGATTAATAGCGAGGGTTCGTCGCATACGGCATGAATATCGTGATGTAGGCAGCTGGTCACTTTTGCATGATAATGCACCATCTCATCGTTCAAACATTGTGAGGCAGTTTTTGAGCAAAAACCAAGTTTGTGTGTTGGATCACTAACTGTATTCACCTGATTTAGCACCCTGTACTTCTTTCTCTTCCCCCAACTTAATTTGCCAATGAAAGGAAAGCGATACGACACCACTGAAAACGTTCAAGTGGCAGTAACCATAACTCTCAATAGTATCCCAAAAACCGATATAAAATCGCATTTAACAAATTAATTGACCATGCCAAACGCTGTATCGAAGCTGAGGGAGAGTATATTGAAATAAATGATTTGAATAATTACAATTGTCCTGTGTTTTATTTCCTATCAAAAGTTCGGTTTCTTTTTGGACAGAGGGTGTATATACATTAGTGACATGTCTTCCAGGTTACCTTTTTGGTGATACAATCAAAGATAAAAATGGTGAATTGGACAATGAGATTTATTTGTGCCTACGGTCACACATAATATTCTGCTAAGGAAGAAGCAGAAGAATTTTTCGAGTAATAAGAGAAGGTAGTGACAAAGAAAAAGCAAAAGGTTGGTCCTTGCTGGAGATCTAAACAGCGGAATAGGAAATTAATACATATAGAGATTTTTGAGGAAAATGTAGAAAGAACTAAGCTAACAATGGCAAGTACTACCTACAGTATTTCTGTTCAACATGCACTGGTCATTACTGTGTTCCAAAATAAAGATGTGCACAAAGTTCACAGAGTGAAGCAAGTCTCATTAACTAAGCTATTGTTGACAGTGATATCATGCAGCTTTAGGAGTATATAGAGAATATGAAAAAGGAACTAATAATTTAGTTTTAAGCATGATAAAACATGAATTTTGTGTTAAAAAGAAAAATACAAAAGTTTAAAAGAATCAAAGTTGACTAGCTTTCAGAGGGCAACTCTATGCGCTCAAATACATAAATATTATTGAACTAAAAATGAAAGAGTTTGAAAATAAGAATTACACCCTACCGAGAGGTCACATGCTGAAGAAAACAGACTGATTTAGTCAGAGAGGCATATGGTAAAGACGTCTACAACAACAGAAAATTCAAACTCCATGGTTAAACTCAGAAAATTAAACCTCTAACTTTCTGAGTACTGAAAAGTGCACTGTAAGTTCCTGGCAAGCAAATATGACTTGCTAAAATAATATATATATATAATAATATAAATAATATATATATATATATATATATATATATATATATATAAATAAACAAAAAAAAAATGTAAGGAACTAAAGCAATGTGAAAAAGTATACATCAAGAATGTCACAGACAAAGTGGCTGTGTTGCTCTGCAAGTACGACATGAAAGTGGCTGTTTTACATTTACAAAAACATATCGAGATTCCTACATCTACCGAAACCGTCATATCACCCCATGAAAAAACCAGGCATCTATGAGATGCATTACATTTGCTACATGGGTCAGACAGGAAGTTCAGAAGAGATATCTGCATGTCTGAACATGTAAAAGAAGTCGAAAAAATAAGAGCATAAATCAGGTCTGGCATTCGACACAACTACTACTGGCAACAAACAAAAATGTCATATTGATAATAACTGTTTTACAAATAAATTTAAAGCCTCACAAATGCTTAGGATCCCTTATTTGCATTATGGGATACTAAAGCAAGTGATGTGAAATTATTAGCCTCTATATACGAGTTCACCTCATGAAGTTACTTCATATGTAAACTTTGTTTGCTTACACTTGGATAAAAGATTAAACCAAGAATATAATTTCTTGGCATCTTTAATTTATAGCATAACAAAGTGGAAAAACTTTCAATAACATGAGACCAACAAGGAGTTATCATGGAAAACCTGCTGTCACACAAAAGATCAAACCATGCTACACCCATTCAGTTTCTGTACTCCACACATTCTTTGGCAATGTATTCCACTACCTTAGTGTTCTGCAGTTTCCCTATCCCTGTGAAAGCCATGCAACTAGATCTGTGCAAAGCAACTCAATGTAAGACCTCATGAAGAGCTACAAAGGAACCATATCCTCTTTGCTTCTACATGTTAGGGCCCTTATCATTGACATATTCTGTTCTGATGTCTTTGCCACATTAGCATTGTAACCCTTAAACTTCAATGTAATGTACAAATTTTGTACAATACATTGTACAATGCTGATGGACTGCATCTCAATGGTTTCAGTGTTAGGTGTCTGGAGAGAGCTTTGCCCAACAAGCATGCTGAAATACAAATTCAGAGAAACTTGAGCAATTAGGGTGGAAGCAAGTGAGTTTGTGTGAAGGCACCCATGAAGCAAATGACCTTTTTTTGAGAATGACCAGGTAAGGAATCTAGTCTCTCAAGCAAAAATGTTAAATAGGGTACTGAATTCAGAAAGTAAAGGTGAGGGGGGGGGGGGCTAAAGGGATGGTGCAGTGTCTATATATTAATGCCAGAAGTATTTGGAACAAGAGGAAGGAGATGTCAATGATCAGTACAACCTTGCCAAAAGTTATGGGCATTCGTGAAGTTTGGCTAACAGCAGATGATGTAGTCACAGGGATTGAATGTGAAGGATTTAGTATTTTCAGAGATGATAGAGAAGATAGGATGGGGGAATGAGTACTGCTGATGATAGGAGATGAAATGCAACCAAAAAGAATAGGAGACAAGTGAGGGTGGCTGTTCATTTGAAGCAATGTAGTGTGAGATTAAGACCAGTAAGAGAAAATATACAGTTGGTTGTTGTGATAGGCCAGGGAGTTCCACAGATGATCTGGAAGACATTTATCGCCAAATTAGTACAATGAGTACAGTCTTAGTGATTATTATGGGGGACTTCAACTATGGAGATATAGACTGGAAGGAGGGAAAGATAACATGGCAAGAAGAAATAGAATTTATACACCTACTAAGAAATAATTACTTAAGCATGTGATGGAGGAGACTAGGAGTGAGAGAGTATTGGACCTGGTCACAGGATCAAAAAGAGCTATCCATAACTAAGGTGACACCCATTGCCTCTAATTGGTGAAAGTGACCAAGTGGTGTTGACTTGGAAGATTGTAAAACATCAGGAATATTCTATCAAGAAGGGGTATTTGCGAATTACAAGGCAAGTGATTATGACATGCTCATGAAGAAGCCTAAATCTATACAATGGCATTAACACGTTTGCTGCCACGCTACTTCGGCATAGTCTGTTCCCGTACGCCGAGCAATTTCACTTCTTCAAGGTCAGTATGGTAATCTCGTTGCCGGCGGTAAGCGTCATATGAGTATACTCATAGTTGGCTTGTGCAGAGCACATACCATCTATGAGAATACACAGTTTTGATGCTAGCTCCACAAGCCAAGTATTTTCACTTCTTCAAGGTCAGTACAGTAATCTCGTTGCCGGCGGTAAGCATCATACGAGTATACTCGTAGCTGGCTTGTGTGGCTGGTTTACCAACTACGAGTATACTTGTAGTTGGCAGCGAACATGTTAAACACTGCAAGGTAAGGATGTTAGTAGTGCATGGGATAGAGTTAAGGGATCATCTAGAGGAAGCAGTATTAAATTGTATACCTAAGGTAAGGAGAGTTAATCGAGTAGGAGTTAGATGGATGAGTAATATCATTAAGCATGAGCTGCAGAAGAAGCCACACAAGCCAGCTTGTGTGGCTTCTCCTTGTACTGTTCATGAGTTTGCTGGTGACCAGCAAACTCATGAACAGTACAAGGCTCAGGCAAAAAAGGTGACCAGCATGGCAAGGAAGGCAAAATCAGATTATAAGAAGAATCTAACTGAGCAGGACAAAGAAAATCCATAAGACTCCTTCCATTATTTGGTAAGAGAAATAATGACTACAGGAGATTAACCTTAACGAGTGCTGATGGTGTTGAAGTGACAGCAGATAAAACATTTGAGTTACCGAGTGACCAATTTGCAAGTGTATATAGTCCTAGTGAGATTATTGCTTTAACATATGTGACAGACACTAATGTGGGAACAGAGGTGGATGAATTGGAAGTTCTTAGTATATTTCAGAATCTCAATGTAAATACAGCTGTGGGATTAGATGGGATATCAGCTAGAGTTTTGGGATAAATAGATTACAAGCTGTGTATCACAATGATGGCACTGTACTCCTGGAAACATCAGTAAATAGAGAGTTAAAGTTTAGAGAATGTGTTGCTAGGGTAGCCCATAAGATTACTTGGATACTGAAGAACACATTAATAAGTAGAGATAAGGAACTTATTCTCCTTTATTATAAGGCCTTGATATGCCCACATCTGGATTACTGTACCCAAGTCTGGTCCTCTGGGTTTCTTGTGGATGAGAAAGTGATGGAGAGGATTCAGAGGCGAGTGACCAAGATGGTCAGTAGCACGTAGAATGTTCTATGATTAAAGGTGTGTGTGGATTGCAGAAGTTGGCTGATAGGAAAAAAAAGAGGGGATATGATAGAAACATTTAAGTTACTTAAAGGGTTTTATAGGACTGATGCAGGGGAAATGTTTCAGCGCATGGCTAGAGGGACCAGAACAAGAGGTCATCCCTGGAAGTTGAATATAGGTGTGAGTAGATTTTTTTTTTTTTTGCTTGGAGTCGTGAATGAGTGGAATGGGTGGCCAGAGTCAGTTGTGAGTGCTTTGTTAATGGGTTCAAGGAGAGGTATGATAGATTGTGTGGATAGATTTGGTCTCCCGGGATGAGTCTTCAGACTCCATGGGCCTGTATAATAATAATTTGTCACCTCATAATACTTAAGAGATTGCTAAGCATGACTTCCCTTTAACAAATTCATGCTGACTATCACAAAGAATATGCTATTATCAATCTAATTCTGAATCCTGGTCCTCACCAACCTCCACAACCATAAATGCACTAATTGGCCTATTAGCCAGTCTTATCGCCCATTTGTGAAATAGAATTTTACTGTCTTTTTACTCCTTTGTGAACTCATCTGGTTACAATATTCTTATAATGCATTTACACTGTGGGTGCTGTTAATTCTCTGGAACATTCCTTTGAAACAGTGATATACTGTCTTTGTTCTTTTATTATTTATTTACAATTTTATTATTTTCTAGCTTTATTAAACCTTATGTAATTTCCATGTATATGAGGAACATAACATCCTTTATATTCCTCATATATTCACTGTTCACTAACTATGCACACTATCCAGACTCAATCTCCTCATGTTGTCTCATTCTTGAATCATTGATGAAATACCCTGAAAAAGTAATATATCTTGACTATATCCTCTGCAGCAGCTACCAATCTACCATTTTCATCCATTAACATCAACCACCCACCCATAATCATACTTTCTTCTTCTATTTGCCACATGCTTTAGGATTTTTCTTGGCTTACTTAGCTAATTTCTGTTCAATGTTGCACATCTGCTGTCCTTACCAACCCAGTCACTTTCCAAGACCGGCTCCTGCAAACAATTACTACCTTTCATTCTATGTTGTCTCCACAAAGACTTATTTTCCAGACAATGCTTAATCTCATAATTCATCAATTTTATTCCTAAATAATTTAGCCATTTCACTTTCAGAATATACCTTGATATTGCTGCTGTTAAACAGGCATGGCTTCTAGTTATCTCTTAAGTTTTTCATAATAACTGGTTTTGTAGTTTCACAAATATTCTTTCTATCAGAAGTCCTCAGATGACTAGCTACAACCCAGTTGATCAATTCATAGTCACTCTCCAACTAGAAGAAAATTACACATCTCCTTCACAATTACATCCTCTGATGATATGACCAGATCTAAGACACTCAATCCTCATCTGCTTTTTGTTATATATATTACCTAATAATATGGTATACTCTTATATGAGTACAGTAGAAGAAAAAAAATTGGGATGAAAGCTAACAATGATATGATAGACTACAAAAATAGACAGGACCATTGATAACATCAGATGCATCCGAACAGAGATCCAAGTAAAAGATCTCTACGCACCTTTTTTTTTTTTGTGAAGTGAGCAATTCAAGTCTAGCTGCATATAAGATGTTCAAATCAATTTTAACTTATGGATCTAAGAGCTAAGTTAGAAATAAAACAGTTGAACGCAGAACAGAAACCACAGATATGAGCGTTCTGAGAAAAATTAAGAAAGTGCCATTTAATACCATTAAGAAAATCATATGCAAAATGAAGATAGTAGGAAGGAACATAATGTGAGCAATTCAAACATCAGGTGGTATGGTCATTGAAACAAAACAAGAGAGGAAAGGTAAGCAAAACAAGTTTATGTCAGGAAAAAACCCAGGGAAAGGCCAAGATATAGATGGACTGATAAGAAGTACCTTAGAAGCAAATATAAGATATGACAATACTGGAGTTCTGATAGATAAGACTAATTTGGAAAAAAAAATTGGTGATAATTTAGGTGACAATGTAAACTTGTCATGTAGTACCATAACAGTATTCTGTGCACCTTGAGAGTATATACAAGGAATTGGATGACTGAAGATGGTTATTACTTGAAGTCAGTGCAGAAATTTCATATTAGTCTTAAGTATATCAAAATGTTTACTTACTGCAACTTGGTAAATTGCATTTTTTTTTTTTTTATTTCAAGCTTTAATTTTAGATTAAAGTTGCAAATAAAACATTCCTTTTACACAAAAAATTAATGAATAATTAAAAGCGAAGAAACAAAATTGTCAATTTCTCAAAGAACCACAAATGCTAACCAAAGGAAAGCATGAACGTGTAACAGAATTGAAACAAAATTGTCAATTTCTCAAATAACCACAAATGCTAACCAAAAGAAAGCATGAATGTGTAACCTCATTCACAATAATGTCATACAGTTAGTCTTTGGATGTCTCATCATTCCAAAATACATAACTTCACTTACTAATACTGAATTGATAGCCATTATCATTTGTTCACACTCTTAGCCCATTCAAATCATTCTGTATGTGCTGTATATATCAGTAGCATCGCTGACTTCTCTACCTATCTTTGCATTCTGATGCATATACCTGAATTTGAATTGAAATGTAAATGCTTATATAGTACACTAGTGGCAAAAATTGTGGAAACCTTTTGAAAAAATGTATTTCTGAGGTTTGATGGCTCATAACATACTTTTTTTTTTTTATGGAGTAATACCATAAATTTATATATCAATGGAAAGATAATTTAATCAAGAATGTAATGCAATAACTTTTATGAAGGAATTTTTATTAGAACAGACAGTAGTTATAAAGAAGAAAAGTGAAACACAGAAAAAATGAGATACACAAAAATTCTCACAATGCGAGTTAATACGTAGTTGGGTAACCTCTAGCGTTAATTTTTGATTAATTAATGCCTTCCCATGGAGTGAACCAAATTTTTTAGTTCTGCAGCTGTTAGAGAGTTGAGGCTGCCAGAAAAGCAAACAACAGGACTACATGGCGAGGCCTGGTGTGGAACATCACCGAGCATTGGAGTGACCATACGGCATCTGTAGATGCCCAGTGAACATAGAGAGAGCTGTTATAATGTGAAACCAAGATTGAATTATTGCTTCTATTAATTAGGTTTTATTGGTGGGTTGCTTCTGACTAACAAGTTTCTTTAGTCGGCTCCATAGATTTTCAATTGGGTTAAGGTCTGTGCTATTCCCAGGCCATTCCAGTAGTGGAATATGATCATCTTGAAACCACTTTTTACACACAGCAGCAACATGACATGGAGCTGAATCCTGTTGAAATAGAAATGCTTCGTTATCTTGGAAAAGATCACGTGCAGAAGCCTTCGGTTTGGGCTCAAGTATTTCATTTATGTATTTTTGGGCATTTGTATTCCCATTAATCATGTAAATTCTGCCCACACTTTTTGATGTCATACAACCACAGATCATAACACTAAGTGGGTGTTTCACGGTAGGTGTAATGTAATGAGGATGCAAATCTTCTCCGATTCTTCTCCTTAACATATTTTATGCCATCACAACCAAACAGGGAGATTTTGGTCTCATCACTCCAAATAACACTGTCCCATTGTTCCGCTGTCCAGTTAACATGGGTTTTAGCCCAGTTTAATCTTTTCAACCTTTGTTTGAGAGATAAAAATGGTTTTTTTGTGGAATGCTAGCATTTAGACCAAATTCCTGCAGTCTGTGCCGAACTGTCCTTGCACTTAACTTTACACTGTATTGAGCCATTTCATCTTGTATACACCCAGATGATTTTCTTCTGTCACGTAGACACAGTCTCTCAATTCTTCTATCATCACTTGCTGTTGTGCACCTTTTCCTTCCTTTACCAGTCTGGTTTTGTAGTGACTGAGTCTCCTTATACCTCTTCAAAAATTTAGAAATGCCACATTTGGTTGAAGTTTCTGCCAATTTTTCTTCTAATTTCTTCATAACTGTAACCTTGTTCACTTAATAGTACTATTTTACATCGCTTTCTGGGTGACCAGTCAACTCTTTGTGCCATTTTTTTATTACGTTTTACAAGCTCACTAAATGAAAAAACACACAAAAAAAAAAAAAAACTTGATAGCAATCACATAACACACTGACAAATGTCCTCCTCTCAGCTCCAATACATGACATCAATAGCTGAATCCTACTGTGACCTTATTCACTCATTGCCAAAACAAGATGACACCTGATTGGCTCTCTAAACACTCATGCTCATTGGCTACATTCAAATTAAGGAAAGCTACTTCGTATCAACCTAAGCAAGTTGTGCTTCTTTTTTCTGGTTATTTGGCTATAACCTTTCATAGAACACAGATAATTAAACAAACTTTGTTGCATTACATTCTTGAAATTATCTTTCCATTGATATATAATTTTATGGTATTACACCAAAAAAAAAAGTGGTGTTATGAGCCATCAAACCTCAAAAATACACTTTTCCCAAAAGGTTTCCACAATTTTGGCCACTAGTGTATATGCTTAATTTTTAATTTTATTTATTTATTTTTAACTTACCTCCCATTCTAGCAAACAAGCTCCCTCCAAAATAACCATTTATAGGTGAAGTAGCTGCATACACAAATATGGAAGTACTGAGCAATGATCCTCTCCTGAAAAATGAAGTTGTATTAACTAGATGTGTTAAAATGTTTTCCTCTCTCAATGGTAATCCAATCAGCTATTTACTCAATATGTCATTGAATGGTAAATAATACATTTGTCAATACCTTTGATCTATTTAATAATCTGTTTTATAATAATACAAAACAAATAGAATTTTAAGGTCATGTGACATTTTATAGTTGTCATTTGGCTACTTTTCTTTCTCATCACAGATAATTGATAAGCAAGAGGGTGAGAAGTGGCATTTTTTCCTGGAAGATAGTTGGACATGAAATGTATTATTTCCTAATAGAGTAATAAGAGTACAAATGAGTTCAAGGAGTGGTATGAAAGACTGTTGTCTAGGATGGATTTCCCACGATGAGTCTTGTGACTCTATAGAGATCCTGAATAATAATAATAATAATAAAATAACCTTATTTCGAAGTCTTCATAAGAGATAACTCATTATTAATACCACAATGATTTCTTCATGCAGATATACTTCCTTATAAAAATGTCAACATCTCTGCCAGCACAAATGACAGTCAAGTGAATAATCATTTAGGGATTTAAATTCTCAATATCTCTAAGCAGATCAGTCACTCCACCCTAAATAAGAGAATACAGTCAATATGATGCTTGTATTGGTAAGGTGACAGGGTATTCCAAGTGCAGTAATATCAAGGTCTTGTAAAGAGGCAAAATGACTTCCTTATCCACAGATGTCAGTGTCTGATTCAACATCACAATTATTCTCTGAGTTTGATTTGCAATTTTTGCAATGTGACCTTTGAATTCCAAGATCCCAATATTCGTAATTTTCTTCAATAATATACCAATACTCCAAGAATAATATACTATTGGTTATCTCATCATTCCAAAATGCATAACTTCACTTACTAATACTGAATTGACAGCGATTATCATTTGTTCACACTTGTAGTCTATTCAAATCATTCTGTACATACTGTAAACATCATTAGCATCCCTGACTGCTCTACCTATTGCATCATCAGCTAACAATTGAACATTTTCTGTCAAGTCCTTCCCAGTATCATTAATATGCATGCAGAATAACAATGGTCCAATGACTGATCTGTAAGGTGCACCACAGGTCACCTTAAATCTGGCAGATTCATCCCCTCCCCCATAACATATCATTTTCTGATACCTATCCTAAAGTCAATAGTTTATATTCCAATCTCATGTCCTCCAGCCCTTCATGCAACATCCTATCAAATACACTGAAGTCCAGTAGTATCACAGATATCTATTCCTTTATCCAATTCTGTTGTAATGTTCTAATGTGAACAGATTATTCAGGCATAACTTAACTTTAGTAAATCCATGCTATTCCTTGTGAAGTACAGCTTGTCTGTCAACCCATTTCTCTATGCAAATTCTTACTAACTACTCTAAAATCTTTACAACTACCACAGATACTAATGGATTGGTAGTTCCAAATCAGTTTTTGAATCCCTTTTGTACAAGACAATTATCATTATATTCTTTCTATTCCTGTGTATAATTTCCTAACTGCAATGCAAATTATTCAATTTACTTTAGTGCATGTGCTGATATCCCACTATTGGCAGAAATGATACTCAGGTTATTCAACAGCTCTTGAAACTTGATTTTATGCACCTACATCTCTTCATCCAGTGAAGTGGTAGATCTTAGGATAGCAAGCCCTCATTATCTGAATACTTTCAACTCTTCTAGCCTTCACTTTATAATTTATATTCCTCTCACCCTTATTCTCATGATATTCCTTCCACAAAATTCTCTTCTTGTGGATTTCTTGCTTAATAAGGTTGCACATCCATTTCATTCCCACCCTATTTGTCCTTCAAACTCTATGGACACATTCAGATACTACATTATTTAAACATCATCATTTGCATTACCTTTCACTTATCTAGGATGCAGTTATCATTAATTAAAAGAATCTAAGTGAAATCAAAAATAATCAGGTGAATATATTGTCATGCACCTGAATCTTATTAAATTCCACCTAACCAAAGCTGTGTTATCACAGTTTAAACACATTCTGTTCTGTTGCACTACTCTAAGTGGAGGAGAGTGTTTTTTTGCTAAGTTCAACTATGACAAAAACTGAGATGGTTCAACCAATTTGTATAAGATTCCAAACATTAAAATTTCAATTAAATGCAAGCGAGACTGCATGAATATCTTGAATGATAAACTATTCTAAGAGGTGATTATATATTCAGAAACTGCTCTGACACGTTGTGTACAGCAAATAAGAAACCTCAAAGGTAAAAAGTGATGTAGGAAACAAACTGCCACCACTGCAAGGGGAATGTACTCTGCATTATGGTATATGGACAAACAAGTAAGTTGTAAAGATAACTGTGATAAACACTCACTCCCATACTAATAGGCTGCAGATTCAAATTCTGCCATAACATGTTTGCAAATGTTTTTAGGTGAGAGATGAATTTCATATCCCAGTGTGAAAAAGCACTGCCCTGTTTATAAGAGATGTGAAGTGACCTAAAAGGTTATGTTCTATCTCTAGAGCAGAATTTCTGGGTTACGTCAAAAAAATCTTTAGCTCAACTATGGTGTTAATGAACTGAAGTTTACAACCTTTCATGGATAAGCACGATAGTGTTCATATGCAAACTTTCATCATTTCCTTACACTAGCCTTCCCCAGTGGTTAGAGTATCTGCTCTCCAGACAAAAGGCTGAAGGTTCAAATCCTGCCACAGAAGGATGTTTGTGATCGTCTGTGAAAATACTAGTGCTGGTTGGACAGTAGATGGCGCTGGTGTAGATAATGATTGTAGTTGGTGAATTGAGTGGAGACAGTTGTAGAGTAGGTGCCCTCCCCTCGATGAGTCTTTGGACTCTCTGGAGGTGTTATGTAATAATAATAATAGATAAAATATGGGTGTAACATTCAGGACTAGAACATTTTGGGATAATAAAGCAGCTGCCTCAATTGTGAAAGTTTCATAATTAAAAAGATACAAAAAGACTAACATTTCAGTGAGCAATAAATTATTTATTCAATTACAATAGTGAAATATATATTTAAATTTCCCTCATTATCAATATCAACAGAGGCAATGACTTGTCCTTCAATGTAATCCTATTAAAACAAAACATATATGTTTATTTGCTATTCAACTTTTAGTTTCTAACAGTTATTGCCAGAAGAATTTATCCAGTATACCCCGCCACAGGCTTTTGAATGTGAGTGCACAAAATCAGCACAGATATATGGAAGACAACAGACTGCCTTCATTGCTATCCTACATGAAATATTGTTACTGATTAATCAATTTCCTGGCATCCTTCAGTCACAAATCAAAATTCAGATGTGTCACCTTCATCAACTTTCTCTTCGCCTTCTAATTCTTTGTTTTGGTGTTTGGATAGACTGCTTAAAACAATTTCATCCACACAATCCATTTTCATTGTAACATTCAACATTATTGTTAAGACTTTCAAATTCTTCATAGTTCCTTTTTGCACTTCTAAAATGGTATCATCTTCACTTTTGACTGTTTCAGGCATCTCCAAGCCTGAATGCTTTAAACCACAGTGAGAAAAACAGTTCTGAACTGTCTTACTACTTATTTCTCACAACTATTGGCAACAAACTAATTCCTGGAGGAGGTTAACTTTTGACCTCATTTCCTTAGGCTGTGGAAGATGGCAGCATATTTTCTTCAATCACATATAGGATATGGTGCTTTGTGAGAGGATACAACAAATTTTTTTATGATTCCCATATCCATTGCCTGCATTAAGGATGTAGTGCTGGAAGACAGAAATTCCAGCTGATGTTTTCCAAACAAACTGAACAGTGAGAGAGTGCCACACAGTTGTCAAGAATAAGAATTTTACTGCTGCATCAAACTTACAATTGTAGATGATGACTAGTATTAGGCAAATAGCCTTTGATTTGATATAATAAGACAACTGTTTCAGCTAGTGATAAATCTTTGCATGTTATCTTGATAAGGGTCAAAATTTTGATTTCTTCTCCCATTTAGCAACATAGCATGACTCTCATCCACCTGTTATCCAGAATTATGAGAATGGCAAATAGGATGACCTGCCTGACTTCTTTGGTTGGATAATTGTTTTCAGTCTTTTGATCCAAACATATACACTGAACATATCAATTAAGCAATTCTGGTATGAAAATATTCAATACATTTTTCAATTATCTTCATTATTTACACCTCTATTCTCCAAGAGGCATGACAAAGATGTTTTTCTCTTAAATAACTTTGTTTATTGTTTATAACAAACTTCAAAATTACTGCAAGTGAACTATTAGTACATCCAAAACTGGTTCTGCAAGAGTCAAAATTAAGGAACTTGCTTTGTGTCCAAAATGGCAAATCATGCATTGAACAGGAAGCATGGATAATACAGGACAAAGTCCTATTGATAGACATTAAGTCTCTATCCAATTAGGAAGCTGACTTGTTCACAATCACTAATGTATTCTAGTAGTTCCCATCACTTATGTTCCCCCTCACCATCTTTGTAACTGGAGATAAGTGACCAATTCTATAATTGATTCCCTAAATTTTGAAATTTAAACATTAATTATGGATTTTTAATTTTTCTAATTTGATACTCTTCTCATCATCATCAAATTCCTGCCATGTACCCTCAAGGGGTGTACAGAATATGATAGTACTACATGAAAAAATTACATAATTACGAACTTCCTATCTACAATTTTCCTCCAAATCAGTCCGTTACTTGTCAAGACTCCAACATTATTAGATCTTATATTTCTATCGTCTAAGGCACTATGTACCGTATCAATCCACCTATATCTTGGTCTTCCTCTGGGTCGTTTTCCTGCCAACCTGGCAGAGAACACTTGTTTTGCTAATCTTTCCTCGCCCATTCTATTTAAGTGACCATACCACCTGAGATTAGCTCTGCTAACGCATTCCTGGATGCTGACAATGTCAAGTTCTTTCCTAATATCCTCATTTTTAATATGATATTGCCATTGATGCCATCTGTACACGCCTCTAATCTTTCTCAGGACTCGCATATCTGCGGTCTCTAGTCTTTGGTCAAGTGTTTTACTTCTGGCCCACCTCTCAGATCCATAAGTTAAAACTGATTTTGAACACTGTCTTGTATACAGATAATTTAGTGCTCCGACTAATTTCTCTCTTATTCCATATGAATTTATTCAGTTGACTTCCCACCATACCAGCTTTGCTGATTCTGTTGTCTATTTCTATATTTAATTTACCATCTTCACTAAAATTCGTGCCTAAGTAGCTGAAATGTTTTACTTGTTCCACAGGTTCTCCATTCACAACATAGTTGACATTTTCAAAGATTCTGCCTATTTTCATTTTCTTTGTCTTTTTAATGCTGGCCTTCATACCATATCTATTACAAAAGTTATTCAATTTAGTCAGAGAATCTTGCAGACTTGTAGCGGATTTATTTAGAGGTATAACATCATCCGCATAAAGCAAAGAGCTGACATTAACATCTCCAATTCTGATATCATGTTTAATACCACTTTCCTTCATAATGTGATCCATATAGATAATGAATAACAAAAGGGATAATGTACATCCTTGTCTCAGACCAGATCCAACATTCAACCATCTTCCTGTACTTCCTTCAATTCTAACTGCTGACTTACAACTGAAATAAAGACTAAGTATTGTTTGATATAATGCCCCATTAACACCATATAAGTGTAATGTTTCGAACAGCTTCCGTCTTGATACCTTGTCATATGCCTTTTCCAAATCGACAAAACTTAAATACAGATCTTTGTTATATTCCCATGCATTCTCGACTATTTGTTGTAAAGTGAAGAACTGATCCTCACAGCCTTTATTTGGCCTGAATCAAGCTTGTTCTTCACCAAGCTTATCTTCCACAATTCTTCTCAATCATTTCTCAAGTACACTTGCATAGATCTTGCCAGGAACACTTAGTAGGGAAATACCTCTGTAATTCTCACATTCAGTTTTATTTCCCTTTTTATATATGGGTACTATGAGAGCTACTCCAATCATCAGGAATTCGTCCCTCTGTCCATGCTTTCTGAAGTATGTAGTGCAGCCACTGTAAGACTTTTATACCACCATACTTCAGCATTTCTGGTCGAATATCATAAGCTCCTGCTGACTTTCCACATTTTAAGCCTTTGATGGCTTTTTCTACTTCAAGTACGGATATGTATTCCTGACTGCATGCTTGGTCAGTGTTTTTTTACCACTGTGCTGTCATCACTGCTTGTTTCATTTAGCAGTTTTTCAAAATAATTTCTGAATACTTCAAGGATATCTTTTTCTTCTGTTTTCATGTCACCGTTATTATCTCTAACTCCTTTTACAGCACTCTTTCCTCCATTCCTAAGCTTCTTCAACAACCTCCAGAATATTTTGCCACCTTCTTGATATTTATTTTCTATATTCTTGCCAAAGTCCTCCCATGACTTTTGTTTAGCTAGTTTTACAGTGTTTTAGCTTTCTTACATTTGTCTCTGTATTCTCTAAGAGCACAAGCTGACTTATTTTCCAGGAACATTTGCTATACTTTCTTCTTTTCCTTCACTGCCTCTTTAACTTCCTGTGTTCACCATGGAGTTCTAATTTTTCTATCCTTGCAGACAATTTCACCACATGCCTCTCTAGCTGAATCGATCAGAACTTTCTTCAAGGCTTGCCACTGAATCTCCAAGGTGTGATTCCTGTTCTCAAACTCTTTCATTTTTTCTTCAATAATCTTTGTGTATTTTAGTTTACAGTTCACATCTGAGAGCTGCTCAACTTTTGTTTGAGCAGCTCTCAGATGTGAACTGTGCTACTATGTGAACTGATCTTGATTCGCTTTAAAACTTTCTTACATGTTATTCTTTTCGATATGAAATTCAATTTTATCCTGCTCAAGAATAAATAGTGATCACTTCCAATTTCAAATCCTCTGTACACTCTGGTGTCCTGCACCAAGGAGAAAACATCACTATCAACAATAACATAGTCAATGAGACTTTTCTTATTCCTTGCCTCTTCTCTCCATGTGAATTTGTGCACATTTTTATGTTGGAACATGGTGTTAGTAATAACCAGTCCATGTCCTGAGCAGAAATCCAACAGATATTTGCCATTATTATTAGCTTTGCTCTTCAAATTTTCCCAAAATATTTTTGTATGTCTCACAATCATTTCCTACTCTGCTATTTAGATCCCCAACAAGGACCAACTTTTCCTTTTCCATTGTGTCAGTTGCTTTTTCTAAAGCATCAAAAAATTCCTCCACTTCTACCTTAGTAAAACCTTCTGTGGGACCATAGGCACAAATAAGTCTCATTTTCCAGTTCCCCATTCTCATATTTGCTCACATTACTCTACTTGAGACTGACTGCCATTCAAGAAGATTAGCCTCGTATTTTGTATTGAATACTATGGTTATTCCTTCTTTTCCTTGATTGTCATTGCCAGAATATAACATTTTGTATTTATTGCTCACCAGTTTTTGTCTTTTTTGTTTCAGTCATCCCTATTATGTCGATCTGGTACTAATCTAATTCCTCAGCTAGCTCCATTTCTTTGCCATTCACGCTTCTTATGTTGATAGTACCGATCTTTAACTCTGGTGATGTTGGGTTGAGGTGTGTTTTCAGATTTGTTCCAGTAGCTGACATTTCACTGTTCACCCTGCTTCCCTGGCGAAAACAACGGGGGCCTTGTTTAACGGGGCGACGCCCCAGCCGGCATGAAATTTGTCATGTTGTACCATCATTTTTGATTTTGGTTTATCCAATAAGAATACAATTTGGTCGGCTAAATCCCAAATTGCCAGCCCATCCTCGTTCGTTCAGTATCCAAGTAGATACTCAACAGGGTTCGCCACGAGAAGGTGAGGATTTCATGCCAATCCTTTTGTGTTCCATCGTCAATATACAGTAAATTTACTGTTTATCCAACCTTCAAAACAATGATCCTTCAATTAACCAATCCTTGCATGTCAACTTACTTCTGCTAGAGCACTATGTAATTGTACATCAATTATCTGACCTTTCAATTATCAGAACTCTCAGTTATGCAATAGTTTCCCTCCATTTCCTTTTTGTTTTGTTTTTTAAACATCATGCAATACTTGCCACAAGATTATTCTCAACAGCTGTATTTAATGAAGTGGATTGTGACATCATTTGAGAAGAAATTCAGGTCACTATCACAAAGGTTTCATGTTTTTACCCTCTGCACTAATTTGCTTAAACTAACAGTCTATGTGACTTAGGCAGTGATTTTCATAGTTTATTATACAGCAAAACATTTCATTATATGGTGCTCATACTATAGTATGCATCTGCTGTAAAACACTGTGTTGCATTATTACATTACTGACAGTGAAACATTAGAATAGTTGAAACCTGAAGCACCTCATTAATGATTTCTAACATCAAAAGTTAAGTCAAAATTACAATCAAAGGTATCAATGGAAGCAAATAACCTCATTAGATTTTAAAAATCTTCTTGGGTGCATCAATCCAAAGAGTGAGTACCTTCACAAATCCACGTTGACTCTCATAGATAACATTACCCTCATCTGCATACGGTCCTTCACTAATTCTCCAAGATCTTAACCACTCTGATGACACACAAACTGGCCTATAATTAGACACTTTCAGTCTGCTATCACCCTTATGCAATGGCACTATCTTAGCTTCCTTACATTCCCTGGGCACCTTTCCTGTAGCCAGACTTTCATTGAAAAGCCAGGTCAAAGGAGATATCAGTTCTTTAGCATGTTCTCTCAAAACTTGTGGTGAAATACCATCCAGCCCCACAGCTTTACTGACATCCAGAGTACTCAGTATTTAAAACACACTCTCCTCCTGCTCCTCTAAACCTCAAACCTGCCCTATCCCTCTAGTATTACAATTTACTCCTCCAGGATGAAATACTCCAATAAAGTGTTCATTGAACAATTCCACTATGTCCTCTGGATCAGTCACACTATTCCCATTTTTATCCCACAGTATCATTTTTCCACAATCATTTCTCCTTCTACTGGACACATAGCTAAAAAATTCCCTAGGATTTTCTTTGGATCTTAGGGCCAATCTCTTCTCATATTAAAGTTTTGCTTCCTTACCATACTAGCCACTCTCCTGGCTTATGTCTTATATTCTTCATGCATCTGCTCTTCATCTGTCTCCTTTTATCTCTTCCATAGCTTCTTTTTCAAATGCAGTTCCTGTTTAATATTATTTGTCATCCACTTTACTCTAAATTGTGTTCTCTTCTTCATTTGTGGAATACAGTTTACTATTGCTGCTAACAAATATTCCTTCACAATTTCCCAAGCAATAATGATATCCCGGCTTTCCAATTCCTCCCTCCATGAAACTTCCCAAGTTGATGTCTAAGACTATTAAAATCACCTGCCTTATAATTCCACATACATTCCTTTTTCTTTGATACTCCTGCATGTCTATTCATCTTCCAAGTCAAAACCACATGATTACTCTCTCTCCAACTGGTGGGAGAGATGTCATCTCAGTTATTATCAATCCTTCTGATGCTATGACCAAATCCAAAACTCTTGAACCTCTTGTTCCCTCTATTACATGTTGCCTAAGACATCTGTCCCTCAAGAATTCTAGAAATTCTATTCCCTTATTGCTACATGCATCTTCCTCTCTCCAATTTATACTGCTGTAGTTAAAATCTCCCATAACAATCATTCTTCTTGCACTTGCCAAGCTCAACTGTCTAAACATCTCCTGGTCTCCACCCTCTGTGCTCCTTGGTTTGTAGCAACACCCCACTAAATATCCTGCCTTGTCCACCTCTACCTCACACCATACGCTTTCAAAATCATTATTGTCACTGCTTTCCAAAGCCTCCATTCCTAGAGGACATAAGTCATCACTTATCATAAGCAATACTCCACCACCACGCTCCCCCTTCCTATCCTACCAAAAAATACTGTATCCTGCTACTTCTATTCCTGTTGTTATATCTTCTTCTGTCAACCACGTCTCTGTGATCCCAATAATCTTCGGCCAGGCTGATTCTATTGGTGCCACCAATTGCTCTCCTTTATTCCGGATATGCCTGGCATCAGTGTAAAGCATAAAAATGGCACCGTTTCCATATCCAACATTATCTCCTCTAGACTCCACTCGGCTCAGCATTACCTGATATTGTCCTCCTTCTCCCAAGTACCCATTCCCACAAGAGGCTACCCCTGCTACCACCCACCCTGGGCATTCTAGTTTCCCTGCATTGACACACTGACACGTTCAAAACAGCAATCTCTCCAGATGCCTACGTCCTTCCTCATTCAAATGCAAGCAGTCTCTTGCATACAATTCCTTTCTGTCCTCAAACGCCCTCCAAGCATCCACATATTCCAATCCTCTCTTCTGACACATTCTAGCTATTATGTTATTCAATATTTCTGCTCTTCTGCTCAGCTCGTCTCAATCATACCTAAGCAACATGCACGCTTTCTTTCCTTTCTGCATCATCTTTCATACAACCTCAAGCAAGAATCTCATATTTCTCGCTGCCCAATTTACATTACCTCTAAAGTCATTTGTTCCTACCATCATAATCATCTCATCCACCCTTTCACACCTCTTAATTGCCTTAGCCACGCTTTCTATCGTTCCTCCAGGCAAACACTCCTCATGCATCCTATCTTGCACACCACGGATCACTGAGTTCCTATACATTACACCTCTTACCCCCCCCCCATTCCTCGATTGCTCACATGCATCCCTCACTCTGTCTCCTCTAACACTTTCTCTCTGTGTTCTCCTACTTATCTAATTAATTAAATCTTATTTCTTTGCACTTCTCTATATACCATTGTTCTTTTGCTTCTTTACATTTTCTATTTATCATATTTTTAGTAGTATATGTTTCTCCTTACTTCCTTCATCTGGAGAGGTTTTGCATTTTTTTTTTTTTTTTTTTTTTTTTTTTTTTTTTTTTTTTTTTATCTATTAGGTTTAAAATGTCTTGAGCAATCCATGGCTTTTATGTTGACCTGTTCTTTATTCCTGTGTAGTCACTGGCTTGCTTGATGACCATTTTTAAAATGGGTCCACTCTGCATTTTTCTTTCTGCTCTCTCTCCAATGCTTTTGCTTTTATCAGTCTTCTGTTCATAGATTTTATGGGTTTTTTTTCCATTTTCAGGTTCTTTGTATTGCATTTGGACATTTTCTTTGATTCTGACAGGTTTTTCGAATTTCAACTGTATTTTCCTAAAATCAAATTGTGGTTGTCGTCTGTTTCAGCCACAAGATAACTTTGACACATATTTTACTTGGTTTTTAAATCTCTTTCTTGTCATAATATAATCTATCTGAAACTTTCCTATATCTACTGACATTTTTCAATGATACCTCCTTTTTGGTACTTCAAACCAGGCATTGGTAATTATCAGATTAAATTGGTGGCAGAACTCTAGAAGTCTATCATCTCTCCCTCTCTCATTTCAGCATCCAAATCCATATTTTCCCACCTCTCTACTGTCTTTACTCCAATGACCTATGATAATTAGAATTATCATAGTTCAATTATCACCTATGATAATGTTTGCAATTTTAGTGAGTTTTAAAAAATAACCTAAACATTTTTACTCTAAATAAGACAATGTAGCAGTAGATCAGTCCACCAGCAGTTCACAAAACGTTTGTCATAAAATGACATTCATAATTGCAGCCTGTTTGATGTAATTATGAATGTCATTTTATAATAAACATTATCTGTTTGTTTTTAAAATAAACAGATATATAACTGACAACACATTTTTGCAAAGTCCTGCTATCTCCAGTAGATCACAAAAGAGTACTTTCTGAATTGGACTATAAGCGACTTCAGTATTTGATTCTTTTAATTAAGTAATGCTTCCTTCATCAATAGTTTATTTGTTAATTTAACTTGTAAGATGGCAAACTTTTTAACTACATGATTCTTATAAAGTCTGTTCAGTACTCTAATAACACAATAAATTTCATAATCAATCTTTAAGAAATTTTTTGCAATTTAGCATTTAGCAATTTTTTCAAAGAAATTACTCCATACTTCAAGATATCTTTTTCTCCTGTTTTTATGTCACCTTTATCATCTCTAACTCCTTTTACTACACTCTTTCCTCCATTTCTAAGCTTCTTCAACAGCCTCCAGAATATTCTGCCACCTTCTTGATATTTATTTTCTATGTTCTTGCCAAAGTCCTCCCATGACTTTTTAGTTAGCTCTTGTGGGCAAATATCAGAATGGGGAACTGGACAATGAGATTATTTGTACCTATGGTCCCACAGAAGGTTCTACTAAGGTAGAAGTGGAGGAATTTTTTCAGGCTTTAGAGAAAGCAACTGACACAATGAAAAAGGAAAAGTTGGTCCTTGTTGGGGATCTAAATAGCAGAGTAGGAAATGATTGTCAGACATACAAAAATATTTTGGGAAAATATTTAGAAAAGAGCAAAACTAATAATAATGGCAAATACCTGTTGGATTTCTTCTCAGGACATGGACTGGTTATTACTAACACCATGTTCCAACAATTCACATGGAGAGAAGAGACAATGAATAAGAAGAGTCTCACTGACTATGTTATTGTTGATAGTGATGTTTTCTCTCTTGTGCAGGACACCAGAATATACAGAGGATTTGAAATTGGAAGTGATCACTATTTAGTCTTGAGCAGGATAAAATTGAATTTCATATTGAAAAGAATAACATTTAAGAAAGTTGTAAAGCTCAACTTTTATTAAAAACATTTAATAAAAGTTGAGCAGCTCTCAGATGTGAACTGTAGACTAAAATATAAAAAGATTATTGAAGAAAAAATGAAAGAGTTTGAGAACAGGAACCAAACCTTGGAGATTCAGTGGCAAGCCTTGAAGAAAACCCTGATTGATTCATCTAGAGAGGCATGTGGTGAAGTTGTCTGCAAGGATAAAAAATTAGAACTCCATGGTGGACACAGGAAGTTAAAGAGGCAGTGAAGGAAAAGAAGAAAGCATAGCAAAAGTTCCTGGCAAATAAGTCAGCTTGTGCTCTTAAAGAATACAGAGACAAATGTAACAATGTGTAAAACTAGCTAAACAAAAGTCATGGGAGGACTTTGGCAGGAACATAGAAAATAAATATCAAGAAGGTGGCAAAATATTCTGGAGGTTGATGAAGAAGCTTAGAAATGGAGGAAAGAGTGCTGTAAAAGGAGTTAGAGATGATAAAGGTGACATGAAAACGAGAGAAAAAGATATTCTTGAATCATGGAGTAATTACTTCGAAAAATTGCTAGTAGTAAAAAACACTCAACAGGCATACAGTCAGGAATACATATTCATACTTTCAGAAAAAGCCATCAAAGGCTTAAAATGTGGAAAGTCAGCAGGAGCAGATGATATTCGACCAGAAATGCTGAAGTATGGTGGTATAAAAGTCTTACAGTGGCTGCACTACATAGTTCAGAAAGCATGGACAGAGGGACAAATTCCCGATGATTGGAGTAGAGCTCTCATTGTACCCATATATAAAAAGAGTAATAAAACTGAATGTTAGAATTACAGAGGTATTTCCCTACTGAGTGTTCCTGGTAAGATTTATGCGCAAGTATACTTGAGAAACGGTTGATAAGAATTGCAGAAGAAAAGTTTGGTGAAGAACAAGCTGGATTCAGGCCAAATAAAGGCTGTCAGGATCAAATCTTCACTTTGCAGCAAATAGTTGAGAAATCATGGGAATATAACAAAGATCCGTATTTAAGTTTTGTTGATTTGGAAAATTCATATGACAAGGTGCCAAGAGAGAAGCTATTCAATACACTACAATTATATGGTGTCAATGGGGCATTATATCAAACAATACTTAGTCTTTGAGTTGTAAGTCAGCAGTTAGAATTGAATGAAGTACAGAAAGATGGTTTAATGTTAAATCTGGTGCGAGACAAGGATGTACATTATCCCCTCTCTTATTCGTTATCTATATGGATCACATTATGAAGGAAGTGGTATTAAACATATCAAAATTGGAGATGTTAATGTCAGCTTTTTGCTTTATGCGGCCGATGTTATACTTCTAAATAAATCCGGTACAAGTTTGCAAGATTCCCTGACTAAACTGAATAACTGTTGTAATAGATATGGTATGAAGGTCAGCAATAAAAAGACAAAGACAATGAAAATAGGCAGAATCGTTGAAAATGTCAACTGCATTTTGAACAGAGAACCTGTGGAACAAGTAAAACATTTCAGCTACTTAGGCACGATTTTTAGTGAAGAAGGTAAATTAAATATGGAAATAGACAACAGAATCAACAATGCTGGTATGGTAGGAAGTCAATTGAATAAATTCATATGGAATATGAGAGAAATTAGTTGGAACACTAAATTATCTGTATACAAGACAGTGTTCAAACCAATTTTAACTTATGGATCTGAGAGGTGGGTCAGAAGTAAAACACTTGACCAAAGACTAGAGACTGCAGATATGAGAGTCCTGAGAAAGATTAGAGGCATGAACAGATGGCATCAATGGCAATTATCATATTAAAAACGAGGATATTAGAAAAGAACTTGACATTGTCAGCATCCAGGAATGTGTTAGCAGAGCTAATCTCGGGTGGTATGGTCACTTAAATAGAGTGGGCGAGGAAAGATTAGCAAAATAAGTATTCTCTGCCAGGTTGGCAGGAAAACGACCCAGTGGAAGACCAAGATATAGGTGGATTGATGTGGTATAAAGTGCCTTAGACGATAGAAATATAAGATCTGATAATGTTGGAGCCTTGGCAAGTAACAGACTAATTTGGAGGAAAATTGTAGATAGGAAGTTCGTAAATATGTAAATTTTTCATGTAGTACTGTCATACCCTGTACACCCCTTGGGGATACATGGCAGGAATTTGATGATCATCTTTAAGTAATCATTAACAAGCTGAATTCTATGTTAAACACCCTGAAATTATGATCATTCTCACAATCCTCAAATCTTGAGAGGTATTCCAGGAGGTGAAGGGATAATATAGTGCTACATAATAAGTTTATGTTACTAACATCACATCAACATTTCCCATCCCAAATTGCTGGTATTAGAACTCCCATATTGTCAGATCTTGTATTATGGTCTTCTATGGCACCGCTAACTGTATCCATCCACCTAAATCTTTGTCAAGCTCTAGGTCTTTTCCTGCCATACATTTTGCTAATCTTTCCTCTCCCATCAATACTAAGTAATCATATACCACCTGAGATTAGTTCTACTCACATACTAAAATGCTAACTACTGTATATGATTCTACCAATGATGACATCTGTATACTTCGGTAATTTTTTTTTTCAAAAAAAGCTCATATTTATGGTCTCTAGTCTTGATTAAATGTTTTATTTATAACCCAACTGTCAGATATATTAGTTAAAATTGGTTAGAACACTAATTTCTCTATTATGTCATCTAAATCAAGATTTGAACTGCTTCAGATATATTTCTGATCCCCTTTGAAGACTGTGAACAGATTCAGTAATATCTCATGCTCTCCTTGGATGTAAACATCTGTCAAACTAGACGTAGTTCTTTTAAATTTATTCAAAATTCAAATCGTGTATTTTATATTTTTTTAATATAAAATATACATGTATGCATTAAATCATGTCATTTAGACACCTGTTTAAAATCTAACCTATTTCACCAAAATATCTGAATTATAGGATACCCAAAAACTTAATGATTTTGATCATCCTGCCCCAGAATTTGTTTTTATGTTTAGTAAATTCTCATTTGCTGAACTGCTATTCAGAAAATTGTCATTTAAAGAATTTTAATGAGTGAAAACAAATAAGTGAAACCAAATGTGAATGTATTGATACAATATGCAAATAATGCTAAAAACAATGACTAAATGTTCAAATTTGTACTGATTTCCTAAAATTGTGATTGGATTAAATGTAAAAATTACAAATAAGTATCCAAAGTTCATTTATGGACACAGCACAATCGAAAGGTTTAAATGCCTGGAAGAAATTTTACAAAAATTCCCTAAATGCAGAATTTTATTCCATAACCTCTTGCTTATGAGTTTCAAAAATGCATCTATAGTGGAAGATTAATATTCATATAGATTTATTTAATTATTTATTAACTACATGCTGTTATGTCTGACTTTTTACATAATATCTAATTTTGTAATATTTCCCTTGAACAATGACTGATAATTCTCACTAAAAAAGCAATAACACAAATTTGTAAGTAAAAAAATAATTAGGTAAAATTTCTTTACTCTGTATAGAGTTCTCCTAGAATTGCAAATATAACAACACAGAGGGTAACTATGGCAATTTGATATCCTGAGCCAACTAGTGCTGAAAATAATATAGGATGTGCTGGCGGCCGAAAAACATCACCATGAACTTGCTTCCAGCCATATTCATCACCTAAATCACGTTCCTAAACAAAAAAAAAAAAAAAAAAACAGTAACCATACTAGTCATATTTAGTACAAATATTTCTAACACATAAGAAATTAACTGATTTGTATAGCGCTATTTTTTTTCCCTCCTCCTCCCTGGCATAAATAGGAATTCACTAAGCAAAAAAATAGCTTTAGAGTAGAGAATGACTTATCTTAGACCAATAAGTTATTCTAAATTTGTACTCTTATCATTTTCAAAAGTTATAAAATGAAATCACCGCAGCAGGTCCTAAGGGACCGAATATTCCAGTGCAATATGTTTAGCATTGTACTGTTAAATTAAGAGAAAACTGAATGCAATCTGTAATTGGTTTTCTCTTAGTTTAATATTGGCCATGTGCAAGCAATCATTATACCACTCCATGAAACAAAGAAAATTACATCATCAAGCTCAACAACAACAGAATGCTTCAGGTCTCAACTTTCACAGTGTAGTCAAACAGCAAGGACAAATCCAACAATGCTATGAAGTGCAGCTATTACAGACTATGCATCAGCAAAACACAAAGTCATATGTACAATTTCTGTTGTCACTGGTTGTGTACTGTGTATAAATTGACAAACTGACATAGAAACTGCTCACATTCTCGAACAGCCTTCCTCCTGTCCAACCTACCTATCTATCTTCGGTAAAGCAGCTCCTGAACTAGGGAAAGTGCATCAACAGCCTAGAGCAGCCTCAACACTATTAATGCACTTTCTTTAGCAACACTTAATTAACCAAAGACAAACAGTGTTTCATAATCAGCACTTTCTGCTGAAAATAAAGACAAAAACATCAAAAAGCTGTAAGACTATTATGTAGTATATCACTTGATTGAGGCTAAAAATAAAAACTGCAGTGAACTTTTTTGAAAGCATAATATCTAATTTTGTACTTTTTTTTTGTCACTTCCAATTAAATAATGTATTAATTTTAAGCTGAGATTTTTATTTGTTTAAAGAATGAGGAAATGTTTCACAACTTTCCTTGAATGATCTTTTATAGTGTGGAAAGGCTTGTGTTCATCACACATATTGATTGGATTTTCACGGTATAGATGTGAACACAGATTGATAAGAAAATAACTATTTATCAGGGGCGAATGCTGGTCTTGAAATTCACGCTTGCTCTTGTTATCATTCAGGGAGTGAGAGGTGTGATTGAAATCCAATTATTGGAATAATGAATTACAGGTAACCCTCGTATAACGCAGATGTTAGGTTCCATAGAAATGCTGCACTATATAAATCGCATTATGTGAGACTCAGATCACATACAAAAAGTAGGGTTATGTTCCAAAATCAGTTTTTAAAAAAAAAAAAAAAATTATGTAAACAACGACATATCCAACAAAAATATATTTTTATTTAATTCAGGTAATTCATGTAAGTTAAGAAACCAAACTATGACACAAATACATAGTATAAAATTATAAAAATTACAAATTGTAATTAAGCTTCATTGCATGTAATGAATAAATGTTTTAGGCAAAATAAAAATAAGTGCATATTTTAATCTTTCACGAGGATTTGAGGATCGGTTAATAAACATTAGTTGTGTCATGTAATCACCTGATGCATTACTACAAAACAGTAGAGTAATTCTGTCTTTGGAAACTTTGAATCCACGAGCTAATCTTTCATTTTGCAAAATATAGTTGCATTTTGGCATTTTTTTCCAATATAACTTGGATTCATCAACATTGAACACTTGGTCTGCATTATAAATGTTTATAAACGTTGAGAGTTTTTTTATTTAATAAGATTTCCATCCAAAGGAATTTTCTTTTGAGTGCATCTTCTTTCCAAATCATTAGAGATTTCTTCATTCTCTCTTAGAAAATTGCATACACGAGCTTTGCACTTACCGTTGACCCAGCAATAAACACTTTCTTGGATTTTATGTTCATTGTATTTGATTGTTTGAATTGTTGATTCATTTAAATTCAAAGTCCTTACAACAACTGTTTTTTCTCCAATTTTCAACCGATCCATGATTTTAATTTTTTTTCTTCGAGACGAATTTTTTTTTCAACATTCATTTTTTTCCCTTTCAATGTAATTTGTGGCCATTACTATAAAAATATTTTTTTTTACATAAAAAAGCATTACATATTAATCATGTATGTAACTCACCAGAAAATAAAGTGCTCAGCTTGAGATAACACACTTATGATTTTTAATGCGCTTTCCTGGCAGAAAATGAAGACAATTTTCAACAATAAACACTTTATACGGTATACAATTGACGTACATGCATCCTAAAGGATGTTTCCCCTAATATAATAGATTTCACGGTATAATATGAATACAGATGGATAAGAAAATAACTATTTATTAACTTAAAAGCTAATATTTTGCCGGTATTATATCCAGCATCTTCAGAGCACACAACACGAAGTTTGTTACAAATGTAAGACAACCACAATCTGGTGTGACAGTGGGGCTAGTATAAGTAATTGCAGCATGCAACACAAGACTAAAGTCCTAATATGGCACCATCTAGGTTTAAAAAAAAAAAAGTTTTTTTTTAAATATTTTAAAAAATAGGGTACTATTATTCATAAAAAACGACAACGAATAAGTAAATATCAAACAAGATGCTTTCCTTAGTAGACATAAGGGCTAAAATATATAGTTCCAAAAGCAAATAAAAATAGCAATACACAAACATTACACTTATTTAGCACCAACACACTACCTTTAAGAATAAGAAATGAAACTAACCCAAACAAATACAAAACTCTAATCAAAGAGTTTTTATTTTCCCACAGAAATGAGGAATCTCTGTTCAAAATAATTGTATAAATTATTGCTTTTTGCATATTTGTATTCAAAGATCATAAAAATTTTAATGCTATTTAACTGCTTTATTTTGTACCTAATTAATTGTTATGCAACTTTCTCTGTACATATTAGCATGTCTCCTACGATTTTATTATGTAATTATATTATAATAATATGTATATTATATGAATGTACATATATATGTATATAATGAAAATGAATTACATAAATTTTTGTAACTTTATGCATACCATAACCTGGATGAGCTGTTGCTCTTAGGTTACACATACGATTGTTCAACATTTTGTACTATTATAGGGAACTTACAAATAAATTTTACTAGTTAAAAAAAAAATCGACCCTACGGTTCTTTATGAACTGGTCAATAACATCGTCATAAAAAGTTGGTTGCGACTTAATTTTCCCAAGCAACACGCACACTTATAAAGGCTGCTGAAACTCGCTGGCTAGAGCTACATTGACTGCATTTGGCCTATGGTTTAAGCAACAGAGTGAGATGCGTGAAATGGCTATGCGCACACATGAAATCACAGTGCCACTGCGGGGACCTGCAAGCTCCTACAACCGACCAAGTCAAGGTAGCTTTGACTAGACGAACAAGCATAGGCCTTCGATACACAATGCAAAGCTTAATTATGGCCGCTCAAGCTTAAGACGTCTTCTGTCTACAAAAATAAAAGCCTAAATGGAATGCTTATAAATGCATGCATTTATTAACAAATAAATAGTACTTCTTTCTCAATTAATGAGCTTGTGCAGCAAACATAGCAAGTGGTAAATAATGTCGTCTCCACCATTATGTCGTTACTTTTCCTATAAAAATTTACTTCCTTTATGAATTTACTGCTCTACAATAACTACAAGACTTACAAAATTTCCCTGACTCTAATATCTGTATCACTTCTTATGTGTTCATTCAATAAGGAAAGAATTCTATATCTCTAGCCGATTCCTAATTTTACTCACATGCTTACCCTGACTGTTAAAGGATATTCCTTGCTAAAAGAAACGAATCCTCTAATTTCTTTCTGGGGCCATCTCCTCTTCAGATATTGACAAATTTATTTTTTAAAGCTGTGCCAGCCAATATCTTAGAATAGAGGGGACTCTTATTCAGGGAGACTTTTCCAGACCTTTGGTGCATATAGGAGAATAAATTTAGTGCTTAAACTCATAAATTAAACACTTTGCTATGGCTAAGTAAATTCTGGCTTGCAGTCGTAACCTCTATTAACAACATGTTATACCTTTCTTTCAATTCCCCCCCCCACCTCCCCGCTATGGTTCAGATTAATGAGTGGTAGTTTTGATTCATATCACAGGCAAAACTTAGGTATAGAAGAAAAAAGCATATTTATTGGAATCTAAAGACATATACACTTAGACCAATCTCACTTTCAATTAGTTCAATGACATGCTAAATCAAACTGTACCAAACTGATTAATACTCTATTGCATGAACAATAAATCCTTCTGTTAAGTTAGAGATTAAACACACATAATATACACATTATACACTTCTAATCAACATTCTACCTACTATGTTAGTCTTGCACATTAAACTAGTCACAATCATCTATGATCATTCCAGACAATTTGTCTTATGGACATTAGGCACTGCTAATTAATTACTTAAAGTTCGTAAAAATACTGTACATATGTTATTATTACACTACAATGATCTTTTCCTTTTACTGACTGGGTGGTTATACAACAAAATCTGTACTTTACCATTTCTTGTGGCAGGATCTCCAGGTCCATCTGAACTGTCCTTCTTTGTTTGAATTACCTCTTGATACTTCCATAAGCCTGCGTCCACGTAGTGGGTCACTATGGTCATCAGATTAAGCTACGCTCTGCACCTGGCGTTCTTCACTCATCTATTCTCGATCTGTTTCGGGCCATCCTCGTTTCTACTGCCGGTTTAAAAGATACGTCCGCGATATTATTCTGTTGGAACTTTCAGCAAAGGAGCGAAGACAGCATATGCCGACATCTCACGCTTTAGTACCGGCAGAAATTCAGACATCAAAGGGAAAGGCACACCGCCCGATATCGTACTATCACCAAGAAACACCATCAGGAACCTCTAGTCCACGGGAGAAGTCGAATCATCATCTAGCAAAATAGGTGAAAAAAAGGCCTTGAGGAAGGGGTGCAAACCCTTTTTATTCTCCCTTCATTTCCTCCCTTTTTAGCATCCTGTTACTAGCTACAACAGCGCCCTTTTACTTTTTGCAATCTTTTCCTGCCTGCTACTTTCTTCGTCTGCGGGAATTTCGGCACATCGTGAGATCTCTAGCAGCGTCTTCCAGGAAACGAATGTGCGTCGCTTTCCGAGACTGCCAATGCCTCAGGCCCGCCCATGACCTTTGGACTATTGTTTACATCTAATTTACCCATTTCATTGTATACATGATGCATTCCTATAATACTAATTTATACACAGAGTTCTTTACATGGTATTACAATTCTACTAAAAGGAGGTAATTCTATTTCTATTTACAGTTAGTACTTTTTTTCTACTGCCTGAGTAGAAGTTTTTTCTCTCAACTGATTTTTCTGACTTGTTAAATCCTGAATGAATTGTTTCCTTTTAAAAGTTCTTCATTCAGGATGTAACACAAGCATGGAGAATTCGCCATTGCTATTTATTAACTTAAACGCTAATATTTCACTGGTATTATATTCAGCATCTTCAGAGCATATAAAACAAAGTTTGTTACAGTAGCGAGACAACCGCAATCCGGTGTAACAGTGAGACTAGTAAGAGTAATCGTAGCATTCAATACAAAGACTAAAGTCCTAATTAGGCACCATCTATGTTTAAAAAAAAAAAAAAGATATTAATTTGGTCTTAGTATGACTGTCTCCCAAATCTTTGGTAGATTTATACAGCCATACTTGTTAAGGTTTGGAGTATGTTTCAGTGCTTCTGTTGATTCCAGGAACAACCTTTCTGACTTGTAAAAACTTCGTTTGCAGTACTTTTGTTTTTTTCCAATTGATCCTGTGTGCAAGGTCTGACAAAGCATGGTCTTCCAGACAGACTTGCCATAACGAAAGTGCCGGATATATATATATATATATATATTTTTTTTTTTTGTGTTCACTGAGGCAGATGTTCACAGTTCTTCCTGTCTGTCCATAGTAGGCTTGATGACATGAACAGGGCATGTCATAAACTCCTGGATGCAATAAAGGAGAGAATCTGTCCTTAGCTGAATGGATGAGAGTTGACAATTTCACATAAGCTTTAAATACAGTGGGTAGGTTCCTTATCATTCTCGGTTTATAGAAAACCCACACACACACAGGGAGATATTTACACAAACAATCACACCTTTCTCAACAATATGGTATCTTAAACACACTAACCCATAGAGCTAGAGCAATTTGTTCCAATGACACTGCTCTCACTGCTGAACTTTCTCATCTGCATCACACCTTCCTGACCAATGGCTATAATCCCCATAAGATACAATAGTTAAAATACTAAATGCTCCCCGCTATCTACCACAGAAGACTAACAAAATTATCACCATCCCACACATTAAAGGCATATCTGAAAAGATATCTAGGGTGGTTAACAAACACCAACTACACACCATATTTAAACCTTATGTGAAATTTGGCAACTCTCATCTATTCACCTAAGGACAGATTCTCTCCTTTATCACATCCAGCAGTCTATAACGTGCCTTGTTCATGTCATCGAGCCTACTATGGACAGAAAGGAAGAACTGTGGACATCCGCCTCGGTGAACACAAAAAATATATCCGGCACTTTTGCTATGGCAAGTCGGGTCTGGCAGACCATGCTTTGGATACCCCTGCATGAAAAAAAAACAAAAGTACAGCACAGAAGCTTTTACAAGTCAGAGGTTGTTCCTGGAATCAACAGAAGCCCTGAAACATACTGCAAACCTCAACAAGTATGGCTGTATAAATTTATTCATTACTAAGAAAAAGAGATATACAATTGTCATTCAATAAATTCAACTGAGTCTAGCATATAGGTTCGATTAAGCAACTCGATATAATATATACACTCCTGTCCCTTAACTAATCTTGAACTTTTCAGGGACCACGTGCCTAGAAACTTACCCCTTAAAACTTAGCTTATTTTAGATTATCATTGCATAAAACTCAGGTTCAGGAATTATCTATTAACGTCACATTCTATAATTACACTCTATAACTTTGATATGTTCTCTAGCACAGAGTAATTGATTTCATCTAATGGTATAGTTCCTAAAGTCCTGCTTTACTACATAAAGTACAATTCCAGTTAATTTTCATTCACCGTCACAAAATTTACTAATTTTCTTCCTACGAGACAAAAAATGGAAAGTTCTTACTTGGTAGTGAAGCCGGGATCTCTCTAGCTTTTACTTTCGAACATCTTTTGAATTCCTGTGGCTCGTAATTTCACATCAGTTTCTTCCTATACGAGTTTCTTTTACTGCTACATTCCTCTGGCCTTTGGTTCTTGTATGTAGGTCTGGGAATACAATCACGATTCATTGCCTACGATCCTTGCGAAGCTTAGCTGCAGTTGTCTGACCTCTTATTTCCACATAATCTCCTTGGGTTATGTTGACTTCATTGCCGTCCAGAGTCCTAAATCTCACGTCGGAATTCTACTTGACCACATAAGTGCACTCGGACACTCCACTCCCGACCATACTGGAACTTTGACTCTCAGGAAAAAAACAGGAAAGAAAAGCCCCTTTTTGGCATCGTAAACTTCTATATATTCAGCTCCGATGACCTTCCCACTCTTACGTTATCGTCCACTTGGCACCTCGATACTCTGCACCCAATACTGTTGCTTGTTGTTGCATTTCGATGGAAAACCCCTTCACAACGTTGACCTTTGTGTTCGTGTTAGCCTCAGGTCACTAATTACTCCTCTTATTTTGTCTGGAACTTTAGCCTGACCTTGGTATACTTATGCACAATTCACCACATATACAATTTCTATTTTTCTCATACAAAACACTCGATAATACAATATTCAAAATTTAAAGGAAAAAATGTTAACATTATTTCATTTACACTCAATTTCTCTTATTAACAGACAAGTATTTTAGCAGGATTTTTGATACTTATTTGTGCTTATGGTTCCAAAGAAGGTCCTACCAAGGAAGAAATGAAGGTATTTTTTGAGGCATTATAGAAGATAGCTGGCACAATCAAAAAGGATAAGTTGGTCCTTGTTGGAGAACTAAACAGCAGAGTAGTAAATGATTACTACTCATGTAGAAACGTTTTGGAAAAAATTGAGAAAAGCTCCAAGCTTATGAAATTAGTAAATGCCTGCTAGATTTCTGTTCAGGACATGGATTAGTTATTGGTTTAACACCATGTTCAAACATAAAAATGGACACAAGTTCAAATGGAGAGAAGATGCAAGAAATAAGAAAGTCTTACTGACTATGTTATAGTTGATAGCGATGTTTTCACACTGGTTCAGAACACAAGAGTACACAGAAAATTTGAAATAGGAAGTGATCACCATTTAGTTTTAAGCAGCATAAAATTTAATTTCATATTGAAAGGAAGAGTGTGTAAGAAAGTTTTAAAAGGAAGCAAAGTTAAGCTGATTTCAAAAAGTGAACTGTAGAAATACATAAACATCATTGAAGAAAAAATGAAAGATTGAAAACAAAGAACCAAACCTCGGAGATTCAATGACAAATTCTGAAGAAAACATTGATTCAGCCAGAGTGGTGAGGTTGTCTGTAAGGATAGAAAAATCAGAACTACATGGCAGACTCATGAAGTTAAAGAAGGTATATTGAAAATTGCTGGCAAGTAAATCAGCTCATCCTCTTAGAAAATACAGAGAAAAATGTACGAAAGTGAAGCACTGTGTAAAACTAGCTAAACAAAAGTCATGGTAAGATTTTGGTAAGAACAGTAAGAACATAGAAAAGAAATATCAGGAAAGCAGCAAAATATTATGGGTGCTATTAAAAAAAGCTTAGAAATTTAGGAAAAAGTATAGTAAAAGGAATCAGATGATAAACTAACATGAAAACTGAAAATAAAGATATCCTCAATGACTTTATTATCTTAAAAGTTTGCTAAATGAACAAGCGGTGTCAGCATGGTGGTAGAAAACTTCCAACAGCAATGAAGTCAGGAATAAATACATATTCAAAGTAGAAAAAGTTATCAAAAACTTGAAATATGAAAAGCAGCCAGAGTAGATGAAATTTAACCAGAAATGCTCAAATATGGAGTTGTTTTTTTTTAAATGTTGAGCACATACACAAGAGGCTAGTAGATCAACCTATAGTACATTAGTACCATATATAGGAAGTGGGTTGGGAAATGAGGAACTTGTTAACATTTGATTTAAAACACTGCATATTGTATTCATTGAGAAACACAACAGGGGGAAGACTGTTCCACAATATAGCAATTGCAGGGATGAAGGTGCCCTGTGAAAGGATGTTGAGCAGCAGCTGCATATGTTCCAACAAGCTTAGTACTAAGTGGGGGAATTATTGATGCTATTCCACATGAACATTTTCATTGGCAATATTTGTAGAATACACAGTGCAGAAACCAAATGTCTGTGTGAAAGTGGAGAGAGTGAATTGGTAAGAGATGGGTCATTAATAAGTCTAATTGCTTTCCTCTGTGCTGAGTCAAGCCTTTTGAGAGAGTTTTTAGGGGTCCCACCCCATATGCAAAAGAAGTATTCAATAGCCAGGCAGATTTGCACATTATTACACACAAAGTTCCTTTATACACACAAGGGAAACTAAAAGATTCGTACGTTACCGGGACCTTCGAACTTCGTCGGGTCTATCTCTCGATCCTTACAATTCTTTCCACAGCTCATTCCTTCTTCTTCCTCACAGCTGTCTTTCCGATGGGCCAGCCGAACTCACAATCAAGAATTATCCTCTCCGATGTAGACGAGAACAGCTCTGCTTAAGTTGGTCCATGTGGTCTAGCATGACGGTCAGCTTGCATTGATTCTTCCCACTTTACTGACGAAATGCCTGCACTTGGCTCACTACTCAGCTGCGTAACTGCATCTAAACATCGTTCTGTTGCCCGCTTTCACATATTCATCTCAGGGAATAACTTGAGCTGGGTCCCTCGAGTGACCTGCGCCAAATTTGAGAGAGACGCAACCAAATAAAGAGCGCTGAGAGTAAGAGTCTACGAGACAGCAAGCTAGTGGTTTCCAGCTTTTTATATCACAGCTCGAGCGGCACTCTTACAGCGTCATACCTCACCACTCAGCACTATTCCTTTGCACACGGTTCTGGTCCTTCTCGTGTCTCCCGGGAAACTCCTGCACGTGACTTACTCCATGCGTGCGTGACTGCTGTAGGGCATGTTACTAATCCGAGTGTCTCGTTTGTGAACTTTGAACTCACTTTTACATACTAACATAATTCTCATCAATTTATCTTCCATTGTTAAATTTACAAGAACAGGTAATATTATTTTACATAGAACAGTCCAATATTAAAAGCATTTATTTAAATATTTTTCAAGCAATTAACATCTCTACTTATATACAGGTACTTCTCTCCGTGATTTGATGCTTGTTAAATCCTGAATGAGATATTTCACAATGAAATCTCTTCATTCAAGATTTAATAGAAGTAACATCTTGAGTGAAAGTGAAATCCTAGTTTTTTAGAAGCTGAAGATGCAATGGTTGTGATGTGTTTATGCCATGAGAGGTTTGATGTCAGGATAATTCCAAGAAGAGAAATCTCACACTGCATAAATCATAAATCTGAATAATTCGAAAATGTCTAGAGGGAAAGTCTAAAGCAGCACTTCCCAAACTGTGGGGCATGGCCCCCTTGGGGTCTGTTAGTTTTGTTGAGGGGGAGCAGTGAAATAATGAAAACAAATTTAAAATGCTTTAAGACTAAGTAGATATTTTTTATCTTAAAAGAAGCGTATTTAATTTTTATTATTTTTTATATTTTAATGGAAAAATTCACACATTGGTTCACAAATTTTGCTTCCTGCGTATTTCGGCGCTTAATGAATATTAGTAAATATATGCTTATCCACATAATTTTAATTTCAAAGGTATTCATGAGAAGCACAAAAAAAGCTTACAAATGCAAAATCTTGAGCTCATTTAAAACGGCCAAGTTTTTCACGCTTTAAATTAATGTTTTATTGCAGTGTACACTGGTGTGGCGATGTGCAGGAAACGAATACGCTTGGTGTGTATGTTTTGTATTGAATATAAATACGTCTGCATGGTTAGTCTAGAGGCTGTACGCATCGCAACCATATGCCTGGGGAAGGAGTGTCCTAGGTTCGATTCCCGTCGGAGACGTGAGGAGCTTACGGATCTTCCTCAGCCATAGCCAAGTTAGTTGGTCTTAGACGTGGACAGCATGGTTTTTCTCCCCAGTTTATCTGGGGTTTTTCATTCCCAGACAAACTGGTCCAATGAACACACAGGATACAGCCATAGGACATAGCATGCTGAGGAGGGCAACGGAAAACCACCTTGCTCATAGTCACTTCCCTAGTATGGTAGCATAGCTGCCCCCACCATCCATAAGGATGAAAAGGAAATCATTCCATTCCATAAATACAAATACAATAAATATTATAATTATGTCTGTATTAGGGGTTTTTTTCCCAATGGGGAGGCCGTGAAATCTTTTAATTTTCCAAAGGGGGCCTTGACATCCATAAGTTTGGGAAGCACTGGTCTAAAAGATAAACATCTTCAGAGTACAGCTACTGGTATAATACATGAGCAATAATGAGTTTACTTATTAGCCCAAAAATATCATTTACAAACTAAATCCCATTCATGTTAAATCATCCTGTATTTAGGGACTTCAAAAATTTGCAAATCCACAATCCACTATGCTTCATAGTTCACACTACAGACATTTCCATTTCATTTACATATCAAATCTGTTACAAGTATGTTAGTAAATAAAGAAGTGATATCAAAAATGTCTGAAATATCAAGGATTTGGGTTTTCAGTAAATTTGAAATGAAGAGAATTTGTTATGGAAATGAAAATATGTCTATAGTGTGAAGTATGGAGCGCAGGGGATAGGGGATTTGTAAATTTTGGAGCCTATAAATACAGGATGATTTAACATGAATGGGATATAGTTGTAAATGATTTCTTTGGGCTAAGAAATAAACTCAGTATTGCTCATGTATTATAACATGTAGCTGTGTCCTAAAAATGATGGCTAGAAATTCAGCAAAACATTAACTAGTTAATAAAAATCTTTTTAGATACTTTTGTGTTATATGAAAGTGGTCTGAAAAGTTCTCGGCCTAACAATGAAAAAACAATTTATAATTTCAAAATTATTTTTATTTTTCAACATAATCTCCTTTAAGATTAATACATTTATTCCAGCGATGCTCCAGTGCCATTATCCTGTCCCTGTAGTGGTTCTCGGTATGATCTGCAAACTACTCCTCTACAGCTGCAATCACCTCTTTATTCGAAAAGTGCCCATGATCAAAAACTCTTCCTTGCTGACCAGCAAGGAAGAGTTTTAGTTTTGGGAAGAGATAGAAGTCAGAGAGAGCAAATCTGGGGAACAGGGTGGATGTTCCAACAATTCATAGTGCAGATTCCATAATTTTCCCAATTGCCAAAACACCTTTGTGGGCAGGTGAATTGTCCTGATAAAAGTTGATTTTTTTCTTCTGCAAACTGGGTCATTTCTCAAGAATTTTTTCGTCTAGTCTTGTTATAAGATCGGAATAACATTCCCCAGTTATTGTTTTACCCTTTTAAAGATAATAAACAAAATGCCTTCAGCATCCCAAAACACTGATGCCATGACCTTTCCTGCTGATGGAACAGACTTTGTCTTCTTTGGCACTGAATAACTGGCTTCTGTCCACTGTTTTGACTGCTGTTTGGATTCTGGTCTATAATGGTGAATCGAATTGTTAAAATGCTCCAAGAACTATTCAGAAATTTTCATGCGACTGTATTTTTGAACTGCTGTGAGCAAGCACAGAAGCCAACTTGCACAAAGCTTTTTCATTTGCAATTCTTCATGTAAAATATATCCTACATGAAAATTTTAATATGGCATTATTAAAATTAAGTCGCATGAAAATTGTAATATGGCATTATTAAAAAGAGTTTTAATAATGCCATATTGTTGAGCAAGGTGGTGGTGGTGGGAGAGTTTGTGAATGTATCTGCCTGTGTGCATGGGTTTTCTATATACAGTGAAGGAAAGTGTACCATTACGAAGGCGTGTAACTAAGGTGTCTAGGAAGCGTAAACAATTGTTCTCTTCCTTTTCCATTGTAAACTGGATTTTTGAATGTAGGCTGTTGAGGTGACTGAGGAAGGAGTCTAATGTGTCTGGGCCATGAGGCCAAATAGAGAACAAATCATCAACATATCTTAGCAAGATAGGTTTGAGAGGGGCTGAGTCTATGGCTCGTTTTTCAAAATCTTACATAAAAAAAATTGGCAAGAGGGGGGGGGAACCCATGCCGGTTCCCTCTATCTGCTTGTAGATTTTGTTCTTCCAAGAAAAATAACCAGAATTGATGGCAAAGGAAAAGAGATCTAAGATGTCAGAAGGAAAAACGTTTTCTAAGAGTGTTCTAAGGGAATATTGGTAAATAATGAGAAGATGTCAAAGATATGATTCCCCACTAAGACCTATAGTAGATGCCACTAACGCACCTTACTACAAACTATCAAATCAGCTGGCCAACTCTCTGACCTCCCCCTCACTGGACTGTCCACATCCTATATAAAAAATTCTACCCATTTTAAAACCCTCACAGAAAATTTAACTTTAAATAACACAGACATATTGATAAGCTTTGACATCTCATCATTTCCTCAGTCACCTTCCTCCTTCCTCGGTCACCTCAACAGCCTACATCCAAGAATCCAGTTTATGATGGAAAAGGAAAAGAACAATTGCTTACCCTTCCTAGACACCTTAGTTACACGCCTTCCTAATGGTACACTTTCCTTCACTGTATATAGAAAACCCACGCACATAGGCAGATACATTCACAAACTCTCCCGCCACCACCCTGCTCAACAATATGGCATTATTAAAACTCTTACCAAGAGAGTTCACAATCTTTGTTCCAGTGGAACTGCCCTTACAACTGAGCATGACCACATACACAACACTTTCCTCTCCAATGGCTGCAGCGATCACATTATTAAAAAAATAATCAGTTCCTCCCCCTATTCCCCAGTCTTCTCTTCAGAAAGAGTTCAGAAATGCCATCACCATGCCCTACATCCGTGGCACATCCGAAAAAATAGCCAAGCTTTTAAAAAAGTACAACACAGCATTTAAGCTCCACCGGACAGGATCACATGCCGCAGAAACAAAAAGGAGAGCCACCAACAGAGAACTGGAAGGACATGGTGCTGCACCCCTCTCACTGAGGAAGCTACGTGAAGAGAGAGAGATTTCAATTCAAAAAGTTTTCTACATTCCTGCTGATTTTTCATGCTTTTGGTCATTTTACTGATTTTCATGCCATATTTGTTAGAGTAGATAATCGATTTAGTTTAGAAATCCTGCAGACTTATACTGCATTTATTGAGGAGTATAGAACCTTCAATTTTGATATCATGTTTAATGCCACCCTTTTTCATAATGTCATTCATCATCTAAATGGACCACACTTATCTCACATTGAATTTACATCATATTATTTTCCTATTCCTCCCTTCAATTCTGATTGCTGATTTACAACTTAAAATATAGACTGTGTTGTTGGCAATCACAGTTCATGCTTTAACCACAGTATGACTATTAGCCATACATGCCACTATATTTATTAACTAAACAGACCTGTATTATTAAGATTCTTGCAGATTTTCATAACCTCGCTAACGTTTTAGTCACGACCAACTATGGATTAAGCTAGTTGAACTATGCACTTGCATTTCTAGTATATGGTTAGGTCATCCACCAGTCCTTTTAAGCCTAACTTACACCCTAACTTAATCTATCTTATTCCTAGGTGCTATATCCCCATCTACCACTCTCCCATTTACATCACAACTGTAGAGTTTTTAACAGCTTTTTTCCTGAGTACTTTGTTATATGCCTTTTCCAGATTTACAAAATTTAAATACAGATCCTTGCTATATTCTCATGAGTTCTCAATTATCTGTCTTAAAATTAAAACCTGACCCTAACAACCTCTATATGGCCTGAACCCAGCTAGCTTGTTCTTCTCCATATTTCTATTCAATTTTTCTTAGTCTCTTGAGTCTCAATAGATTGCAGTGTGGTGGCTGCTCTTCTAAGCATAACACACAGACTAGTGCCTAGGTTGTCTGCAGACAATTTGGTTATGATTATGAACAATTATGAACAATTTGGTGTCCACACGTCACACCCGAATGGTGTAGCATAGGAAGCACCAGTCGCATAGTTTCAACGGAGGCCTTCACAGCACTGTTCTAGTGGTCTCATCGCCAGAGCAATCACACCATAACAATACAAAAGCAACTCCAGCTAGCGTTGCCTTTCAACACAAAGTGCACAAATGGTATTGTTGCAGTAGATAGACAGGATTCTCACTTAGAGGTGCTTAGTCATAATCCCACAGATGGTAGCTTAGCTCCACCGGTCACTCGACCAAGCATGTGTACCCAGTGTCTGAACCTGTGGTTCCTCTTGAACTGAGTAGGATTACTATCCCAATGACTAATCATCATTATAGACACCAAATCAGGTATTAGATTGTGTGCGTTTTATCCCTCATCCTACATCAAGGACCTAAAGCCGTTCAGTTTTTGGAGTCTAGTGATACATGAACCTAAAGGCATTCACAGTTCATACTTTTATTAATTGAACAGACCTGAATTATTATGATTATTGCCAGATTTTCATAACCTTGCTAACATCTCAGTCATGACCAACTATGGATTAGGCTAGTTGAACTATGCACTTGCATTTCTAGTACATATGGTTAGATCATCCACTAGTCCTTTTAAGCCTAACTTAACCTTATTCCTAGGTGCTATATCCTCATCTACTACTATTCGGAAATATTATATTTTCAAAGCAGAAATATAATTCTCAGAGTAACTAATAAGTGTTTTGAGTGAAGCCAAATCCCCAGTCAATATCCAGACATATTGAGGATATGTCTCAATAGATCACAGTATGGTGGCTGCTCTTCTAAGTACAACACCCAAACCAATATCAAGGTTAATAAAAAGGGGAATGGTAAATCCCTTTATGTTTTTATAGCTGGGTACGAAACTTGGATCGAAATCCAAGGAGTTTCATGCCGGGAAAAAAAAAGGTTGAAACCGGTCTGGGTAGCGACCTCTTCTCATAATGTAAAACAATATATATACATCTCTTAGGAGCTGGGTTTTACATTATGAGAGAAGATTAAAGTTTGTGAAGGAGCTTGCTCCACCTTTGCATGGTGTTGTACTACCCAAGTGATCATTTACACTTGGGCTCGCCGATAGTTTTTCGGCATGAAAACTCTTTGGATTTCAATGGATTTCGATCCGAGTTTCGTAGCCGGCTATAAAAACATAAAGGGATTTACCATCCCCCTTTCTATTAACATATTTGCCGGTAAAATAGCCTTTCGGCTTATTAAATTAGTAATATCTAGGTTGTCTGCAGATGATTTGAGGCCCAGACGTCATACCTGAATAGTGTGGCATAGGAAACAGTGGCTGCATAGTCTCAACAGCTGCCTCAATGCTTCCATTGTAGTGGCCTCATTGCCATGGCGATTGCACCATAACAGTAAGATAGCAACTCCAACTAATGCTGCCTTTCAACGCACAAGGCATGAACAGCATCGTTGCAGTGGATAGAGAAAATTCTGACTCAGAAGTGATCTTTATTTCCATCTTAACTAACTTAAATACTAAATGCAATCTAACTTAATCTATCTTATTTCTAGTTGCTATGTCCCCACCTACTCCTATTTGGGAATATTATTTTCATATAATCAATATAATTCTCAGAGTAATCCATTTGTGGCAGGCTCATACCATGAAATCCACCAAATCAATCCAACGAGATCACCATCGCTAGAGAGTCAGATAAGAAGGTTCCCAACAGTTACTGTGCTGAGGAAGGACATTAGAGGTTAAATGGAGTACACCACCTCCTCAAAGAACTAACGATGGTTTTAGATGGCCATTTCTCTACATTCAGTGCATAGGTGGGATGACTAGTTCCCACGTTTCTAGAGTAGCACTTGGCATTCTCTCTATGGGATCAAAGAGGTGTGCCAGACCTAGCCTTCCATCAGGATTTCCAAACACAGGCTTAATTGAACTAGCAGAAACAGGGCTCTACCCAACGTATTTGACAGACATCCACCTCAAGGAGAGTCATGCTTACTCCCTCCATATACTCCAACCTTGACTGATATGCTTTCACTTATATATTCAGATCACAGGTCAGAAAGCACATTGGCAATAACACTTCTCAATGCCTATGAAATTGCTTGTTTTAATTAGATAATTGGATTTCCCTGGTCAGTGCCAGTTCTGAGTTGGCTGTAAGCTGCCAGCCAAAACAGTCGTACCAGACAGGATATCTGGCATTCTGCACAGCTGAGGCATTCTACAAGAAGGCCTCGACACTGGTCCAGGCTCAACTGTTCTATCACTGCACAATTTTGCCAAGTCTCGGTGTAGTGCCATACCCACTTCAGACCCCCATCTTACCTGAAACACCTAGTAAGGAACTGGCAATTTTCATTCACTTTTATTTTGCATTTAATAGATGGGTACTATGAGAGCTCTATTTCAAACATCTAGAATTCAATCTTCTGACATGCCTTCTGAATTACGCAGTGGAGCCAAAGTGAAACATTTATACCTCCAAATCTGAGTATTCAGGCAAAACATCATCTACTTCAGATGCCTTGTCATATTTTAGATTTTCTTTATGGCTTTTTCGATATCAAGTTATTGACTTGTACTGCTAACCACATTTATTTGAATATTTTCTACTATTGTTCTATCACTTCTTTCATTTAACACATCTTCAGAATATCTAGAATATCTTCAGTTTAAGTCACATTACTCATCTTTAATTATTTTACAGTGGCCTTTCATTGATATCTAAGGTTTCTCAATATATTGCTTCCACAACATTTTGGCACCTTCATGATATTTATCTTCTATATTCTTACCTAAGTCTTCAGAATACTTTAGTTTAGTACTTTTACACACTGCTCTGTTACATTTTTCTTTGAATTATCTCAGAAAGGCAAGAATAGTTTTGCGAGTCATTAGCATATTCCTTCTCTAGCCATAGAGCCAGAAAGGGGATATGCCAAATCTTGCCTAGGGCATGGTTGTTTGTGATTGTCTTTCACCTTCATACATTCTGCACACCCACAGAATGGTAATATCACCGATATTATATTTTTGTATTTATTCCTGTAAAAGACTTCCCTAATTATTTCCTAGTCTCACATGATTCCTAAAATTAAACACAGTATACTAATGCTTCATGAAGAGGGCACTTTTCAATGAGTAAACATTGCATCAGTGTTAATAGCTCAAGAGTGCAGTCACAAACACAGACACCTTTGAGCTCTTTGAACAGATGTATAGATGGTGCAGTGGGTCAAATTCTTAGCTTTCCAGTGGTTTTAAAAACCACCCAGAATGCAAGGCAGCATCCAGAAATCAGAGGCTGAAATTGGTTATTGTGTCAACCAATCCAAGTGAATGTTGTCATTTGTCTTGAGTTGCTATTTACGCTTCCTGAATTTCATCCATGTGTGAAGTGTGAATTGACATGTTTGGGACACTGATAGAAACAAGCTTTTAATATATAATTTTCCATAAATAATTAAGAACTTTTTTGCCCATATTTACAATGGGAAACAGTGTTGATGATCTACTGAATGTCCCATTTTCTGCCAGAGCTTTTGTGGATTGTATGATTGTAGTTGAAGGAGGTGGGCCTCGTCCTCCTCTTCCAAATTAAAGTATTCAAAGTTGTCCTACTACAATTAATTGATTGGAGCAATTAAGATGAGCTCCAATGCACTATGTGCACTAAAATTTTCATACATCGATAAAATATAATCAACCAAATTGATGTGAATTTTGTAGCGCAGGTTGCATAAACCACATGACAGCACATCCAACCTAATTGGTCATGCGACACCACTGACACACACACACACACTCTCAATATGGAGTGGGTCATCAGGGGAGAAGTAGACCCAATTGGAGAGGCCTCCACCAAGCAATAAGTATGAAATAGGCTGAATATCATCATCTCCAAAGGCATGCTGACTTAATTGCTAGGCATCTTCAATATGCTTTATTTTCATGACTGCCTCTTTTTTTAACTTTGGAGTTCTAATTTTACTATTCCTGCAGACAACTTTACTTCCTTACACATTGCATCAATGGATGCTTTCTTCAGAGTACACCATCGAGATTGCATGGTTTGGTTCTTGTTTTCAAACTCATTCATTTTCTTGAAGAAATGTTTAGCTGCGTTTGCAAGTTGAGCTGTAAAAGCTACACAGCTTTAATTCTCTTCAAAACTTTAATTTTCTTCTCATGATGATACTCAATTTTATTATGCTAAACTAAATGGTTATTCTATTTCAAATCCCTTTTATACTTGTGTCCTGAACCAGCATGAAGATATTGCTATTCGCAATAATATAGTAAATGAGACTCTTCCTCTTGCCATTTATATTTGTGACCTTTGTGTTGGAACATGTTAATGATGACCACTCCTTGTCCTGAATAGAAATTGAGCAGGTACTTACTATTATTATAAGATATTCCTTTTCTCCAAATTTTTTTAAGTATGATATTCATTTCCTACTCTATTGTTTATATTTCCAACAATGACCAACTTTTCCCTTTTCTTTATGTCACCTGCCCTCTCTAATGACTTCTCTAATAAATTCCTCCACTTTTTCCTTAATCTGTGGGACTACAGGCACAAATAAGTCTTATTGTCCAATTTTGCATTTTGATCTCTACCCACATAGATACTTGATATTGCCTACCATTCAAGAAGATTGTCTTTATGTTTGTTGTTAAAGGAAACAGCTTATTTCGGTGATCATCACTGATTGTGTAGTTCATGTAGTTGTTTAGAAGAATCTCATAATAATTCTTGAGTTTACAGTGCCTATCTTGAATTCTGCTTGCATCAAGTTTGAACTGGTTCCAATAGTTGACGTCCTTTGCTATCCATTCTCATTAGTGGCTGGTGACATGCCTCAGCCAATATGAGTATTTCTTGTACCAACATTTGTCATTTGGTTTAAGTCAATAGGGAATACAATTTGGTTGATTGAAACTCCAAGATGTCAGCCAAATCTCATTTGATGTCAACATTGTCTGCACCATTTAAAGGTGAGGACCAAACATTAAAAGTCCCGATTGGTTCTCTGAATTCCTTAAATGGCTATGTGGAGGTATCATCTCAATTTTCTAGCTTTGAACCATAAATGACCCAATGAAATTATTATAGATGTTATTATATATGCTCCTTTCAAATGGCTCACCGAGATAGGGACACTGTTTCTGATGAGTCTTCTCTGCTGGTTTCTATTGTAGATTGCATCTTTGTCCAGATTTTTATCCTTCAGATCTTCTTCTGCATTATCTTCCCAACTCTTCTTTGGTCTTCCTCTTCTTCCTCCTTGTATTTCCATCATCACGATACTTCATCCATCATATTTTTCATTTTGCCTCATTACATGTCCATACCATCTTAATCGTACTTCTTGCATTTTGTTTGTAATTGTAGTTACCTTTAGAGGGCCTCTGATGTGTTCATAGCTCACCTGATCTTTCTTTGTTACTCCACACAACCATCAAAGCATCCTCATTTCTGTAACACTAATCTTGCTTTTATGGACTTCTTCATAGGCAGTGTCTCCAATCCATATAACATTGTAGGTCTCACCACCGTTCTGTATATTTTTCCTTTCATTTCACTAGAACCTTTCTATCACACAAAATTCCAGACATTTCTTTCCAGATGGAATAAAAGAGGGAGAAGAGAAGCAGGTTTGTTTGCAGCTGTATTGAAAAAAGTAATGCTGGACAGATGATCTTGTTTTAACAGACCCAACAGAAAATAAAATAATGATGATTGCAGTTCAATGGAGCAATGACCATGGGAATGCTCACAGAACAGCCACAGAGCCAAAATAATGCATCATTGAAATAGACTGAAGTGAGTTGATCATCTATGATGTGAACTGCTCTCCTATGGCCAACAAAGAATTTTTAGGGAGGTTTTAGGTGCACCATAACAAACACATAAGCAGTATTCTAAGGATAGGTGGATTTGTCATTTGCAATGCTTCTTCATCCTCTAAAAATACTAAGCATTCAACTCAAGATGCTATTTTTAGAGGATGAAGAAGCCAAGCCAATGTCAAATGAAGTAGAGATCTGATCAAGTATGATGATCTGTGTATTACTGAGTTTAAGGATAGATGAGCTGAGATCTCTTCTGCAAGAGAAAAGGCAAGACTGTTTTGTAGACATTGAAGGTGATTAGGCTGTCCTTGATCTCCAATGAAGGATGATATAGCAATTATTGTTTAAAGCATTGGTTAGAGATGATCTTGAAACTTGAGAAGAAACTGAGCATTACATGGTCTGATGAATAAGCAGCATGAATGGAGCATTCTATCATCAAGGTCAGCTGTAGATGTGAATGAGATTATGCTATTTACATATAAGAGAAAGAGGATGGGTAAAAGAACACTGAAGTACTTCTGTATTGGTGGTGAAGCTTGAAGAGAGGGAGCCATCCATCATGGCATGCTGTGAATAACCACAGAGAAAGCTAGCCATCCAGTTACAGAGAATGATAGGCAGAATAGAACAAAGCATGGTAATTTATTTAGCAGACCTCAATGCCAAACTTAGAACCTCAGGTTTTTTAGTTTTAGCAAAAGCAACAACACATTTCTCTAAACCTTTAAATGATATATGTAGGCTAAGGGGTCAGATACATTGATAATGCTCAACAGAATCCATACCAGTGGCTGCTGACTAACTAGCACTATAATAAATTCAGCTTAATCCTTTATCCAAGTGTAAGCAAACAAAGTTTACACCTGAAGTATCTTCAGGACTGAGACAACTTGTGGTAAAGGTAGATCAAGCTCTCATCATTCCTTGTCTTAGTATCTCCCATAATACAAAGCACATCTCCTTGCAGACATGTATAATGCTATGCATTAAGGGAAGGGCCACTACCCAGACCGATTTCGACCTCTATTGAGGTCTTGTCAGTGGGAGCCAGACCCAGAGGTGATGATACGAAAGTGGCAACAACGGAGAAGTCATCTTTACCTATACTTTACCCAAAAGGTGTCTCACCTTATTAAATTACTCTGGATTTAGAGAAAGATGCTGGAAGTTTTTTTCCACTTGGTTAGACTATAATAAATTTATATTTATATAAAAAAATTAACTAGCAGTACTCTAGCTAGTGGACAAGTTAACCATTGATGACCCTTTCCACTATTGTGGAGAGGATTGAGATGGTGACAATTCGTTAGTAGTTTTATGGTAGACTTTTACTCCTTTTTTTTTTCCTGAAATAGACTTACTATATGCTTACTTCCATATTCATGAAGCAGTTTGAGAAAAAGAGTGATACCAAGAGGTCAGTTTCTCCTTAGATTCTGTAACAGTGATGCCATTTGGATAAAGAGAGGTGGAAGTGCAGGTGAGAAATTGCATCTGATGGCCTTTGCAAGGCATCAGAAAGCATGGCTTCCATTTGGACAGGAAGCAAGTATTATGCTTTTGGCCTTTATGATGTCAGATTTGGATTTTCTGATAACTTTTTGGCATTCATTGCATGTTTCAAGTATCGGTTCAGTAAGGAGCTGCAGTTCCTGTTGAAAGCCACTTGCAGTAAGTTCATCATCAAATTCGTGCCGCGATGTAGTACTATCCAGGATATGATAGTACTACATGAAAAATTTACATCATTACTAACTTCCTATCTACAATTTTCTTAAAATCAGTCTATTACTTGTCAAGACTCCAACATAATCAGATCTTATATTTCTATCACCTAACGCACTTTGTACCATATCAATTCACCTATATCTTGGTCTTCCTCTGGGTTGTTTTCCTGTCAATCTGGCAGAGAACAATTGTTTTGCAAATCTTTCCTCTCCAATTCTGTTTAAGTCACCATACCACCTAAGATTGGCTCTGCTGACACATTCCTGGATGCTGACAATGTCAAGTTTTTTCCTAATATCCTATTTTAATATGATATTGCCATTGATGCCATCTGTTCAAGTCTCTAATCTTTCTCAGGACTCTCATATCTGCAGTTACTAGTCTTTGGTGAAGTGTTTTACCTCTGGCCCACCTCTCAGATCCATAAGTTAAAACTGGTTTGAACACTGTCTTGTATACAGCGAATTTAGTGTTCCCACTAATTTCTCTGTTATTTCATATGAATTTATTCAGTTGACTTCCTACCATACAAGCCTTGTTGATTCTGTTGTCTATTTCCATATTTAATTTAATTTATCATCTTCACTAAAAATTGTGCCTAAGTAGCTGAAATTTTTACTTGTTCCACAGGTTCTCCGTTCAAAACATAGTTGACATTTTCAATGATTCTACCTATTTTCATTGTCTTTTAATTGCTGACCTTCATACCATATCTATTACAACAGTTATTTAATTTAGTCAGGGAATCTTGCAGAATTGTAGCGGATTTATTTACAAGTATAACATCGTCTGCATAAAGCAAAGAGCTGACATTAACATCTCCAATTCTGATACCATGTTTAATACCACTTTCCTTCATAATGTGATCCATACAGATAATGAATAACAGTGGGGATAATTATTATTTTATTATTATTATTATTATTTCGGGCAACTCCAGGAGTCCTTAGACTCATCGAGGGAGACCCTAAACATCATGTCCACACAACTATGCGATTACATTCTCACAGTATCTATCATACCTTGTCTTGAACTCGTTCACTGTCATAGCACCTACAACAGACTCTGGCAGCTTATTCCACTCATTTACCACTCTAAAAGTAAAGAACCCAGCTCTAACACCCCTGCTTACCACACCCTTGCCCAGCTTCCATAGGTGTCCCCTAGTTCTCCCACCACCAGTCCTGATCTCAAAAATATCCTCTGAATTAATCCTATAGAATCCCTTTAGCAATTTGAATGTCTCAATCATATCTCCCCTTTTCCGCCTATTAACTAGTTTCTGCAACCTACAATAATGTACATCCTTGTCTCACACCAGATTCATCAGTCAACCATCTTCCTGTACTTCCTTCAATTCTAACTGTTGACTTACAACTCAAATAAAGACTAAGTATTGTTTGATATAATGCCCCATTAACACCATATAACTGTAGTGTTTCGAATAGCTTCTCTCTTGGCACCTTCTCATATGCCTTTTCCAAATCGACAAAATTTAAATACAGATCTTTGTTATATTCCAATGATTTCTCTACTATTTGCCATAAAGTGAAGATCTGATCCTCACAGCCTCTATTTGACCTGAATCCAGCTTGTTCTTCACCCAGCTTTTCTTCCACAATTCTTCTCAACCGTTTCTCAAGTATACTTGCATATATCTTACCAGGAACACTCAGTAGGGATATACCTCTGTAATTCTCACATTCAGTTTTATTTCCCTTTTTATATATGGGTACTATGAGAGCTCTACTCCAATCATCTGGAATTCGTCCCTCTGTCCAGGCAATTTGAACTATGCAGTGCAGCCACTGTAAGACTTTTATACCACCATACTTCAGCATTTCAGGTCGAATATCATCTACTCCTGCTCCTTTCCACATTTAAAGCCTTTGATGGCTTTTTCAACTTCGAGCATGGATATGTATTCCTGACTATGTATGCATGTATGCCTGTTGAGTGTTTTTTTTACCACTGTTCTATCACTACTTGTTTCATTTAGCAATTTTTTGAAGTAATTACTCTATACTTCAAGGATATCTTTTTCTCTTGTTTTCATGTGACCTTTATCATCTCTAACTCCTTTTACAGCACTCTTTTCTCCATTTCTAAGCTTCTTCGACAACCTCCACAATATTTTGCCACCTTCTTGATATTCACTTTTTTTTTTTTTTTTTTTTTGTATGTTCTTGCCAAAGTCCTCCCATGACTTTTGTTTAGCTAGTTGTACACAGTGTCTAGCTTTCTTACATTTGTCTCTGTATTCTCTAAGAGCACAAGCTGTTTTGTTTGCCAGGAACTTTTGATATGCTTTCTTCTTTTCCTTCACTGATTCTTTAACTTCCTGCCACCATGGAGTTCTGATTTTTCTATCCTTGCAGACAACCTCACCACATGTCTCGCTCTGTCCTAATCAATCAGGGTTTCTTCAAGCTTGCCACTGAATCTCCAAGGTTTGATTCCTGTTCTCAAACTCTTTCATTTTTTCTTCAATAATCTTGGTGTATTTTAGTCTACAGTTCACATTTGAGAGCTGATCAACTTTTATTTGCTTCAAAACTTTCTTGTATGTTTTTCTTTTCAATATGAAATTCAATTTTATCCTGCTCAAGACTAAATAGTGATCACTTCCACTTTCAAATCCTCTGTACACTCTGGTGTCCTGCACCAGAGAGAAAACATCACTATACACAATAACATTGTCAATGACACTTTTCTTATTCCTTGCTTCTTCTCTCCATGTGAATTTGTGCACATTTTTATGTTGGAACATGGTGTTAGGAATAACCAGTCCATGTCCTGAGCAGAAATCTAACAGGTATTTGCCATTATTATTAGCTTTGCTCTTTTCTCCAAATTTTCCCAAAACATTTTTGTATGTCTGACAATCACTTCCTACTCTGCTATTTAGATCCCCAATAAGAACCAACTTTTCCTTTTTCATTGTGTCAGTAGCTTTCTCTAGAGCCTCAAAAAATACCTCCACTTCTACCTTAGTAGAACCTTCTGTGGGACCATAGGCACAAATAAATCTCATTGTCCAGTTCCCCATTCTCATATTTGCCCACATTACTCTATTTGAGACTGACTGCTATTCAAGAAGATTAGCCTCGTATTTTGTGTTGAATACTATGGCTACTCCTTTTCCTTGATTGTCATTGCCTGAATGTAACATTTTGTATTTATTGCTCCGGAAGATCTCACCAGTTTTTGTCTTTTTTTGTTTCAGTCACCCCTATTATGTCGATCTGGTACTTATCTAATTCCTCAGCTAGCTCCATTTCTTTGCCATTCAGGTTTCTTATGTTGATAGTACCGATCTTTAACTCTGGTATTGATATTGAGTTGGGGTGTGTTTTGAGATTTGCAGTAAGTTGAGTTTTTTAAATGCTTTGGTACATACATGTTCTGTTGAACCAACATTTAGAGAGTATATGAGAATTTTGACAGAGAATGACAGTCATTCTCTGTCACTGTTAATTTTTATATTAATGTTAATATTTGTACTTTTAATTTTTGATTCAGAGTGAGATGAAAGGATAGATCAGGGACATGAAATGAGAAGAGACATCCTGTTGAACTGGTCTCCTCAGCAGTACCTCCTGTGTGGTAGCAGAATTACACAACACCTGAATGGGTAGTTCATTCCCATTCACAAGTTCAGGCCTGTGTACTGAACTCATCAATGGGAATGAACTACCCGTTCAGCTGTTGTGTAATTCTTCTATCACACACAAACACACACTTCCAGTTCATACCTGAAGAGGGAGATGAGGTATTGTTGAGGAAACCAGCATCCAGAGACCTGGCATCTAAATGCCAGGCCAATCTGATGTACCAATGAAACAAAGTTGGCTTGAGTCTAAGTATGTCTGGCTTGCTGTGGATAGATATCATTTATACTACGTGGATGGAGGGGAGGTAAACTAAATCCAGAATTACCTATAGAGAGGAAACATGGCAATGGCCATTTGAGACCTCCAATAAGATGGGTGGTAGTATAATGCTGGTGGAGATCTACAAAACAGTGAAACTAGTTGGAATTTCCTCCTACCAGAAAGATATTGCAGCAGAAACACTTGCTGAGTTTGCCAGAGACCCCCCTCCCTTTTGTGGAAACAGGCTCCACAGAAAGGTGTACATTGTACATCTCCTGCCCATCAGTGGCTATAATGTAATTATACTGTTGCTACACTATCATTTAATTTCCAGTATGGAGATACTTGTTTCTTAATGAGAAACATGGTCACTAAAATTAAACAATTTTTGTCATCTCTGTTTATGTGTAGACTATTGAAGTTTGTGAAAATCTTATGACCTTTTTATATATACAAGTCTTGTACTCCTGATGTACTTACTAAAACTTGTCAAGTGTAATGTTTGCTTCAATAAATCTAATTCTCAGTAACAAACATGTAGTCTCATAACAGAAGTTAGATGAACATTTGCTAAACCACAGAAATATTAGACTTCACTCTCAATATCAATTAACTGTAGTTTAATCCAGAGTACTAAAAATATATGATGCTACACCATTTGGCTTTGTATATATACTTAATGACAATTTCAGACCTTGTTCAATATATACATCTCTAGGTTAAACTATGTTCAAGAAGCAATTCTTACTGTAATGTAGAACAATATACATTCTGCAATCCAGGAATATGTATTCCAAGTAATACAAAACTTGTGACAAGTTCTGTTTCAGAACTTTGTATATGAAAGTAGCTGTAGTGAGGTTAACTAAACTAAAAAGCATATAAATAACTATTACAATACAAGTAACAGCAATTACTTTATTGATAAATATGTTTGCTTAAGATAAAATAATGATAATAGTTTCTTGTTAAGTAATATTTGTCACAGACTCCATAACTTTCATGTCAGATCAAGCAGCTTTATTTAAATCGATATTTAAAAATCACTTTTTAGAACTTTTATAATGGTTACCATATCATCCATTTCTTCATCTTTGCTATATCGAGCATAATCTTTCCTTAATGTTCTCATTAGGATCATGCTGACAAGGCCAACCAAAAATATGACCATCATAAATGAATTAAAAATAGAAAACCAATGGATCTACAAAGAGAAATATTTTCCATATAGCCAAAAGTCTTACTTCAAATAAATTAATTTAAATAATAAATGTTAATTTCATATAACATTATTATTCAAGTTAAGTAATACAACTAGTTCATTTATTACAATTGCACTTCACTGTTAAATTTGGAAATTTCTTAAATGCAATGAACAGAATATGTACACTATGCCATGGCCATTCAGATCACCACATTAAAAAAATCTATGCAATACTAGACATACTACTTATTAACCCTACTCTCCAAAAACATGCACTCATGTAAAACACATGAAGATGCATTACTGACGATACTGTCTTAACACAAAATAATATGAATGTAAAACAATTGTTAACCTGTTCGAAATTTTAGCAAAAATGTTTAGTTTTTATGCACCCACATCAGGGGTGGGGAACTTATTTTCATAGTGGCAACAACTGTGCTGAATGAAAGCAACATTGGCCACATTATGCAAAAATAAAAATAAAATAAATAAATAATTGAAACATGTTAGTTTAATCAATATAATTGCATTTCAACTTACCTTTAATGTGAAAATTGGAGTTTTTCATCAAAAAGTTTCATGAAATTTGGCTTAATATCTATGCTCAATGAGTATCTTAGCTCTGCCTCTAAATTTATACCAGTAAGCCAAGATCCATATCCAGACTTGAAGAAATCCGGCATAGAAAATGTTGACTGGCATACCCATGTAGATCAAAACATGGAAAATAATACTGAAATTGTTAAATTTGGAAGAATCATTTATCAGAATAGTTGAGCCATATCATTGATGGAACATTTTTGTTTACTTTTTATGTGTTCTACACTTTGCAGGGTAAGCATCCCCTCTTCAAATCCACACTTATCCAAGGACAAAAATATTTATAATTTCCTTACTGGAATTTGCTAAGTCAAATTGAAATGGATTATGAAAAATCAAATATCACTTTTAAAATTTCAAATTTGAGAAAACGAGATTATCTTTAACATCAGAGAAATCATACTTATTTTCTAGAAAACCATTTAGCTTTGCAAAATGTGTCAAAACATTCTTTTTTAATTGTTCTGCAAGGAGCTTCCACACTGAACCTCAGTAACACTTGTTTTTGACTCAATTCTCCCCTCCGTGTACCACTTTTTTTGATATCTTCCAGCAGCCACCCTCTTATCCACTTAACATAACAGAGGTCCATGATATATTCTGTCAAATACCTTTGCAAAATTCAGTAGAATCATTGTGTAGCCATTTCCTTTATCTAATTCAGCTGTTACTCTATTATAAAAAAAATTAGTGAATACTAATGCATGACTGACCCTTCACAAAGCCATGTTGACCCTCATACAGTATATTTTTATCTACCCATTCTTGAATTCTCTTTTTTACCAATTTTTCTAGTACTTTTACCACCACACCTGAGATATTGATTGGTCTATAATTTGCTACTGCAGTCTTACAACCTCCCTCATGGAAAGGAATTATTTTTCCCTCTTTCCACTCCCATGGAACTCTACTAGAGCTGAGACTTAAAGTAAAATGTCTAGTCAAATTTATTTACTTCCATCATTGCAAATTTCAACTCCCAACTCTCTTTAAATTTTTCTTTTCTCATTTATGTTTTGTTTCTCATCATCAGTTGCACCCATTCTCTTTTTGGCAGCAATGCCAGAATCAATTAATGTGTCTTTACTTTTTGAGTTTTCATCATTATCTTCTGATTTCTTTCATTTTCAAATTATCCACTTATCCATATTATGGATTTACAATAAAATTTATTTAAACACTTAAAGATGCACAATACAAATATTGTTTGCAAGAATATGCAAAAGGTACACAATTAATTACCTAACTACACTTGCTGAAAAACAACTAATCCACACTGTTCCTAAAAAATGTGCTGAGTCACGTATAAAAAAAAATTGCTCATAGCAGTTAAAAGTTGCACAATACAAATATGTTTGTCATTTTTTTTAAATGATGCAGATTTTTTTAAATGAAGTAAAATGACTAAGGAAAGGACAGGACAAATATGTTTGCAACAGTATGCAAAAAGTACACAATTACTTACCTACCTACACTTGCTGAAAAACAACTGATCTAGACTGTAGCTAAAAATGTGCTGAGTCACACATGAAAACAATTTGCTCAAGGCAGTGCAGTTGCCGCATATTACCAAATTTGCGATAAAAAATATATTTCGGAAGCTATGTTGATTCCTAAACTCACAAATTCAGAAAATATGATTTTACCAATGAAAATATACAAAAAATATAATTTTATAATACAAATATAATACAATAAGCAATTTCATTTTAACATTTAAAAATAAAAATTAAAAAAATTTTTAAAAAAATGCCATTGGCTACAACTGTGTTGTCCACTGGTCACCTGTGGCCAGGATCCATGGGGTTGCCCACCCCTGACTTGCATCAATATTAATGCAGTTAACTGTTCTGGATAAGGTGCTAATTCAAGTATGAAATCTCAATCTCCTACTTTCATTGGTCCAAACAACATTTCTATTACTTATATTTTATGGTATAATGGAAGACTAAAAAGCCTAAATCAGGTGAAATTCTGCTAAATAATAAATATCCCATATTCAGGTAACGGTGAAAACAGAAATGAAGGAATAGCTATAGTAGTCAAAGATAAAGATGAAAACTTCTTGACTAGCAAGAAATTAAGTTTTTATTTACATATATAATTCAAAAAATTTAATGACCAGACACCAAGAGATACCAAAATAGAAAAATACTTTATTATTTGAGTGCACAACTAGTTTCATCTTCTTAGAAGACTTCACTGGGTGCATAACATGAAAAGAGAAATATAAAAAAAAAAAAAATAGATTAACTTGCAAATGTATTACTAACATTTGAAGGCACTCTGGATGTCGTGGTATTGTTATGCAAGTTTATGCAGACATAAATTTTGTGTATGCCAAAGCTGGATAGCTGAAGAGTGATAATCAGATAGGTTGCATATAGCTAAGATTAGTTTGATGATGATGAACCAGATCAAGGACAATTTCTGTTGATTCCACAATTCTTCTTTCCAGCTCATCGTAGCATCAGCAAATGTTTTCTGATTTGTTCCAGATCACTTGATGACTGACAGAATCTTCATCATTAGGTCGAGCAGAAGTAAGAACCTGATTAGATGGTGTGCTCACTCTAGTCCTGCTATACATGATGTCGCTCATATTTTCTTCTATATTCAACTCAATGGATTTCTCCATCTGACCAAATTAGAGCACACTGCAGTTATACTGAAGATGGTAAACTCCGGGATACTTTAGGCTGTCACATTTCGATTTAGGTATACCAAGTAAAGAAAAGAGTTTGGATAGAGGACTAAGAAGTGTGGATTTAAAATTTCTTGAGAATTTTAACTAAACTTGATGAAATGAAACTGATGGAAGATGTAAAAGTCACATAAAAGCAAGAATAACGATGGGAAGAAATGCCTTTAATAGAAAATGGAATTTATTCAGAAGTAAAATGGACAGAAACCTAAAGAAAAAACGAATAAAATGTTGTGAGTGGAGTGTTGTCCTCTATGCAGCTGAAACTTGGACACTGAAAAAAGAAGAAATTAAGATTTTGGAAAGCTTTGAGATGTGAATTTGGAGAAGGATGGAAAAAATTAAATGGACAGATAAAATAACTAATGAAGAGGTCTTAAAAAGAGTAGAAGAAGAAAGAAGTCTGTTAAAGCAGATAAAAAGAAGAAAGAGAAATTGGATCGGACATATTCTGAGAGGAAATGGAATCATCAGAGATGCCATCAAAGGAAAAAATAGACAGAAAAAGACCCAGAGGAAGAGTAAGGAAAACAATGCTAGATGACATGCTGAATGGAGACAGGTACACAACCTTGAAAGAGAAGGCTCAGAATAGAAGAGAGGGGAAGGAAAGTTTTTGCTACTATGAGAAGAACCTGCTCATTTGCAGAATACTTAAGATACTATAAATGAAAAATGCCAAGAAATTATATTTTTGGTTTAATCCTTTATCCAAGTGTAGGCAAACTAAGTTTGAACGTGAAGTAACTTCACGAATGGACCACTTGTATATAGAGGCAAATGACTTCACATTACTTGCCTTTGTATCCCATAGTGCAAAGCACATATCCTTATGAACATATATAATCCTATGGGAAGGGCCAACTACTCAGACCAGTTTCAACCTTTATCGAGGCAATGCAGAAGTCATATTTCCCAATACAAGTAGTCAAAAGGTGTCACACCTTATTACTAAAATACTCTGGATTAGAGATAGATGTTTAACTTTTTTTTTTCTTCGTAACACCATAAATTAAAGATGCCAAGAAATTATATTCTTGGTTTTCTTTAGCAGGATACACTTGGATGAAGGATTAAACCAAGAATATAATTCCTTGGCACCTGTAATTTATTGTGTTCTTGAATGTTGATTGTTGAGATGGTTCAGGAGGTTCTTTAAAGAATCTGGTCCATGGCTCCAAGTTAAGAAAACATTATCAATATATCTTTTCCATAACCTTGGCTTAAATAGGAAGGAATTCATTGCTTTTTCATCAAAGTGCTCAAAATATTACTATCCATTAATATAAAATATTATGTCCATGTTACTATCCTCTATCCTATAGTTGACCATGGAGAAACAGAAATATTTTACAAGCTATGCTTTGGAAGTTGGAACCTCTGCAACATCCCAAGCTGTAAATAGTTACAGGGAAGAAGACACTGAAACTGTGATTAAAACGAGTGCTGCAAGTGCACTCCATGATGATGTCAACTTAAATCCGAAGGGAAGGTTGGCATCCGATATTTCTCGTTTGAAAACAAGAAACAGCGTCTTGAAAATTGGAACTTGGAACGTGAGAACAATATATAAACTAGGGAATTTTGACAACCTTATACAGGAAAATAAAAGACTTAAAGTTGATGTGATGGGAATTAGTGAAACAAGATGGCCTAACATGGGAAAACTAGAGAAAGAGGGATTTACATTTGTGTAAACTGGTGGAGAGAAGCATAAATATGGAGTGGGTTTCATGATTAAGAAAGACATCTTTAAATGTGTAATGGGACTGGCCCATAAACGAAAGAATAATACTTATTAAATTAGCCGCAAAGCCTTTTAGCATCATAATTATCCAGGTTTATGCCCCTACGATGACTCACAATGATGAAGAAATAGAAGATTTTTATATTAACTTACAAAAATCTATAGAATATGTAAAATCAAATGATATACTCATAGTGATGGGTGACTTGAATGCAAAGGTTGGAGAAGGGGAAGAAAATCCAGTTGTTGGAAACTTTGGACTAGGCGACAGAAATGAAAGAGGTGAGAGATTGATACAATTCTGCATTCAAAACAACTTGCGCATAATGAATACTTTCTTTCAACATCCAAAGTGCAGACTATATACTTGGACAAACCTAGATAATGCTAAAAGAAACCAAATAGATTTCATAATGATAAATAATAGATACAAAAATAATATAACCAACATAAAAACATACCCAGGTGCTGATATAGGTTCAGACTATAACCCTGTTGTGTCTACTTTAAAAATTAAACTAAAAAACATTTCTAAAAACAATCATACTGAAAGACTTGACTTCACAGCTCTGAATATACCAGACAAATAATAGTGTTTAACTCAGAAATTAGGAAGAAATTAGATTGTGTAGGATATAAAACAGAAGACACTATACTTTGTAACAACACAGAGGAAATTGAAACAGGCGGTCAAATTTTAGAAGTGCAATATATAAGACAACTAACGAGGTTATCCCAAAAATTAAATACAATAAGAAAAATCCCTGGATGACTGAATCAATACTAGAACTTATGAATGAAAGACAAAAAAAGAAAAGTACACAACAGTATAGAATACTCAGTAAAATTATAAAAAATGAATGCAGGAAGGCTAAAGACAAGTGGCTAAATGAAAAATGTAAAGAAATAGAGGAACTGGACAAGAAACACAATAGTAAAGAAATGCATAAATCAATCCAAGCCCTGACAAATAAAAAGAAAAATTTCAACCATAATCCTTGTATAAAAGATCAAAATGGAAAAATGCTACTAGAGACACAAGATATCATTAAAAGATGGAAAGAATATGGAAAAGAACTGTTTGACTCTGATCGCACAGACGCACCAAATATACAAATTATGGATGGTGAACCAATTACATATGAAGAAATAGAATACACTCTAAGTCAAATGAAAACAGGTAGAACACCAGGCCCTGATCAGATGCCTATTGAATTGTTAAAGAAATTAAATGAAAACACACTTAATGACCTAAAGGTTATTTTTAATAACATCTATGATTCAGGATACATCCCTGATGATCTAAGGAAATCCATCTTTGTCACTATTCCCAAAATTCCAAGAACTTTTGAATGTACAGAATATAGACTAATAAGTTTAACAAGCCATGTTAAAAAATTACTATTGAGAATAATCCTAGAAAGAATAAAAGGCACTTTGTCAGTAGAAATAGAAGACACTCAATCAGGTTTTCAAAAAGACAAAGGTACAAGAGAAGGAATCTTCAATTTGAAAACATTATGTGAAAGAAGTTGACAACCAGAAAAGCATATATCTTTGTTTTATTGATTACACGAAAGCATTTGATTCAATAGATCACAAGAAATGAATACATAACCTACTGAATAATGGGTTAAAAGGAAAAGATCTATGTATAATTACAAATATATACTGAAATCAAATGGCCCCAATAAGATATAAAAATACATATTCTGGCAACTTTGAAATCAAAAAAGGAGTAAGGCAAGGATGTGTCTTATCACTCTTACTGTACAATACATATAGTGAGCAAGTTTTTAAAAATATTTCAGAACTGAAGGGTGTAAAAGTCAGAGGTAGGAACTTCAACAACTTCAGGTATACAGATGACACAGTTCTTATAGCTGAATCTGAAGATTATCTTCAAAACTTAATCACAGAAATTTACAACAGAAGCTTAGACAGGGACTAATTATTAACCTAAAGAATACAAAGTGCACGATTATATCAAAAGAACCAATAAATAAGAAACTGAACATAACTGTTAACAAAAAGAAAATTGAACAGGTTCAGTCTTTTATATATTTGGGACAAATGTTTATAGACAGAGGAAATTCCCTTAAAGAAATAAAAAGAAGAATAGAGATAGCAAGAAAAGCCTTTACTGATATGAAAACTGTTCTAATATCCAGAGACATTAATATAGATACAAGAAAAAGATTAATAAAATGCTATATCTGGTCAAGCCTTCTCTACAACAGTGAAACTTGGACTTTAAATAAAGAAGCAAAGAAAAAATTAGAAGCTTTCAAAATGTGGACCATCAGAAGAATGTTGAAAATACCATGGACAGAGAAAATGAAAAACAAAGATGTTTTAAAGAAAGCAAAAATGAAAAGAACATTAATGAAAATAATTAAAGAGTGAAAACTTAAATATTTTGGACATCTAACTAGAAAAAAAGGCATTCAGAAATTAATATTAGAAGGGAAATTGGATGGAAAAAGAGGGAGAGATAGACCCAGGAGAATGTGGGGTAAGTCTTATATAATGAAGGTAAAGATTGTTTCCTCTTTTCAAAGTCATAAGCACTCCCTTTTATGTTCCAAGATCTTTGTAGGCAGTTAATGGTACAATCAAATTGATGATTGACCTTCACGTGACGTCTAGCACGTTATTGGCTAAGAACGGGGAGTCCCTATTCAAGTTTCATAATATCTTATCTGAGTAATCAGTTACCAATGTTTATCAGTATTGAGTTGACGTGTTGAGATATTTTTGTTAGGTTTTAGGTTTTTTCCAGAAAATTGTATTAAATTTCTTGGGTGCGTCTTATACACCAGAAAATATGGTAATTATTGGCATAAATTAGAACAAAACAGTAATTATGTGAGAGCATGTTCTCTTAGCTTAATATCTCTTAATGATTTGTAATCAAATAGATCATAACAACAACAGGATTCTAGCTTTGATGTAGTAAGGATTTTAATGATTGACCAAATTACTCTGTTAGAATATCATGTGGATTGTAATGCAGCTTGTTTCTTTGAATATACAAGGGTGGTCTGAAAAGTTCTTGGCCTCGACCATAGATGGCAACACTATCGGCAAGACTTTTTTTTTTCCTAAGTTGGTAGATCTGAAATTGCAAGTCATTCTATCAAGTAGTTTGTTTTATACAGCTGTCTAAAGCAAAAGTGTTATCTCTTGTATTCTGTATCCCTTCAAATGGATAAAACAAGTATCGTGCAGTTATAAAATTCTTTGTAAAATAATTTTATAACTGCACGATGTTGATGTTATAAAATCTTATAATTTCATAAAACCAAAAGAAATTCATTCGAAGTTCATAAAAGTTTATGAGAACTCTTCTCCTTCATTTTCGATGAAGGAGAAGAAATGGGCTGCCGAGTTTAAACATGGCCAGGTGAAGAATGTCCAAAAAGTGTAACAATGCCAGAAATCATTTATCAAGTGCATGATATGGTATTGGATGACCGGTGAGTCAAAGTCGAGAAATTGCTGAGACGATATATAGGCCTTTCAAAAGAATGAGTAGGATATATTTGCATGAAGAATTGAAAATGAAAAAGCTTTGCACAAGATGGGTGCCATGCCTGCTCACAGCAGATCAAAAGTTACTCGCATGAAAATCTCTGAAAAGTGCTTGGAGCGTTTTAACAAGAATAAAACTGATTTTGTGTATCAATTTATTACTATGGATGAGACTTGGATTCACCATTACACACCAGAATCCAAACAGCAGTCAAAACAGTGGACAGAAGCCGATTGTTCAGTGCCAAAGAAGACAAAGTCGGATCCATCAGCAGGAAAAGTCATGGCATCAGTGTTTTGGGATGCTAAAGGCATTTTGTTTATTATCTTGAATATGGTAAAACAAAAACTGGGGAATATTATTCCCATCTTTTAACCAGACTAGATGAAAAAATTCATGAGAAAAGAAGAAAAAATCATCTTTCATCAGGACAATGCCCCTCCCCCCAAATGTGTTTTGGCAATGGGAAAATTAAGCGATCTGCACTATGAATTGTTGGAACATCCACCCTATTTCCCAGATTTGGCTCCCTCTGACTTCTATCTCTTCCCAAAACTAAAACTCTTCCTGGCTGGTCAGTGTTTTTCTTTGAATCAAGAGGTGATCGCAGCTGTAGAGGGGTACTTTGCAGATCTTACTGAGAACCACTACAGGAACGGATAATGGCACTGGATTATCTAAAGAATAAATGTAATAGTCTTAAGGGAGGTTATGTAGAAAAATAAAAATAATTTTGAAATTATAAATTCGTTTTTTCATTGTTTGGCTGAGATCTTTTCAGACCACCCTAGTATGTGTATACTCCAGATGATGTGAAGGTCGAAACATCGAGTGACTATTTTGGTTTATATTAAACTGAAGTTGACATTTCTATTATCGAAAGATAACAGAAATGTCAAGAGCAACAAAACAAGTTTCGCCAAACCTTTGCATGGCACATGTCCAGTTGTGAGGGTGTAAGCTGGCTATCCTGGATCAGCTGTGGATCTTGAATGGCAGAATCCATACTAGTAGTTGCTGCTTAATTGGTTGCTATCAATGACTTTCTCCATCAGTCTGGAGAGGACAGAGGTGATGAAAATTTGTCAGTAATTTGATGGTAGACTTCTAGCTCCTTTTTATGAAACAGGCTGGATATGTGATTGCTTCCACACATTGATATAATACCAGCTATGTATAACAGACTGTAGAGATGATAGATGTTAGCTCTGGAGCAACAATGCTGGAGAACAAATGGAGAGCTGTCATCAGGACAAGCAGACGTGTTTAAATCCAACCTAATTAGTAATTTTCTGATGTTTTTCTGTCAAAAAAACTACACGAGGAATACAGAGTTCAGATTCCAGTATGGTAGCAGGTGATTTCTCTTGGTCATCAATGCAGGATTTCAAAGAAAAGAGTAATGATAGGAGGTCAGCTCAATCTTTGGTCAAGTAACAGTGTGCCATCAGGATGAGAGAGAGAGAAGTGCAGGTGAGCAGAAGCTATATCCTTCTGATCCCTTAAGCAAGGGACCAGAAGGCATGGCTTCCATTTGGACAGGAGGCAAGTTTTATACTGCTGACCTTTATAAAGTCTAATTTGGATATGCTGATGACTGTGATGCCTACATTGCATCCGTTGGTAGATGCGGATTATGAATGTGAGCTACTCACAGTAAGCCGAATTTTTATCTTCAACTGTTTTCATACAGGGATTGGAAAGCTGATGACAATTTTGGTTGAATGGGGGATGAAGGCTTCATGCCAGCAAGGATAATTTCTGTGACCTGTTCAGAGTAGGTGTTAGGATAGGATGGGTAGAAGGAATAATCAGACCAAGGAAGGGAGTAGTGTAAATTCCTGAAGTCATCCTGGTTAGCACTTTTTTGGTGCCAGAGGATGTGAGGTCAGGAGTAGTTGGAGGAAGGGCATTCTGTGAGAGAGGAAACTTGTACAAGATTGTGGTCCGAGTTGCCAAGAGGAGAAGTAACGGGTACGGTTTATCTGAAAGAAGAACTCGTCAAAAAGAGATTCAGAGTATTTGGAGATAATGAGGATGATCAGGAATTCAAGTAGGTAGATGTATAATTTGCATTAGATCATTATTTTTAGCAAAGACTTTTGCTTCTCATCCAGCTTGGTTGGTGGTGTTGGAAAAGGAAAGTTAGCTTTAATTGTGGACAATGATATTGCCTAGGAGGATGACCCTTGCTATTTGGATAGCAGATAGTCAAGTTCCACAGAAAGGAATGTGAAGAGGTCTGGTTATCGGTGTTTGGAGACCAATAATATCAATGCCAGAGGACATTTTGGAGTAATTATACTTGAAATTTTTTCATTTGAGTAGCTATGGCAAGGTCATCAGCATAGATAAAATTTCTAGTTCCTGGAAAGATGGGGGAGTTCGACATAGATGTTGAAAAGTAATGTTGATAACACACTTTCCTGAGGAGGCCATTTTTTTTGGAGGTGCCAGAAGCTCTTTCTACCCCCAGGTCCACGTAAAAGCATCTGTTTTCCAAGGTTGATTGGATCAGGAGGACAAGGCAATAGTCTCTAGTTATTCTGTATATTTTATTTCTGAGTGTGAGATGGTTTATGGTATCATATGCTGTAGATAAGTCTACAAAGACTGCTCCTGTGGCTAGTTTTTACTCATAACCATTTTCTATATATTGAGTGAGGTTGAGAATTTGTGATATGCAGGATTTGCCTGGTCTAAAGCCAGCCTGCTCAGCAATAAGATGGGGTTCGATTAGGGGGTTTAGCCTATTCAAAATTAATCGTTCATAGAGTTTAAAGAGGTTACTGAGTAGTGATATAGGCCTGTAATTTTTTGCTTCTGTTGGAGTTTTCCCTGGTTTCAGAAAGGCCACCACTTTGGTATGCCTCCAGATAGTTGGTATCCTTAGGGTTCTGAGGCAAGTGTTGTATAGGTTTAATACATATATGTATGTGGTATAGTCTAACCACATACTATACCAGCAATCACCTAAAACCAAACCCCTTGAAAACCCAGACTGGCCTTTTCCACCTTAACAATAAGGAAGCCAACAGGAAGCTACAGATTTCTTGGGAAGGCTCTAATATAGAACATTCCTGGAATCCAATCTAACTCAGAGTGACTCTCGATCGCACCCTCTCATATAAAACCCACATAGAAAAAACAAAGGCAAAAGTGAATGCAAGAAACAACATACTAAGGAAGCTTACCTCCTTCAAATAGGATGCAGACCCTAGCACACTGAGATCTTCTACCTTGGCTCTTTGCTATTCTTCTGCTGAATATGCCTGCCCAGTATGGTCCAGATCCTGCCATGCTGAAAAACTTGATCCAGCATTGAATGAAAGCTGCCACTTAATTACAGGATGCCTGAAACCAACACCACTAAAAGACCTGTACCCTTTGGCTAGTATTGCACCCTTTCAATTCGAAGATCTGCATTCTCAGCTGATGAAAGAAGCAGACAAATGAATGATGAATGCCACCCACTATTCAGCCAGACCGCAGTGCCCCAAAGAGTAAGATCTGACATAGCTTCCTGGAAACTGTTGAACTACCTAAAAACCTCCCAGAGACAAGACTTCAACAATGGTATTCCAAAAATAATACTGGTATTCCAACAGCTGAACATCTTCCACATGGCGCCCACTTGGGCTGGAATACTTGGAAAAGCCTCAACAGACTTCGAACGACAGGAGGCTGCAAACAAAACCTCATCAAATGGGGCTAGCTCACTGGCCCAGACAATTGTGAGTGTGTGAGACAACCCAGTCCATAGAAAACCTTCTTTCTTGTCCCCTTCTTCCATCACTTTGCACAAAAGAGGACCTTATATCCTGCACAGAAAGAGCAGTTGATTGTGCAAGAGCAGGCAATGACAATCAAGGAAAAGAAGGAGTAGCCATAGTATTCAACACAAAATATGAGGCTAATCTTCTTAAATGGCAGTCAGTCTCAAGTAGAGTAATGTGGGCAAATATGAGAATGGGGAACTGGACAATGAGACTTATTTGTGCCTATGGTCCCACAGAAGGTTCTACTAAGGTAGAAGTGGAGGAATTTTTTGAGGCTTTAGAAAAAGCAACTGACACAATGAAAAAGGAAAAGTTGGTCCTTGTTGGGGATCTAAATAGTAGAGTAGGAAATGATTGTGAGACATACAAAAATATTTTGGGAAAATTTGGAGAAAAGAGCAAAGCTAATAATAATGGCAAATATCTGTTGGATTTCTGCTCAGGACATGGACTGGTTATTACTAACACCATGTTCCAACATAAAAATGTGCACAAATTCACATGGAGAGAAGAGGCTAGGAATAAGAAAAGTCTCATTGACTATGTTATTGTTGATAGTGATGTTTTCTCCCTGGTATTACTTATGTAGCAGATCTCTCGCTTTTGACCATAATATGATAAGCTTCAAAAACAAAACTTCTTAAACACCTAGAATAGAGAGGGGAGACAGAAGATCCTTAGAAGAGCAGATGAGGGTAGCCAACTTCAGATGAGGTCTGACTGCAGTGTAAAGATTTTTTTTTTTTTGTTTGTAGGTTCTATATTTTTTTTTCTGAAGTGCCCCAGATATAAGGAACAATGATGGCATTACCATTGTGTGCATATTGAGAGGAATGTGAAGAACAATTTATTTGTTGGTCTTATAAGCATTGGATAAGAAGGAATGTTGAATAAACAAGAATTCAGCTATAAGGGAAGTCTAGATAGAACAGAGATTGGAGACTGTTGACAAGGGTTTTATTAACACTCATATTGCTGAGAGCTTGGTTGGGGGATGATGGGAAAGTTTATGTATACATCTACCTGTGTAGGTGAGGTTTCTATAAACTAAGAAATAAAGGGACAATTGCAAAAATGAATGATTTAGAGTATCTAGAAAAGGAAACAAATTTTTCTAGATAATCAACAGCCACCACTCTAAGAAATCCAGTTCACTATAGAAAAAGAAAATAATGATAGCCTCCCTTTTCTAGATACTATCCAGGGCACCTCAGAAAAAATAGCCAGAACTCTAAAAAAGTATGATCTCTACACTGCATTCACACCTAATCTGAAGTTGGTTGTCCTTATCCACTGGCCAAAGGATCATCTCCCTTTCTTCTTTCTGTTCCAGGTCTTAACAAAGTTCCTTGCTCCTTGTTCAATCAGATCTAGGTGACCATGCCTTGGAAATGCATAGAATTAAATGAGAAAAAAAAAAAAATACAAAAAAACATGCTTCAACACAAAATAATAAAAAAAGTCTTTCAAGTTTGTATTTGTTATTTTTTTTTTTTTTTTAGAATCAGCAGCAGATTTAAAATTAGCAACAGAATCTCAATAAATAAGGTTGTGTTAAACTTTCCAAGTTTTGGAAAACATGGAAAGTTTCTGCCCAACAGCATCTATGGTGAGCATTCCTCATCAGACTTTAGGCTTCCGGTCTTTTTTTTTTTTTTTTTTTTCACACTTACTGTTTTCACATCATTTCCCAGATGATGTTTCAGTGACCGATGAAATATAGGAGCAATTAAACTTCTGTTTATTTATATGCACTGTATTCATTCCATGAAACCTAATAAGTTGAATCAGCATGTAAGCCTAAATAGTCGAATGTGGCCAATATTTCCAATTGGGGATGGGTCTCATAAATACAAAAATGATAATCATGAGAAACTAAATCAGAAGGCAGCTTAGAGCAGTACAATAGCTTAAGATACTGCAAGAGAAGGATGTTAGCAATGGTCAAGGGAGCAGTGTTAGATTGCATTCCTGGAGTTAAATCAGGCAGGAATTATATGGATGAGTAGCACCATTAATGATGCTGTGGAGAGTATATCAACAAAAAGATGATCAGCAAATTCATGAGCAATACAATACAAAGTATAGAGTTAAGAAGAGTGAGTGAGGAAAGAAAATTAGATTGTGAGAAAATTAGTCAAGTATGCCAAAAGAAATTACAAGGAGTTCTTTCCCTATATAGCAAACAAATCAAAAAATGACTAAGGAAGGATAACTGTAATGAATACTAGGAAGGAGGTGATGGAAAGAAAAACAGAAGGAGCAGAAATAATGCAGTAAAAGAAGTGACAAGTAACAACACAAGAAAAAGCTATACATGAAATTGAGGTATTTAGGATATTAAGAAATCTCAATGTGAATACACACAGGCTGATATATGATCCAGTCTCAATAATGGAAATGAATGTGATATCAGCTCGTGTGTTATTGGAAACTGCAAGAGAAATGGTAGTGCCATTAACCAGGCTGTTTATGCCTCAGCACTGGTAGAATGCTATGGAAGTAGAAAGAAGCAACAGTTCCATTACTTAAAGGAGGCCCAATGATTGAGGTTTCAAATTACAGATGAATTAATTTCTCAGGAATAGTAGTTAACACGTTGACACCAGGCAATCCTGAGTTGACACGTGCCAACACTGCTTGCTGGAACTCACTTCAGTGAGTGTTGCTTCCATCTCGGGAAGACACATCTTCGCACTGTTTATATGACATATTAGTTGAAGCTTTTTCAGTAAAATTTTATTTGTAAAATTATTTGTGAACTGCTTTAATGATACCAAAAATCTCAAACACATTTCAACCTTAAAGGTCAAAGCTGTATAACTGGAAGGAGACCTCCCACGTAGCCTTTTAAGGAATGCAGAGAACCAACTAGGGCTTCTGAACTAATATCCAATCCTCGCCTTCTCATGGTGCACCCTGTTAGATATCTACCTGGATACTGAATGAATGAGGATGGGCTAGCACTTTGTGATTTAGCCAACAAAATTGTATTCTTATTGGCTTAAACTACAATGTAAAATAATGGTAAAGCATGATAGAATTTGATGCCAGCTGTGGCACTGCCCAGTTAAACAAGGGCCCCTGTTGTTTTCATCAGGAACCAGGGCAAACAGTACAAAGTCAGCTACTGGAACAAATCCCAGAAAACATTCCAACTCAACATCAGCAGAGCTTAATATTGGTACCATCAATATGAGAAGTATCAAGGAAAACAAATGGAACTAGCAGAAGAATTCGATAAGTACCAGATCAACATAATTAGGATGACTGAAACAAAGAAGACAAAATCAAGTGAGATCAATCTAAGCAACAAACACAAAATGTTATATTCAAGCAATAACAATCAGGAAAAAGAGAGAGTAGCTACAGTATTCAATACTAAATATGAGGATAATTTTCTTTAATGGAAGATGATATCAAGCAGTGCTGTGGGCAAACATCAGAATAGGGAACTGGACAATGAGACTTATTTGTGCTTATGGTCCTAAAGAAGGTTTTACCAAGAAAGAAATAGAGGAATTTTTTGAAACACAAGAGAAGATAGCTGGCACAATCAAAAAGGAAAAGTTGGTCCTTGTTGGAAATCTAAATAGCAAAGCAGAAAATGAATACCAGACGTATAGAAATGTTTTGGGAAAATGTGGAGAAAAGCTCAAAGCTAATAAAAAAGGTAAATGCCTAATGGATTTCTGTTCAGTACATGGATTAGTTATTACTAACACCATGTTCAAACATAAAAATATGCACAAATTCACATGGAGAGAAGATGCAAGTAATAAGAAAAGTCTCATTGACTATGTTATAGTTGATAACAATGTTTGCCCACTGATTCAGACACAAAAGTATAGAGGATCACTATTTAGTTTGGAGCAGCATAAAATTGAATTTCATATTGAGAAAAAGAGTGTGTAAGAAAGTTTTAAAACGAATAAATTATTATTATTTGACACCTCCAGGGAGTCAAACGTACTCATCAAGGGAGGGCACCTGCTCTACAACTCTGTATTCTCCCTTCAATCACAAACTGGCTACAAATACACTAATGCCATCTACGACCGACCACCACTCGTATTTCCACAGACAATCACAAACATCCATGTCCACAGCGGGATTCGAACCCGCAGCCTTCTGGCTGGAGAGCAGATACGCTATCCACTCGGCCAACCAGGCCAGCTGAGACATAAAGGTTGAGAAATTTTCAGAAGTGAACTGTTCACTCAAATACACAAACATCATTGAAGAACAAATAAAATAGTTTGAAAACAAGAACCAAATCTTGGAGATTCAGTGGCAAACCCTGATGAAAATTGATTCAGCCAGAAAGGCACATGGTGAGATTGCCTGTAGGACCAGAAAAACCTTAACTCCATCGTGAACTCAGGAAATTAAAGAGGCAATTAAGAAAAAAGAAGGTATATTGAAAGTTGCTGGCAAGTAAGTCAGCTTGTGCTCTTAGAGAATAGAAAGAAAAATGTAAGAAAGCGAAGCATTGCGCAAAACTACCTAAACAAGTCATGGTAGGAATATAGAAAAGAAATATCAGGAAGGTGGCAAAATATTCTGAAAGCTACTGAAAAAGCTTAGAAATGCAGAGAAAAGTATTGTAAACTGAATCAGAGATGATAAAGGTGACATGAAAACTGAAGCTAGAGATATTCTAGAAGTTTGGAGTAATTACTTTGAAAGAATGCTAAATGAAGCAAGCAGTGTCAGCACAGTAGTAGAAAACACCCAACAGGAATATATATTCATTACTTGAAGTAGAAAAAGTTACCAAAAACCAGAAATGTGGGAAAAAAATAAGTGAAAAGCTGGAATTGGTGAAATTTGATCAGAAATGCTCAAATATGGATGCATATAAGTTTTACAATGGCGACATTGCATAATTCAGAAGGCCTGGTCAGAGGGTTGAATTCCAGATGATTGGAGCAGAGCTCTCAAATACTGTGTGTTATGATCCATCGAGTCATTTCTGACTCCTGGCAACTCCACGAACATACACTCTCCATTCTGATCTGTCCCTGACCATGTCTTTCAGAACCTCCAAGTGCACTCCAGTTTCTTCTTTAACTCCATCCACCCATCTAATTCTTGGTCTTCCTCTTTTCCTGCTTCCATCAGGAGAAGAGGAAGACCTTAGCAAGCATCATCATCTTCTCACAGACTGTCATTTGCTCGCATAATATGTCCGAAGTATGACAATTTTTGTTTGATGATCATAGCTTCAAGGGAGCAATCTGGCTTTATTCTGTCTATCACTGATTTATTGGTTTGCTTTGCAGTCCATGGTATTCTTAGTAAGCATCTCCAAACCCATAATTCAAATGCATCTATCTTCCTTCTTTCACTCTTTCTCAGGGTCCAACTTTCACATCCATACAGTACCACAGGGTATACAATTGCTTTCACGATTCTGATTTTTGTTGCGAGGTTAATATCTTTAAAGATTTTGCTTAAATTTGTCATTGCTTTTTCTCTGAGTAATAATCTTCTAACTTCTTCGGTACGATAACCATCTTTATCAATTCGGGATCCTAGGAACACAAAATTGTTAACTGCTTCCATTTTCTCCTCATCTACTTCAAAATCATTAAGTTCACATGTTGCCATAACTTTTGTCTTTTTGAGGTTAAGTTTAAGACCATATTTAGCACTTTCTTCTTTAATTTTCATAATAAGTTCCTTCAAATCTTCTTTGCATTTTGCTAGCAAGGTGGTAACATCTGCATACCTCAAATTATTAATATTTTTTCCACCAATTTTAATTCCAACTGAAGACTCCTCGTCATTCTTAAAATGTATTTTAAGAGGTATTTCCCTATTGAGTGTTTCTGGTAAGATTTATGCAAGTATACTTGAAAACAGCTATGAACAATTGTGGAAGGGATGCTTGGTGAAGAAGTTGGAACAGACCAAACAGATGATGTCAAGATCAGATTTTCACTTTAAGACAAATATTTGAGAAATCATGGGAATATAACAAGGATTTGTATTTAACTTTTGTTGATCTGGAAAATGAATATGACAAGGTGCCAAGAGGAAATGTCTTCAAGACACTACAGTTATGTGGTGTAAAAGGAAGATCATATCAAGCAATACATACTCTATTTAAGCTGTAAATCAGTAGTACAGTAATTGAAGGACATACAGGAAGATGGTTTGATGCTAAATCAGGTGTGTGACAAGAGTACATATTATCTCCACTGTTATTAATTATCTATATAAATCACATTATGAAGTGGTATTAAATCTAACATCAAAATTGGTGATGCTAATCTTAGCTCTTTACTGTACTAAATCAAACAAGTCTGCAAGATTCCCTGATAAAAATTAAATAACGTCATAAATTTGGTATGAAAATCAGTAATAAAAAAACAAAGACATTGAAAACAGGCAGAAACATTGAAAACCTCAAACTAACCTAACCTATAGAACAAGTAAAACATTTCAGCTATTTAAATTGCTGAAATGTTTCAGCAATTTAAATAGCTAAATTGCTGAAACTTTTCAGCCATTGTAAATTGCAATGTGATGTAAATATGCAATGGGATAAAATTTTTAGTAAAGATGGCTTATTAAATATGGAAATATAGACAACAGATTAGTAAAGTTGATATGTTATGGTAGGAAGTCAGGTGAATAAATTTATATAGAATAAGAGTGAAATTAAACAAAATACTAAACTAGCTGTATACAAGACAGTGATCAAATCAATTTTAAATTATTTATCTGCTAGGTTTAAAAATGAAACATTTGATCAGAGATTGGAGACCACTGACATGAGCGTTCTGAGAAAGATTAGGAGAGTGAACAGATAGTATCAGTAGCATCACAATAAAAATGATAATATAAAGAAAGAATTTGCCATTATTATCATTCAGGAATGTGTTGAGTAGAACTAATCTCAGGTGTTATGGTCACTTAAATAGAATGAGAGAAGAAAGATTAGCAAAACATGTGTTCTTTGCCAGGTTGGCAGGAAAAAGACCCAGAGAAAGACCAAGGATGTAGATGGATTGATACAGTAATAAGCACCTTAAAATAGAAAAATATAAAATCTGATAATATTGGAATCTTGACAGATAATAGATTAATTCCAGGAAAATTGTTGATCAGAAGTTAGTAATGGTGTAACTTTTTCATGTAGTTTTATCATAATTATACTGTACATCCCTTATGATATATATCAAGAATCTGATGATTATGTGTGTGTGTGTGTGTGTGTGTGTGTGTGATCGTCAGCCCGGTTGGCCGAGTGGTTAGCGTATCCGCTCTCCAGCCAAAAGGCTGCAGATTTGAATCCCACTGTGGACATAGATGTTTGTGATTGTCTGTGAAAATACTGGTGGTGGTGGACAGTAGAATGGCATTGGTGTAGTTTCGCTTCGATGTAGCTGGTGGAGACAGAGAGCTGTAGAGCAGGTGCCCTCCTTCGATGAGCCTTTGGACTCCTTGGAGGTGTCATTAATAATAATAAACAATATACGCTAAATCTTTATTTGCTTTAAATAAATTGTTTGCTTTCTGCACCCAATAACTCCATTATAAACGGATGCTACGACATTTCCTGCAAGCAAAAATTTTAAACAAGCTGTTAGAACAATAGCATTTAGTTTGGTGGTGTCTGGCATTACCTCCCACAAATACTATACATGCATGGAGCATAGTGTTTGTGGTAGGGGACATATTGCCTTCTAGTTGGTTGTCTCTAATAGTTGCTAAATATAGTACACATAGACTGTGGATGTCTCTGTACTGTATGTAGCGATACAATAAAACTACTTGTTTTTCTTGCTTCTGCATTATAGTGTCTGTTGGGAATTATTCCCCCACACACACCTGCATCATGCAATAGAAACATTTTCATTCTAGTCTTCAGAAAGAACAACACCACAGTAAGTAAAAATTTATTTATCCCTGAATAAAAATGAATCCTGTGTATTATAAGAATTGACTAAATCTATTGATCTCCAACTAAACACTATACATGCGAGATATCTATTATTAATAAGACACAGAAGATGTAAAGAAAACAAATTATGTAATAAGATTACTGAAAGGTTGATAATTCCAATGACTGGAAATTTATATATTACTATGTAAAAAACATGTTTTGTAGTTTCTCATTTATAAGTGAATAAACAAAAATTATTAGAAAACAAAGCAAAATCTAAATAAAACAGATATAAATAAACAAGCACAACAAATTGTACAAGATATGTAAATTATTAATTCATTTGTCAGTAATGAAAGCATCTGTATTCAAGCCTGTTGTTTCTCTTCCTAATATTTGACATTCTCTTAATGACTCAATGTTGATTCACACCTTTTAGTGATTCAAATATACCAACCAAATATAATATTCTCTTTAATGATTATTTTCTGTTACATCCTAAACAAACACATTCATTTCCCATCTCTTAACCAGATTTAGTTACAATCGAGGCATGACATGTGGCACATCCACCAATGAGCAAAGAGGAAATTGTGGTGGTGTGGGTGGATTCTCTTGACCCATCAATGGAAGCTTTTCAAATGCCCCAGCATGAAAGTGTTAAGGTATTGAAAAAGTCTGAAGGACAGAAGTAAGAAATGTGTGGATTAAAATAGAATACTTTAAGAGGGATAGCATGATTTTGTGAAGGACAGGGCTTACCCTTAGTAATTTATTCACTCTCTACAATAAACTGATAGCTGAGCTGATTAAGAGAAAAACGACTACACCATGATACTACTGGACTTTGCAAAACATTTGACAGGATACAGCAATGAGGCCTATTATCAAAGCTAAAGCAAATGGAGATAGACACAAAACAAAAGGGCATGGATGAGAGGTTGGCTGATAGACATCTCAGTGATATTGGGAATGATCAGAGGTGCAGGTGCTTGCCTTTTCTGTCATCTCCCCTCTTTCCTGAATTAAGAAGAGCAAGAGTTAATAAAGATAATGTAGAAATCCTGCAAGAGATGATCTATCGTGATATTAAGTGTCAACCTGCTGGATAGACATCCAAATCTCAATTCTGTGGTCTGACATTTCACAGTTCCAGTTGTGGAGTTGACTGCAACTGGCGGCGACAGATAGTGGATCACCCACCCCCAGATATTAGGGGGTAGCTGCGAGATAAGTAGGTAACCTGATGAATGAATGAACAGTCCCAGACTAACAGCAGCAATGCCATCAAGGATGGTGGATCTGCCCTTGGCAAGGTCACTCAAACCAAAATATCATAGAACCCTAAGAGTCAACTAAATGTGACATGGCACACCCTATGCTGCCATTAAATAAGCATGCTCCTGGGAAGGTACCCAAAGATCAACCACAGTGACTGTCCACCAAGCAAAGTGTGGATGCACATGTGTCTGCTCCATGTCAGAAACAATCTGTTTTGGAGATCAATGGTAGCCAGCACTAGTCCCCAGCTAGGAAGTAGCAACTTCTGACTAATACCTCACCTCAGGATTCAAATACCAAGAATAGTATCCTGGACACTACAGGAAATGAGCACATATTTAATAGTCAGAACACAAGTTTATACCTAGGTGTAAAATGAGCAGGATCATATAGTGAATGGCCATAAAGCAGGAGTCTATTGTATTTAACATAATTATATAGCAATCAGGATAAAGTGAAATCACAAGTTGGGTTTTAATCTTTCTAGTTCAGTTTTCCTAGTTGTCACTAGAAATGTTCAGAATTCCCTGTCTTGCAGTGAAAAGGTGGATTACATTACTTCATGTCCATAATGCTTGCTATTCAGAGATAATCAGAATTTATTCTCAATAATGACACTTTCTGAAAGAATAACCAAGTCAATTTTTCAATGAATGCATATATTATTCCAAACTTTTTATGCACTGGTAGATTATATAGTCGTATAAATTTATTTATTTATTCTTTGTGGCAAAAGGGATACAAAGCAGATACAAGCCTGTGTCCAGTACAGAAAGCCAATACAGGGCCTCATCCATCACTTCATGAATGTGCAATAAGATGAAACAAGAATGGAAATCAGTCAAGATCAGGGAAACAGGAGTGGTCAGAATGAAGAGAGAGGTGTAGTATAGCAACTAGAATAGACAATGTTGGTTCTGGTAGAATGGCCTCAAAGACACAGGGATTGTTATGTTTGTACACAAATGTAAAGAGTATTTGAAACAAGAGAGCTGAGTTTGTTGCAGTGATTGAGTCAGTATGCCCAAAGATAATTGGAATAAGTGAAACTTGGTTGTCTGAAGAGGATGTGATGTCAGGAATAGAAATAGGAGATATAATTTTCTAGAAGGATAGAAATGTGAAAAAAGGAGAGGGAATGCTGTTAATGATTGCAGAGGAACTGTGTCCACAAAGTGTGGAAGTACATGCACAGAGTTTGAATCTATGTGGTGGGAAGTTGGAATAAGCAGGCTAGTATATCTGATAGGATGCTGTTATAGGCCAAGGAATGCAGAGAATACTGATTGTGAAATGTTTAATCAAATTAGTTTAGCATTTAAAAAGAAGGTGATTTTGATAGTGGACTTTAATTATAGGAATATAGAATGGAAGGAGATAGTGTATGGGAACAAGAAGAGCAAGCATGTTGAATTTCTGAGAGATACATATCTAAAGCAGTATGTGACTGAAGCAACTAGAGGCGTTAATGTGTTGGATTTGGTGATAACTTTACAAGATGTTAATGAGGTGTTGAACTGCTGCCAAATGAGTGTGATCAAAAGGTACTTGTTTGGGAAGTGATGAAACAAGAAAAGATTACTGCCAAACATGGATATATGTGGAAGAATAAAGCATGCAATTATAGAAAGTGTGTAGTCAGGTAGGATGAGTACGTTGGGTAGATGAGCTGAGCAGAAAGGATGCTGACAATGCATGAAAACTCACAAGGAAGTCGGACAAAAGCAATGTATAACTGCATACCAAGGATTAAGGGAGTAAATAGAGTAGGAGGGAAATGGATCAACAGTGAATTCAAGCAAGCTGTGCTGGAAAAGAAAATGCTACGCAGCAGGAACAAGTCAGTTGGTAGTGATCAGATCCATGAACAGTTTAAAGCGCAAGCTGGAAGTGCAAAAGTGACAAGCATGGTAAAGAAAGAAAAAGGTGCAGTATGAGAGGAGATTGGCTGGTCAGGCCAAGGTTGACTCAAGGGAATTTTTTTGCTATATGACAAGCAAAAGAAAGAATAATTATGGCAGGTTGACACTGGTGAGTAGTCAAGGCAGTAGAATAACAGTTGCAAAGGATATACTAGAATTACTGAATGATCACTAGCACTTTATCAGCATATATCATACTGTTGTAAATGATGCAATGCAATATATAGAAGGGAGGCAAATATTAAGAGAATTAGTAATAAAAGAATCAGGTGTATTAGGTGTTGGTTGGGTAAGATGTTAATAAGGCTGTGGGGATGGATGACATATCACCACATATTCTTAAAGAATATGCACCACAGTTGGCTATTTCCTTGACCTGGTTATTTAATGAAAGTCTTGCATTAAATAAAATCTTGCATTAAATGGGTTGGATTCCTAAAGAGTGGAAAGAAGACAAAAATAGTAATACTCCACAAGCATGGTTCTAGGACAGAAGTCTCCAACTATAGACCAATCTATAACTGCAGTTATAGTCAAGGTGTTGGAGATTGGTTAAGAATAGAATACAGGATTGGGTTGATGGACATAGCATTCTTTATAATAGTCAGCATGGATTTGTATAATGTAGGTCCTGTTTCAGAAATTTACTTGCATTTCATGATAGAGTAATGGGTGTATCAGATAAGGAAGAATCATATACAGTGATATTCTTGAACCTTGCAAAAGTGTTTGATAAGATTACCACATAAATTTGCATAACAGCTGCAAAGGATGGGAATAGATAGTATTTGGTTATATGGATCGGAGATGGGCTCTCTGAACAATACCAGTAGGTTGTGTATGATGGAGCATTGTCACAAAAAGGGACAGCAAACATTGGCATGACCCAAGGTTCTGTTCTTGGGCCCCTTATGTTTAACTTGTTTGTAAATAACATATCATGTGGACTGACTGGGGATCTTCAGTTGTTTCTTGATGATGCAAAGTTGGGAAGAATTACAAGTAGTACTGCTGATGCTAATTCCCTTCAAGAAGATTTGAATATACTTTTGACTTGAACAAAGGAGTGGGTTGTAGTTTTAATATCAATAAGTGCCAGGTGTTGCATTTTGGAGTGCAGAAATATAAGGCATACACAACCCTACATGTTAGAGCACTTATCTTAGCAGCATCGTAATGCTGCTAAGATAAGTGCTCTAACATGTAGGGTTGTGCCACTGTGTAATGCACTGGTCGCACTACACTTGGACTACTGTGCTCAAATCCGGTCACCTGTTTTTCAGTATAATGTGGAGACATTGGAGAGGGTCCAGAGGTGAGTGACTAAGACAATATCAGGACTTTGTACTCTGGATATGAAGAGAAGTTGAGAAAATGTGGATTGCAGAGTTTAGTGGATAAGAGGTAAGCAAGTTATATGATAGAGACATTTAAATTAGTGAGAAGACTTCATTGAATTAATCCACTTGAGATTATAAAAAGAGTAGAAGGTGAGAGGGGAAGAACCAGAGGTCATCCCTGGAAGTTACGTAAGACAGTGAAGAGTGGTGGATATACACTGTGAGAAGTCTGAAATAAAATTAGAATAAAGTTGATATTTATCATTAATTTACTGCAAGTGCTCTTAGCAGCGTGGGAGTGGGGTTGTGATAATCGAAATACTTGAAAACAAACAAAATTTAAATCTTAAAATTTAATTAAATCTTAAATTAAATCTTAAATTAATTTATTATTTTATTAAATTTATTAATATTATTAATATTAAATTAATTAAATTAAATCTAAAAATTAAATCTTAAATTTAAAACAAAATATAAAACTTAATTTCATTAAGACATAACAGATAATTTCACTGTATACTTTACAACAGTTAAGAAACAAAATTATCAGTGAAATGAGCACTCTACAAATAACAAAAATAACAATGTTCAATTTTTCAACTAGCAGTTCATTTGAAATACTACTGAATATAAACTTGCGATATTTTAAAAATTATCCTTGAAATAATAGCAGTCTCCAAATAACAATAATACGCATGGATAGACTTATGTGTTCATCAGACATTTTTGTAAGAGATTTCACAATTTGATATGAACACAGATGGATAAGAAAATAACTATTTATTAACTTAAAAGCTAATAGTTTGCTGGTATTATATCCAGCATCTTCAGAGCACACAACACAATGTTTGTTACAAATGCAAAACAACCACAATCCAGTGTAACAGTGGGGCTAGGAAAAGTAATTGCAGCATGCAACACAAGACTAAAGTCCTAATATGGCGCCATCTAGGTTTAAAAAAAATAATAATAAAAAAAATAAAATAAAATAAACTTCAAAGTTTTGAAATAGTAGTCCAAATGATAGTCTTAGAAAGTTTGAAAAAATGAAATAAAATAAAAAAGTAATAAATATTAATTTGGTCTTAAGACGACTGTCTCCCAAATCTTTGGTAGATTTATACAGCCATACTTGTTAAGGTTTGGAGTATGTTTTAAGGCTTCTGTTGATTCCAGGAACAACCTCTCTGACTTGTAGAAGCTTCTGTGCATTACTTTTGTTTCTTTCCAATTGATCCTGTGTGCAGGGTTATCCCAAGCATGGTCTGCCAGACCAGACTTGCCATAGCGAAAGTGTCGGATATATTTTTTGTGTTCACTGAGACGAATGTCCACAGTTCTTCCTGTCTGTCCGTAGTAGGCTTGATGGCAAGAACAGGCAACTGAACAGGTTAACCTTCTTAAAAAGGTGCCGAGATACCAATTTGATACCAAACTATATAAAAATTAGGAACAAGTTTCACTCGGCCAAAGCCCAACGTACTTATAAAAGAGCGAGTTTAGCACTATTACGAGAACAGGTATACGCTACTCGCCGAGAACTTTCAAAAATTAATAATAATATATGAATACATGGAGAACACACTCTAAACAGAAATGGTAAAAAATTGATTGACTTTGTAGTTTATAATAACCTAAAAATAATGGCTTCCGTTGAATGTGGGATTTATCACTTGCCACCAGCTATAGCCAATAATATTAGGTTAGACGTGGCCAATATCCTTATCCATTCTAAGCCTCCCAAAAATAATATGCCACATAAAGAAATAATAGCTCTAAAAGAACTACGCAATAATAACCACGTTACAATAACATAAAGACATACATAAATATACTTGGGCAGCAAGAGGATGGAAATGAATATTAGATTACTTCATATTAAATGAAAAGACATCAAAATTTTCACTAGATGTTAGAGTTCCAGAGGATATGAAATAAGCAGTGACCACTTCCTTGTTAAAATAAAATTAAGATTAACACCTAAATGGCTACAAGTAACAAGAACAGAAAGAAAAATTGAAACATTTCCGGTTTATAAAAAACCCACACATACAGGGAGATACTTACACAAACAATCACACCATCACCCTTCTCAACAATATGGTATCTTAAAAACACTTACCCATAGAGCTAGAGCAATCTGTTCCAATGACATTGTTCTCAATGCTGAACTTTCTCACCTACGACACACCTTCTTAACCAACGGTTATAATCCCCATAAAATAAAACAAAATGAAGAAATAGAATGGCTTAATATAAAAACGATACTAAATGCAGCAGCAAATGAAAGCTTAGGAAAGACCAAAAAATTCAATAAAAGAAACAAAAGTAATGCACAGAAGCTTCTACAAGTCAGAGAAGTTGTTCCTGGAATCAACAGAAGCCTTAAAACAAACTCCAAACCTTAACAAGTATGGCTGTATAAATCTACCAAAGATTTGGGAGACAGTCATCTTAAGACCAAATTAATATTTATTACTTTTATTTTATTTCATTTTTTCAAACTTTCTAAGACTATCATTTGGACTACTATTTCAAAACTTTGATTTTTTTTTTTTAAAAAAAACCTAGATGGTGCCATATTAGGACTTTAGTCTTGTGTTGCATGCTGCAATTACTTTTACTAGCCTCACTGTTACACCAGATTGTGGTTGTTTTGCATTTGTAGCAAACTTTGTGTTGTGTGCTCTGAAGATGCTGGATATAATACCAGCGAAATATTAGCTTTTAAGTTAATAAATAGTTATTTTCTTATCCATCTGTGTTCATATCAAGCTGTGAAATCTATTACAAAAATAATAATAATGTTTAATTTTTCAACTGCCAGTTCATTTGAAATACTACTGAATATAAAAGAATAAGAGCCATAGCTAAAAGAGAAGTCAGAAAAAGACAGAGAATCATGGAATAAATTTGTTTCTAATTTAGAACATGATTTATATAAAATAAGACCCAATGTATATAAGATTTTGAAACACCTAAATGCAGATACCAAAGAAAACAAAATTAAACACTGAATTGAAATTAGAAGAATTTCTAAATTACTACACAGAACTGTGGACAGACAAATATTTTAAAAAAGACAACTGGCAAACAATTAACGAAAATGAAAAGGAAATAACTGAAGAAGAATTAGAAATCAGCCTGAAAGAAACAAGAAACGGAAAATCACCTGGAGAAGATAAGCTAGGTTCAGAACTATATAAATATGCAGGAACAAGATTCAAAGGAAGACTCTTATTATCCTCAGTTGTATAAAATAAATTTATCAGATATATTTTAATTTAATTTCAGCTAATTTTTTTGGGGTCCTCAAACACGCTACTGGACACATAGAGGGATTCTAATGTATACATGCACATTGACTGTTCTTTTGAATGAATTCCTAGTATTGTTTGTAATAGCTATACTGATTGGTGAACTGGGAAGTACTCCAGTACTTCCCAGTTCACCAATTACCCAATATAGATTATTCTCATTCTTTACTTACAAGAGATATCCTTGAATATTAAAATTTTGAATATTTGGGAGGGGAGAAAGAGTGTTATTCAGTTATTTAACTCATATGCAATTAATTCTCTTAAATCTGGAAATGCAGTCAAACATATAGCTTCCTTTAAGCACACATTAACTAAATGGCATGCACTACTGACTCCTCTATCATACGGCTGCCTCAAGCAGCCTTCTCAGTTAATTATAACCACCTACCTTATTAGTTCCACATACATCATTTCTTAGTTGAAGTTCTTACATTTTCACCTCTCAAGTCAAAACTGAATGATCACTCAACTGGAGATATTACAGTCAACTGATTTAGAGAAATTCTCAGATAGATTCAATGTCCTTATACTGCAAGTCCCTTCCATTACATGCAGCTGAAGGTGGTTATATAACTCTTAGTCATTCTAAAAGAATGACTGAGACATACATATGCAAGACATGCTTTCTCTGCCTTCCAGTCAATATAGCCTTAAGATTTTATCTGTCTATGCAGTTCATTCCTCTTCAGATGATCCTAGTCTGTAACTGCACCAATGTGTATTTTGTCCTGTTAACCTCTATCTCACACCCAACAGTCTGAAATTCATTTTTAATATAACATCATTACCATTAGTGAATGACTGTTTGGATTTAATTACTCTGCAATTATTAGCAGCGCACCCCTCCCTCATGTATCCTCCCTGAATAAACTGAAACCAATTACATTCTATTCCGAAAACTTTATTCTAGAGGTACAAAATGGATTTAGAAAAGGACGATCATGTATAGACCCAGCCTTCTGCCTAAAATTAATAATAGAGAAAAGAAGAGAATGTATTAAACCTCAGTATAACACCATATCCATTTATTGACTTTGAAAAAGCATTTGACAAAGTTAAAAGAAACATTATTTAACATATTAAAAGAAAGACAAATACCAAATAATATCCTAAAAGCTGTCACAAGTATATATGAAAATAATCAAATACAAATAAGATTAAATCATGAGCTATCATATACAAGAGAGATAAACCAAGGGGTCCGAGAGGAATGTCCCCTCTCAGCAACTCTTTTTAATATCTTCTTAAATGAAATAATAATAAAATGGAGTAAAAATTTACATCAAGGAATTAAACTTTCACCTACAGTTAACTTGAACACTCTCCTCTTTGCAGACGACCAAATAATAATTACAAATTCTGAAGATAACTTACAGAAAGCTATTTTAAATCTAAATGAGATATCCAAAGATTATGGTATGATAATATCAACGGGAAAAATCAAAAACTATGGCCTTTAAAGGACAAGATCCAGTAAGAACTAAAATAGTATTAGATAACAAGATCTTAGAACAGGTGAATTCATTTCACTACCTAGGATGTATGATCACTTATGAAAATGAAAAAGATATAAACATAAAAATTGCAAAATATTTAAAAATAACAGGAGTAATTAACTCTATATTTAAACCAAACCTAGGTCAAAAACAAACCAGGCTAAAAGTATACAATACATTAGCCCTACCGGTCTTAATGTATGGAAGCGAAATCGCGACAATAAAACAAAAAGACAAACAAAGATTAACAACAGCAGAAATGAAGTTTATGAGAAAAACTGCAAAGTATACCCTATTTGATCACAAAAGAAACGAAGACATTATGAAAGAATTAAACCAAGAACCAGTAATTGAAAAAATTAAAAAATATAAACATAGATGGATGGAACACGTTCAAAGAATGAAAACAGAAAGATTACCAAAACAAGCCTTAAAGTACAAGCCATTAGGAAAAAGAAAACCAGGACGTCCTCTTAAACGATTCAACGATGACTTCTAAGGCCGGAACAGGCCATACTAGGCCTAAATCCTTGATACGTATGATGATGATGATGATATATATATATATATATATATATATATAAACATGCTGCTCTCCAGCCCAATTTAATTTTGTAACCTGATTACCTTGATGGACCTATGGTTTCAGTCAGGATTTCTCCATGACTGCAGGTCATAAAGAGTCCAGCAATTCCTGTCTTGGGCCTTTCTTCTCCATTTTCTTCCAACTTTCTTAATCATTGGGTCTTCCCACCTTAAGGCTGATCTTCCAGGTTTCCTTTTGGTATCTCTCGGATACCAGTTTGCAACTCTGACTGTCCATCTGTTGTCTCTCATTCTGGAGAGATGTCCTGCCCACCTTCTTTTGCTGTTGTAGATTTTTTTTTTATTATATCTGTGAGTCCAGACTTCTTCCTGATTTCTGTGTGTCTTACGTGGTCTATTTTGTTTATATTGCACATTCTTTCTTCTATTGCATGTTGAGTTGTTATTAAGCTTTGTTCATCTTTTAAAGTTATGTCCCATGTTTCACTGCCATACGTTAATGCTGGTAAGATGTGACTATTGAAAAGATGGGCTCTTATGTCTACATCTATGTTTTGGTTGGTAATTGTTGATTTTATTTTGTTGAAGGCTATCCTTTTTCTCCTTGCTATTTCATTTGATATATCATTATTCATTTTTATGGACTGGCCGAGGTAGATGTATTTCCAATCCAATTTTTTGGCAGTTTTGGCTTATGTTATTCAGCATTGATTCTAAGAGTTTGGGTGAGTGAGATATCAATACCACATCATCGGTGAATAATAGGATATTTAATATTTCACCATCAATGTTTATTCCATCTTTCATGTCAATTTTTCGAATGATGCTGTCCAGAGTAGATGTGAAGAGATTAGGTGATAAGACATCACCCTGACGTACTCCTCTACTTAAGTTAATTTTAATCGGGTGATTAAAAAGGGTGATATTTGTTGTGCTTTCTTTGTAGATATCTTTTATGAGTTGGATGTATGCTTTTTCTACACCTTGTTCTATTAAAATTTAGAATACTGCGTTATGCTCAACAGTGTCAAATGCCTTTTTAAAATCTATAAAAAGAAGACAAAGTGGGATCTGGTATTCTCTGCATCTTTCTGTTAGCTGAATAATAGTTTGAATGTGATCTATTGTTGAAAAGCTTTTTTTGAAACCAGCCTGTTCTTTGCATCTATTTTCATTGATGGAGGTTTGTATTCGGTTTAGGATGATTCTGGAGAATATTTTATGTGTATGTGTGCTAATAGCCAGATAGGTCTGTAGTTACTGATGTCTTCTTTATTACCTTTTTTTATGCAGAATTATGGTCTTTGATATTTTCCATTCAGTAGGTACTTTCCTTAATTGTATATATCGGGTAAACCTTTCTGCTAGTGCTTTAAAGAGTATTTGTCCACCCATTTTTAATTCATCAGATTTTATACCGTCAATTCCTGGTGATGGGTCATTTTTCATATGGTGGATAGCCATTTTTATTTCTTTAGGTGGGAGAGATGGTATTTCCAAATTTTCGAAATTTTCGTCTGGTACTGGGGCTGTGATTACTTGTTTAGATGAGTAAAGGTTCTCATAAAACGATTTTACTATTTTTCCATTTTGTCTCTGTTTGTGTGTGTTTCCTTGATTGTCTATGAAGGCTGACGGTAGTGGTTGCTTTAAATTTATTTATTTTTCTACTTTTTTTTAGGCTACTGCGGAGCCTAGCTGCTTCTGCCAATTTTGTTGTTCTATATATGCTATAGTCATCTTTGATATTCTGTCTCAGTTGTTTACAAATAATTTTATATTCTAGATGATCTTTTCCTGTATCTTTCAGTATTCTTCTTTTCTTCAATAGTTCTATTGTTCTTGCTGATAGGCATTCCCTGGTCTTAGGAGGACGTTCATACGAGGTTCTTTCTTTGCAGTTCATTAATTGATTGTTAAAGTTTGTTAAATCTTCGTCGATGTCATTTTTTAATTTCCAGTCGGTTTCTTTCACCTTTTTTCTAAATTCTTCTGGGTTTTGTCTGTTGTGAGCATTTTTTATGGTTGGACTGTGCTCGTATGCATTCTTCATTTTTTTTATGTATTTTGAGGGTGGTCTTATTGGACGGTAGTCTGAATGAATGTCGCAGTGAGTTTTTCAATGACTTCGACATTTTTTATTATTCTTTTGCAATCTGTTAGGATGAAATCAATTTCATTTCTTGTCTCTCCATTTGGAGATTGCCAAGTCCATCTTTTTCCAGTTCTCTTTTTAAAAAAACTATTCATAATGTACAGCCTTTCTGCTTCTACAAATTCTGCCAGGAGTTCACCTCGTTCATTTCTTTCCTCTTTCTCCCACGGTCCAATGTATTTTTCTTCAATAAATCCTGTACCAATCTTTGTGTTGAAATCTCCACACACTATTGGATATTGTATGTTGTTTTTTCTGTAATGTTTCTTGTAGATGTTCATAGAAATTTTCTATTTCTTCTTTGTCAGCTGTTGAGGTGGGTGCGTAGGCTACTATTATTTTTATTGTTACAGATTCTCCAATTCTTAATATTAGTGTTCTTAGTCGTTCAGAATGGATTGTATAAGAAATAATATTTTTAGTTAGCTTTTCATTTATGATGAAGCCAACTATTCCAGCCCTTGTAGTGTTATCTGAGGCTCCCAGGAAAATTTGGTTGCCATTGTTCCATTTTGCTGTTAATTCAGAGCTTCTTTGGGTTTCATAGAGAGCGAGGACATCAAACTTTACATTTTGCAGTTCTAGAAGCAGGAAATCAATATGGGAGTCAGAAGACAGAGTTCAAGTGTTGAAGGAACCAATAAATAGGGTTGAATTTCCAGATGGTGGTCTACTTTCCTCTGTGAGATTCTTAGCACCCCCTGCTCTTGCAAATTTCTCACCACCACCTTGGTGGGATTGCAAAGAGCCGTGCAGGACCAGGGGCCTTTTTTTCTTCTACTTGCTGGCATCTTTACAGTGGTCTACAGCACTTCTCCTGACCATGGTTCTGAAGTGCGCCTTTGGTCCACGGCTCCTTATTCATTATTCAGAGCTGCCCACTTGGGCTTCCCTCATCCGCCACCCAAGGGACACACTTGGTAGGGGTGAGGTCCCCCCCCCCAAATTGTAACCTAATAGATAATAATAGGGCTTAGATGTAGTAAAGGTTTTTTTTTTTCCACCAGAGGTCAGGCCAATAATTGTTGTAATGGTTGGTCAGTAACTTTAGCAAACCATGTAGGTAGTAGTGTAGCTTGTTTCTGTGTATATATTGTGTATGCTCCAGATGATGACCTTGATATGAAGGTCAAAACGTCGAGTGTGTATTTTGGTTTATATTAAACTAAAGTTTTTACTCCAACACAGTAGTTGTCTCCATAATTTTCCAAAATGAAAGCAGCTAATCTTTATTTTTAGAATATTCACACATACTTTTTCTTTCAGTGTGATATTCATTTTTATCCTGTGCCATAACTAAATGGTAAACATTTCTGATTTCAAATCCTCTGTTTACTCTTTTATCTTAAACCATTATAATAATCATTAAGACCATCTGTATTTCTTGTGTGTTCTCTCCATGCGAAGTTATTCACATCTTTTTGTTGGATTTTGCATTAATGATGTCCATGTGCTGGACAAATCCAGGTATTTGCCATTGTTATTAGATTTTACTCTTTTCTCCCAGTTTTTTTCTGAAAACATGTTTATATTTGCCTATTTTTGTTAAAAATATCAATATTGATGTATTACATTTTTGTTTTATTTAGATTTAATTAGGTTTAGTTTAGATTTAGATATTTAGCTAATTTTAGAGTATTCTGTATAATATGATAGGATATATATATATATATATATATAATACAGTGGTGTTGTGTACTACCTTACCGGGGTAAGATAACACCGGGCAACTCACAGCAAAGCTGGACCAAGCTAACAACATTCCTATCCCAGTATCTCCCATAATGCAAAACACATCTCCTTGCGGATATGTATAATGTTATGCATTAAGGGATTGGCCACTACCCAGACTAGTTTCAACCTTTATTGAGGTCTCTTCAGTGGGAGCCAGGCCCAGCGGTGGAGATGCCAGGCAGAAGCAATAGCGAGGTCATCTTTACCTATAGGAGTTGCCAAAAGCTGTGCCAACTTTTTTTTTTATTAAATTACTCTGGATTTAGAGAAAGATGTTGAAAGTTTATTTTTCACTTCGTTAGACTATCAGTTTAATCCTTTATCCAAGTGGGAGCAAACAACGTTTGCGCCTGAAAATATCTTCAGAACTGAATATATCTCCACCTCTGGGCCTGGCTACCACTGAAGAGACCTCAATAAAGGTCGAAACTAGTCTGGGTAGTGGCCAATCCCTTAACGCATAACATTATGCATACCCACAAGGAGATGTGTTTTGCATTATGGGAGATACTGGGATAGGAGGGTTGGTAGCTTGGTCAACCTTTGCTACGAGTTGCCTGGTGTTGTACTACCTTACCCTGGTAAGGTAGTACAACACCGGGCAACTCTGGTTGATTCTTGCACTGGGCAAACAACTTCAATTTATCTCTTTCTTTTAAGGTTACACGGTGATCAGCATTCATATTAATTAAATTAGGGAAACAAAACACGTGTTAAAAAGGTTATTTTACTGATTACAAATAAAATAATAACTTTACGTTTAGACCTCTGTATTGAGGTCATCTGCAGAAGGATACATTCAGAAGTATAAGAACAAGCTACATGCTGTTGCACACTACACAAGTAAATTACATCTACGTTGTTAACTAATCTTTTTTTTCCCCTTAGCCTGCCCTCTAATGGGAAAAAAAAAAACTACAATAAACTCTGCTAAAGTCCTCATGTGCTAGGATTCTTCTGGAATTATACAGTTATATTACGATTATTTTCTGCATTTGTATAGGTTGCTATTGAATGTTCAAGGAAGAAGAAAAAAAAAAACACTTCACTGGGTCTTGTATTGAGATTTTTCTTTGTGGTTGCTATGAAGGTTGTAGATAGGTCCTCCACATTCTTGGAATTCTTAGACCATCATTTTTTATTCAGATTCGGATCATGTTTGAGCATTTCACATGCTTCCTTGAATTTACGCTCAAACCAGGTTTTGGTGCGGTGTAGGGACTTGGTACCTTTCCAGTCAATTCTGTGGTATGTTTGGAGTGCATGGTCAGAAAGGCCAGTTTTTCCAAAATGGAGGTATTTTATGTGACGTTTGTGTTCATCCTTTCTGATTGGGATGGTTCGTCCTGTTTCCCCTATGTACGGTATGTTACAAGTGCAATCTATTCTGTAAACCTCCGGGTGGGCTAAGTGTGGCAGGGGATCCTTGGAAGAATTGAGTAGGTGCCTTAATTTTGTCGGGGGTTTGAAGGTGGTTTTGATGTTGTATTTGTGTAGTGTTCTGTCTATTTTTTCTGAAATGCCTCTAACATATGGTATAGCAATAGCATTCTTGAAATCTTTTTTGTTATTAGTGGTATCTTTGTGGAGGATCTTGTGAATGGTTTTTATACTGTATCCATTTTTTATAAAGGTATGTTTGATGGTCTCATATTCATGGTTAAGAACTTGTTCAGTTGAACAAATGGTTTGAGCTCTGTGTTTAAGGGTGCTTATAACCCGTAGTTTTTGTGTTGGGTGGTGATAGGAAGTTTTGTGTATGTATTGGCCTGTGTGTGTAGGTTTGCAGTAAACTGAGAAGGAGAGACAGCCTGAAGGAAGACGTGTGACAAGTGTGTCTAGGAACGGAAGAGAGTTGTTTTTTTCTATTTCAGTGGGGCCAAACGGCCGTGGGGCCAAATGGTGAAAATATCGTCGACGTATCTGAGCCAAATTTTGGGCTTTAGGCATGCAGATTCTAGAGCTCGTTGCTCAAAATCTTCCATATAAAAGTTCGCTATTGGGGGGGAGAGTGGAGAGCCCATGGTGGTATCTTCTTTTTGAAGGTAAAAATTGTTTTGCCACACGAAATGCATGTGAAAACATGTGAAACTCTACTTGTCTTTGTCCAAATCTTATTTATATATGAGATATCACCCAGATACAAATATTCAGGCTTCTTCTCCCCCTTAGTGTCCCTAAATATTCATTTTATACGCCTTTCAGGACATTTAGTTTAAGATATAAAATTCAAAAACAAGGAGCAATTACCAAAATATGTCTGAGTGTGAAACTAATATGCAGTCGTGATCTTTATCTAGTAACTTAACAACCCCCCCCCCCGCGCATGATTAGGTTTGTACGTAGTTACAAGTGGTGCATTGAGCGGCAATCTCAGACAACCGTATTTTCAATGAACAAAAGTTTATTGAACTCTTAAACATGGTACAATTCATTGTTTATCAAATAAAACTCAATTCAATACTAAGAATATATAATACAAATTTTCACTAGCTAAACATAAGTATTAGGTTAAGATCCTACATGAGAATTGTGATCATATCGCCATAACAGATTCTATACATACAAACAAGTATAATCCTAGAACAAGTTGATCCTTTGTCCTAATGCCTTACTGGTTTGATCACGCTATAATTCTGTATTTTCTAGGACATATATAATCAGTTACTCTCATTTCCTCACTAAGACAATATGGATTAAAATTATCCTTTCGCTGAGCTAATACACACTTTTGACCTTTAAAACTCTTAATTAAAATACAATGTACATGCATAAATCTCTTGGCACACGTATACACACATATCAATATCATGGATACCAGTAATTTGTATAACCATGGAGTTGCATTGTTCAATACTGAATATCAATATCTGCAGTGTATATTCACAATCTGCAGCAATATTCACAGAAATTTTTTTAAAAAATACATGTTGGCAACACTTACGCGTTTCAGACACACCATTTGTTGTGCTGTAGCGTTAGTTTTTGTTTTGCCTGTGTGCTAACTGGTGGCTTTGTTATTCAATGCCGGAGTTTAAATTTCATATTTTTTAAAGTTTTAAGTCTTATTTTCTAATGCTTTAAATCTGTCCTTGCAATGTTAAAGAGGAGGTACTGCAGTTTTAATGACATTGTCCAGAAAGAATTCAGATTTATTAAACTGGACAAGCTGTGTAGTGATGAAACAAAAGTGGTATGCCAGCATTGTAATGTCCAGTTTTCCATTACTCATGGAGGCAGAAGCGACATCAACCAACATCTACGTAGCCAGAAACATAAGGGTGATGAAAAGACTGGCTTCAGTTAAAAACATCAGCTCATTTATGGTGAGGCGTGATCGTGATAGCGATAAAAATCACAGCAAGTGAAACTCTTGTTGCTTATCATAACCAAAGTTTTCACACAAATGACTGCTTGTTGACATTGATAAATAAAATTTATGGACCAAAATTTTCTTCAGCATGTACCAAAATCAAAAGCAATAATTACCAATGTTTTATCACCATACATATTGGGCAAAGTAATAAAGTATTTGAATAAAACAAAATACATCAAACAAAAAAAAGACATCAAACTTTTTCCAATTGTTGTGCAATACTTTTTTACCAAATTGTGGTGTTCAAGACAAAATTATAGACTTTATTTCCTTACCTGCTGAAACATCCAGCCTACAGTGCTACGTTGAAGGAAGTAAGTGACAAATTTGTTTGCAAAACAGAATTGTTGCTTTGTATGCAGATAACACAAACACCAATTTTGGTGTTTGCAAAAGATTTGGCAAAAACTTGAAACTGAACTGAAGAGGCAGATTATCGGTATTGGTTGTGAGGCACACATAATACACGATTGTCTCCAGTGTGCTGTCGACTATTTACCAATTGATATTGCATGTTTCGCAGTGAAAGTATACAAATACTTCAATATATACACAGTCAGAGTTGATAAACTGAAAAACTTTGTGACTTTGCAGGAAACAATTACACTAAATGAATGTTCTTATTTTCTTTCTCAAGAAAAATGCCCTGTTATGTTGCAAAAATTGTTTGAAGGTCCCTGTTTGAAATTGTAGTTGTCATTTGCAAGAGATCAAGTGTCTAGATTCTAAACATATACATTAGCTCAATCGAAAAAGATAATATTTCAGCTACAGAAGTAGCCATGAACATTGAAAATCTTGTAAACAATTTAGAGTCCAGAAAAAGTGAAGTGCTTGTAACTATTGATGTCATAAAGCAACTGAAAATGTTAATAGATTCAGGAGACATTAATTAGGCCAAGTTTTTTGAGATAGTTGAGAATTTCTATGAAACCAACTTAGAATATGTCAACAAGCAGAAGTGCAGTTTGGGAAACACTGAGAAGTTCAAGTGGGTGCTACTAAGGAAGACACCTGAATAGACAGAAATACGGGACATCCTTAGCAAGGAACTCATCACACGCACAGAAACAGAAGAAATTCGTGTATTCGATCATTGGACCCTCAATAAAATCTATAATTGTAATGCAGTTGAATACATGGAATAAAGAAAACATTCCTGTATCTGATAGATGAGTACAGATTTTTTTCAGAAATGAGCAAAACACACCTAGACTTTCAAGACTTTTGTAATACTGTAGAGTTTATTCTTTGTCTTCCAGGAAGTACAGCACCTGTTGAGAGAATATTTTCTGTTATGAACAGTATGTGATCAAAGAAGAAATCTAGAAGTGTTGAGACAATGAGGACTATGTTAGTTGTAAGACAAAATTATGTTGTCTTATATTAGTTGTAAACAAAAATTTTGTCTTACAACTAAAGAAGTTTTATGATAAGGTGTTGTAAAATCGAGATTTGCTGCATAAGATCACTTCATCACAGAAATATTAATGGTACGATCGTGGTAAAATACAGTCCTCCTCTATGTCTACCTAAATTTTGTATGGGTTCTGTCACTGAAGAATAATGGTAAGCTCAATACGTTTATGTAATAAAACTTTTATCATCTTACTTTTTCATGAATACAGAACATTACATAATCCCTGTCCTGTTTTTATCTCAAGGAAATATGGTCAGCCGGGGCATGCATTAGAGTTTTTGCTCCTTTGCTAGATGTTTGTCCACTTTAAGCTTGATTACAGATTTCATGTCTGTACCTCTGTCCAGAATCTGACCAGTGGTGTTTGCTAGGGCAATACATGCTGCAAGACATACTTGGTGCATTTTATACATCACTTATATGACACAAGAATGAACCTTCATTCTTGTGTCAACATACATCAGCAGTTGCTTTCAGCTTGCCTTAAAAGCAAAATCCCTGTCTCAAATAATGGAAACACATACAACATCCATTAATGACTACCATATTATCTTTTGGTATATTTATTAAAGAACAGATGTAGGTCTTAAGTTATTAGCAAATGACATTGCTTGCATGTTACATCAAACCTTCCATCTTGGCATTCATGTGTACCTAATGCTGCTGTTTGCTATGCAGATTAAGGAAAGACTGACATGCTGCTTTATGAATGGATAGGGTGCAGACATGGCTTCTGTCATAATACCTTGTTTTGAATTCCATTCTTGAAAAGAATTTTTCTTGTTTATCAGGACTGTAGATGTGTATGTATCATTGACAGCATACACATCTACAGTCAACTTTAGGAATATCCGTTTGACAAATGTAGCAATGTAGACCACATGTGAAGTCAAGAATATTCCTAGTCTGGCCATAAATACTGTTATAGAGAAATATATTGAATAGTGTTGTGACCTATTCTTCTTATTCTATTCTAATAACTTTATATCCTACCGGTTGCGCCATTTATGTTGTGTCCCATTTTACGATCTTTATTCTATTTTATAATTTCCTCTTATCTATGTTCTTCTATTATGTACGCACGAGATATCACCAAAATTTTTACTAATACTTAAATTATTTCTCCCCTTAGTACCCCTAATATTTGTATTTATACTGTGCCTTTTGGGATATTTAGTTTAAGATATTATATACAAAAACAAGGAGAAAGAACTCAAATATGTCTGAAAGTGTAAATATGTTGCAGTCGTGACACTTTATCTCGTTTCTTAACATTAATTTCCCGCGTGATTAGGTTCGTATTTTTCAAGTGGTGCATTGGACAGCAATTTCAGACAACTCTTTTATCATTTGAACAAAGGTTTATTAAATTCCCTAACATGGTACAATTCAATTTTTATGATTACTCAATTTAATGCTAAACTAAATACATGCAAACTAACATTAGCTTAATACAAGTAATTAGGCTATGATCCTATAATGAGTATCACGATCATGCCGTCATAACAATTCAACACAAATTCATTTGACATGGACAAATAAGATTAATTCACACTATTTAACTATTCAAACTTAAGTAGACTAACTAAACCATTTTCTGCACTAACACACAACTATGACATTTTAACTTTCCAATACATTACAATAGACATGCAAAATTCTCAGGACACTTAATTATTCACATAACATCAACACTAGCCAGCTTACTTTCAATATATTCTGTCAGATACCAAAGTCCTAGTATAAATTTTTCTTGGTCACTTCAACAGTTCTGTGTTAGAATAATGATACTTATCACAGACAAATTTTAGTTAACATTAGATATATTTTACAGTACCTTTCTTTCTTGGGTTTCTCACATGGACCTTTACCTTCTTCTGATTGAACTATTTTGATATAACCTCACCGATCATCTGCTTCTCCTACGTTCTTTTTGGAATTGAACTAGGCTTACGCTGGCTTAACAATTCGTAATTCCGAACACACTTTGAATCATCTATATATCGGCTGTGCAACTCGCCACGTGGATATCGATTTCTTTACTTCTTTCCGTTGTTCGTAGTTGTCACTGAAGTCGAAACACAAAGAATATGCTTTCTTTTCCTCGACTTTATGGCATTCTTCGCTTCTCATATAGGAAATACGGAACCGAAATTCCGCTCACTTTTGTTTCCGTGTTGTGACGTCGGAGATATAACTCCAATCTTGTCACTCAGGAAAACACCATGAAATTCCTACGAAAGAGCTTGCGAAGGACTCTCCTGGAACAGAATCCAAACCAAAACCAAAAAAAGCCTCGTGGGGGGGTCCCAACCCTTTTATACCTGTTCTCCTAACGGCACTTTTTCTTACTTCCTTTCTCCGCCCCCTACCTGTTTTTACTTCACCGACCAATTAGGGTGGCGTTTTTCTGCCAAACGTCCTTTGATCGGTGAGCCCGTAACGATGTCTCAATCATCCGGGAATCGGCCCTGAGCGATAGTTTGTTGTTTTTCTTTTGCTAGCCTCTAATTTAATCCCCCTTCCAAAATTTTTCTATGAATTTACTTAATAACTTAATCTCTAGCCTCTCACATACCATCTCTTATGACTAACCCTTTTCTGTCTTATTTATTTAACTTTTCTCATTTAAATCATATCACAATATTAATATATTCTTTCTTTTGTTAGTTAGTTTAACAAAACCTTTATTTTTTTTATATATTTTATTGGATGCAAGAATCTTTCTTTTTCTTTTAATTAATTCAACTATTATCTTTTATGCAGGGATTTTAGTTTATTTTATTTTTTCTTCATGTTACACCATGATAGCTGAGAATTCTATATTCTCAAGATATCAGGTGTAACAAAGGTCCCCCCTTTAAACAAAAAAATTTCTTTAAGAGAAATTATTTTCTTTTTGAAGTGATCCACTTTCCTCTTATATACGGGGTTCCCCTTTTTTTTTTTTGTACTTTCCTTCCCCTTTTCCTTTTTTTTTTTTTTGTATTCATTATCCATATATTCATAACCAATATACTTAATTTCTTTGGTTCTTATTTCTCTTCCCTTTTCAGTCTTGCAAAAATTTACCTCCGATTCAACCGTAACTACTTGTGATTTCCTTTCACAGACTACCTCCTCATGTGATGATTTCTTCACTTTATTTATGGGGGACTCACGATTCCTCTCTTGAGACTCATTTCTCTCTTCCTTAAGTAACTATGGAATTTTTCCTTTCCTTGTAAATCGTCTCTTTATTTCTTTCCTCATGTAATCACATTTAAAGTCATACCTTGATAAGAAATCTTTGCCTAGGATCAGCTTGGTGTGTGGAAGAGAGGATCCTGGTAGGATCAAAAACTCCTGCCAAACACATAATTTGAACTCAGGCAGGTATAACTTTAGATTCACAGACCTAGAAGCACGAGTCATGGAAGTTGTGACACCTGACACTCTCACTCGTTGTTTAAGGAGAGTGATATTATCTTTGGCATGAGGTTCTATTTTCTTAAAGTAATCCTCAGATATGATGGATGATTGAGCCCCTGTGTCTAGCAAAGCATTGCAGTATTTTCCATATGCACTGGCCTTCACTTCCATCTCGTAAGGTTGCTCCTTTCTTATATGTCCCTTTTTCCATACACTGTTTGTATACGTATGCGAGTCTGAATCTCTGTCATGACCTCTACCAAAACTCTTCTTGTTGAAGTAACAGTTTTGAGCAAAATGTCTGAGTTTATTACAACTGAAACATCTTGGGGGCTCTCTACTGCCTCTTTGGTCATTAACTCTCCCTTGATTTTGAGAAATAATTGTCTCTTGTTGTGGTACGAATTCGGATAGTTTCTGCATAACTGAGTCTAATATATCTAGAAGGGGTCTTTGCAGACGCTCAACTTCCTCTTTAACCAACTTAATGATTTCCTCAGTTCTGCTACAATTAGGCTCTGGGGTTCTTACAGATAATGTTCCTAATTGTTTCATTACTTCATCTAACCGATCCATAATGGGCTTTTGGAGTATCTCTATCTCTTGTTTCACAATATCCCTGATTTTATCTGAATTAATATAAGACTCTGTCAAATTGTTTATCTCCTGCTTATTGTCCCTTTCTAGTCTCTCTCTTGTTTTTCATCTTTCTCTCCTTTCCTTACTCTCTTTATTATGTCTTTGCTCCTTTACAGAATTTCCCTTCTCTTCAATTATGTTTATTGACCCCTGAACATGTGCGGGACGGAGGTCTCCGAGCAATTGTTCGCGTTCTTTTACGGCATCGTAACATTCTCTTAAGTTGGATAATTTCTTATCGAATGCTGTTTCCTTCAACTCAGGTTTGACTCCCTGTCTGAATTGTTGGAAAATGGCCCAGTCCAAGTGAGGTTTTTCTTCACTAAGGACATTTAGGATACTAGCTATCATCAGTAACCTGTTATGGAACTCAGCCACACTTTCCTTTTCCTCCTGAGAGCACCTCTGGAGCTTAAAATACAAATAATATATCATATCGAGAGAGGTTTAAGATCCCTCCCTGCCAATGTAGCTGACAAAATACGGATGGAAACTGCCTGTTTACTAAATTCAACCAAAAAATTAAGCAGCAACCTAAACAAAGCGGATAAACTGGCCCTCAAATCCCTTAAAAATAACCGTGACATTATTATCACTAAAACAGATAAAGGGAACGCCACTGTTGTTTTAAATCGGACAACCTACATTGAAAAAATTAACCATTTGGTATCGGACCACAACACCTACCAAATGGTAAATTGCAACACCACGCAACATAACAAAAAGAAAACTACTGAGCTACTTAAATCAGTCAACACGTGGCCGGAAGAAACAATCAAAAAATTAATACCGCAGTATGCCCGCACACCCAGAATTTATGGCCTACCAAAAGTACACAAAACAAACACGCTATTACATCCTATTGTGGAAGGAATTGACAGTCCGAATTACTACTTAGCCAAAAAATTAGCTGCCACGCTCAAGGAATTGGTTGGTCATTCCCCTTCCTACATAAAAAATACACAACAATTCATAAACAAAATTAAAAATATTACACTCAACGACCAAGATCTATTAGTCAGCCTTGACATAACTTCCCTTTTCACCAATGTCCCAATCAATGATACTGTCCTACTCTTACAGAACATATTTCCACACGACATCACAGCCCTCTTTGCCCACGTACTCCGCTCCGGATATTTCGTGTGGCAAAACAATTTTTACCTTCAAAAAGAAGGTACCGCCATGGGCTCTCCACTCTCCCACCCAATAGCGAACTTTTATATGGAAGATTTTGAGCAACGAGCTCTAGAATCGGCGTGCCTAAAGCCCAAAATTTGGCTCAGATACGTCGATGATATTTTCGCCATTTGACCCCACGGCCGCCAAGCACTAGATACATTCCTTAGCCACCTGAACAAACAACACGAATGCATCCAATTCACCACTGAAATAGAAAAAAACAACTCTCTTCCGTTCCTAGACACACTTGTCACACGTCTTCCTTCAGGCTGTCTCTGCTTCTCAGTTTACTGCAAACCTACACACACAGGCCAATACATACACAAAACTTCCTATCACCACCCAACACAAAAACTACGGGTTATAAGCACCCTTAAACACAGAGCTCAAACCATTTGTTCAACTGAACAAGCTCTTAACCATGAATATGAGACCATCAAACATACCTTTATAAAAAATGGATACAGTATAAAAACCATTCACAAGATCCTCCACAAAGATACCACTAATAACAAAAAAAAGATTTCAAGAATGCTATTGCTATACCATATGTTAGAGGCATTTCAGAAAAAATAGACAGAACACTACACAAATACAACATCAAAACCACCTTCAAACCCCCGACAAAATTAAGGCACCTACTCAATTCTTCCAAGGATCCCCTGCCACACTTAGCCCACCCGGGGGTTTACAAAATAGATTGCACTTGTAACATACCGTACATAGGGGAAACAGGACGAACCATCCCAATCAGAAAGGATGAACACAAACGTCACATAAAATACCTCCATTTTGGAAAAACTGGCCTTTCTGACCATGCACTCCAAACATACCACAGAATTGACTGGAAAGGTACCAAGTCCCTACACCGCACCAAAACCTGGTTTGGGCGTAAATTCAAGGAAGCATGTGAAATGCTCAAACACGATCCGAATCTGAATAAAAATGATGGTCTAACAATTCCAAGAATGTGGAGGACCCATCTACAACCTTCATAGCAACCACAAAGAAAAATCTCAATACAAGACCCAGTGAAGTGTTTTTTTTCCCTTCTTCCTTCAACATTCAATAGCATGTACAAATCCAGAAGATAATCGTAATATAACTGTATAATTCCAGAAGAATCCTAGTACATGAGGACTTTAACAGAGTTTATTGTAGTTTTTTTTTTCCACTAGAGGTCAGGCTAAGAAAAAAAAGATTAGTTAACAACGTAGATGTAATTTACTTGTGTAGTGTGCAACAGCATGTAGCTTGTTCTTATACTTCTGAATGTATCCTTCTGAAGATGACCTCAATACAGAGGTCGAAACGTAAAGTTATTATTTTATTTGTAATCAGTAAAATAATCTTTTTAACACGCGTGTTTTGTTTCCCTAATTTAATTAATATGAACTTCAATTTATTTTCTGAGAAGCATAATGATTAGTTTCCTTGATCATGAGTTCCAACAAATGGTCATCTAACAACAATCTATAGAAATCAACGAGTGACTTTTTAAATATATTATCAAAAATATCAAGTATTTCTGCATTTTCACCTTCAAATGGAAATTCCTTCAAATAGCTTCCCATTACTTGCCCAATGCCAAAGAAGGTAATTCATCTTCATTTTCTTTTTCTGAGGAATCATTTAGATAGAAATTACTCACAACATTCTCAATAGCTTCTGTGATGTGGTCGTCTGTAAAATAGTTTTCGGTAGTCAGGTTTCTGGATGAGGAACAAGATGGAAAAACAGGAGGAACGTCTGGGAGTGTTTTTTTTTTCCTTTTTCAAGAGCGATCTTTCACTATCTGAAGATGATGAGCCGCCTGCTTCACTTGGCTCGTACTCTGCATCTTCAGATGAGCCCTTGAAATGAAGGTCTTCTTCTTCGGACATCAATTCATCCAAACATTTTTGCAATCTTTGCTGCCATCTCTCGCAGTCACCCATATTACTAAAATAATGACGTTCTCGAAACATTTCAAAACATCCAATATTTTACATCAGAATTACCTAATGAAAATAAGTACCTGTTTTTTTGTTTCACTATATCACTTAGCTAGCGATAAAACAAACAAAACAATGTCACAACAACTCAGTAAACCAATAGACTCAGAAATACAAACTTGGTAGATAGGTTATATGTGAAATGTGCATGCCTCACATGGTGTTTTATTGTTGGCACAGTCTTACTTTGCTCAGCAGGCTGCGTGAAATGCACGTGTTTCACACTGAATAAATGTTCTCAACAAAAACAAAAAAATTGTTTTCACAGCATGGTTAAGTGAAATAATCACTAGAATAACATAATATGATGATTCAGCACAGTAGCCTGTGAAGATGGAAAAAAAATTAGTATTGCTGCAGTTAGTATTAAATTCGTAATTAATGTTATGGGGGAATTGATTGGTATAAGGATTATGAAGATTATGGAGAGTAAATATGAGTCTTTCCTGGAAGTTGAGTAAATGTGTGATTAGTAAGAGGCATCAAGACTCGATTTTTCACTTGGAGAGTGATGAAAGAGGATATCCTAAAAGAGGTAGGTGACTAGAACGCTCATGAGTAATACAAAACACAAGAAACACCACACACATCATTTGATTGCTTATAGGCTGTTATGTGTGGGTGAAATATATATGTTTGCTGGAATTTGTACGGAATTAATGGGGAGTGTAGAAACAATGAATGTGGTGAGGAAGACAAAATCAGATTTTATTATTATTATATATGTTGGGCTCATACGTGAGAGATTGGCTGATCAAACCTATAGTACATTAGTATTAATTCAAAAATATAATAACGGAATAACTCAGCTAAAATATTATTTAATAGTATAATTTTCGCCTGTGTATCACAGACATCTTCAGTACATTTATATTGTTCAATTATAAAGATAATTGAACAATAACTGACAATTCCAAAGGGTGCCACCTAAGTAGCTAATGTAAGATAACTAAAAAGGTCAATACATTTCCTAACTAAAAAAAAAATAAATAAAAATAATAAAAAAATAATATATATATATATACACACACACAATAAAAAGTTAGGAAAGATTAGCTGATTTATAAAGTACTATCTCCCATAATGGGGATAGATGTAAACCGTCGGATCTGTTTAAGGAACTGACTTTTGTGAAGGACTCTTGTCTTGTTCCAATGAACTCTGTCTAGTGATGATGGCATGTTCTGTAAGTCCAGACTGTCAGGTTCAAGGTATTGAATATAAGACGGGTGTTCTTCTAGCCGAATAGAGGCAGATCTTCCTGTTTGTCTGAACTTGCAGAACATGCCATCATCATTAGACATAGAGTTCATTAGAACAAGACAAGAGTCCTTCACAAAAGTCGGTTCCTCATGGAACAGCTTAATAAAGAAATATGTGAAACTCTACTTTGCTCTTCTAACTTAAACAGATCCGATGGTTTAGGTCTATCCCCTTTATGGGAGATAGTACTTTATAAATCAGTTAATCTTTCCTAACTTTTTATTGTGTGTGTGTATATATATATATATTTATTTTATTTCATTTTTTCTTATTTCTTATTTTTTTTTTTTAGTTAGGAAATTTATTGACTTTTTTAGTTATCGTACATTAGCTACTTAGGCGGCACCCTTTGGAATTGTCAGTTATTGTTCAATTAGCTTTATAAATGTACTCAAGATGCCTCTGATACATAGGCAAAAATTATACTATTAAATAATATTTTACAAGAGTTATTCCGTTATTATGTTTTTGAATTCATATGTCTGCTTATGGTATTTCCTCATTAAAACATAGTACAGGTATCCCTCGATGTTACTGCTTATATCAAAATCGCGTTAATCAAACGTGTTAATCAAAATGAATTTGTTTTAATCAAAATGAATGCAAAGTAAATGTTTAATATATACTTGTATCTACATTAGTTACTGCAATTTTTTTAGTCTTATTGGCATAAATTCTACGATAACAAGCAAAATGACTCTCCAGACCTCGGCAAACAAGCAATAAAACACTGCAAATATAATACATGATGGTACAAATTAAGTGGATATTGAATCCAACATTATTTCATAGCCGAATATATAGAAACTAAAAGTTTTGGTGGATGCAAGCATAAGCAACCTTATGGGCAACTCGTAGTAAAGGTGGAGTAAGCTCCAGATCACGTTCCTTAGTATTTTCCATAATGTAAAGCACATCTCCTAGAGCAGTGGTCTCCAAACTTTTTTGATCGCGTACCCCAAGACAGAAAAAATAAATAGCGCGTACCCCCAATTGATTGAGCAAAAATCTATTGTAATAAGTATTATAAAGAGGAAATATCCCTTGTATCATCATATAATAATTAAAAATGCTAGATATTTTTACACATTATTTTTATTATTAACAGCTTAAAAACATATTTATTATAATATTTAATGTGAACAATGGCCTTGCATTTCTTTCATAATTTCTTGAAATTCTGGTTTGATGGCTTCTAATACTGCGATACGAAGGTCTGGTTCTGAGTTTAATTTATTTCAATATTTGGTTTTAATACCTGTCATTGCAGAAAATGATACCTTACATAAATAAGTAGAACCAAATGGTAGGAGTGCATCATTTGCTGTGTTTACTAAATTGCTATACTCAAACTTCAGTCCCATCCACCAATTGTGAAGAGATTTCTGTTGAAATTCGTTTTTCAAAGTTGTGTTGTATCTAATGTCAATTAATTGCTCTTGAAAAATAATTGGAAGGTGGTCAATTTTTACATTTTCTGCAAATGGGTATGAAATCCATTGAAATTCTTTTCCAGGAAGATCTGTGAATAAGTTACAAAAATATGTCTCTAAACTTTTTAAACATGCAGATATTAGACTTTTTGTTTATTTTGCATTTACATTATTTTCTGTAATGAAATCAGATAAAGATGGAAACATTTCTAAAGATCCCTTTTCAAATTTCTCTATCCACAGCATCATTTTCTTTCGAAATGCAGTTATTTTCTCATTCATTGTTAAAATGTTACCTTTTCCTTGAAGAGACAAATTGAGCATGTTTACTTTTTCAAAAATATCAGCTAGGTAGCATAGTATTAATAACCACTTTTCATCATTGAAAAGACCTGCAAATTTCTTATCTTTATCCAGTTGGAAAATGCGTAACTCATCTTTTAGTTCTACAACTCTCTTAAGCACTTTTCCTTGAGATAACCAACGAACCTCCGTGTAGTATAGAAGATTTTCGTGATACTGCCCATCTCTTGACATAGTACTGTAAATATTTTACTATTCAAAGGCCTCGTTTTTATAAAATTAACTATATTGATAACATCCTGGGGTATTTTGTGTATATCAGGCTGCATTTTTTTTGCTGCAATAGCTTGCCTGTGGATAATACAATGAATGAATTTGACATGTGGTGCCTATTTCGGTTACTTTTCCTTTGAATCCTTTCTTTATACCAATTAAAGAAGCTGCTCCATCGCTAGTTATGCTTAAACAGTTTTTCCACAAAATATTGTTTTTAACAAAGTTATTTACTGTTGAGAAGATATCTTCCCATGTACGTCTTTCCTTGAAGTGCCTCGCAAAAAAGTAGTTCTTCGTGTAATTCATTATTAAAATAATATCTAGTAAATACCAATAACTGAGACATGTTGGCAACATCTGTGCATGAAGATCAACATCAAGCTGTATAGCAAATTTCCCACATTGAGTCATTTGTTTTAATACTTGCTTTTTTAAATTATCTGCAATGATTTCTATACGTCTACCAATAGTATTTGCTGATAAGGGACTACATTTTAGTTTATCTGCATATTCTTTTCCATGGATTATTTCTACCATTTTTATGGCAGTTGGGAATACAAGTGTTTCCTAACTGCCAATCAAGAGATGCCTCCAAATATTTATCGTTAAATTTAGTGAATTTTTTTAAGTTGTTGGATTGAGAATTAATGTCTTCAAACATCGTTCAAAGAAATGTAAAGATTTGTGTTCACGTTCACAATGTTTAGTTTTTTTAAGTGTCTTACTAATAATGATGGTTTCATACTTCCATTACATAACGTCTCATGACACAATACGCATGTAGGACAAGGTTCATTGTTGACTATCGTCGATGTAAATCCCCATTTCAAGTAGTCTTCTTGATAATTTCGAACATTCTTGGGCAAGGTTTTGTTAAGTTTGAGATTAATGTTTTTATCACTTAATTTGACTGATAATGAACTTGTTTGAATAGAAGAATCAATCCTATCTTTACCTTGTTGTTTGTCTGATGTAGAAGTACTATCATAATTATCTCCAATTCGCAGTTTCTTTGGAAGAATTTTTTTTAACCATTTATCCATTTTGTGAGGGTTAATTTGTAAAATTTAAATATAATTCATTTACTATTGATAATATCAAACACTTTTAAAAAATGTAAGCAATTTTGATAATATTAATTCACTATTTCTAGTGTAAACGTAAAAGTAAGTACAAAAAAGACGTTGGAATTGCACAGAAACATTATATACTAAAAAATCGTTAAACTTACTACTAATAATAGTCAAATAATTAATACAACTGTGGTGTCATCTGTAGATAGCAGGATAACTAAACAATTTTCCTTCTCTAGTTCGGCATGTCAACACTAGGATGCTCTACAAACAATGGCAGTGATACGAAGTAAGAGATTTACTCCCTAGTTTTAAAAAAAATGACAGCTTTGCCACAGATGATTATGTGTGCAAAGTCGCCCAGTGTGTGCTACTCGCAAAATTAAGTTTACAGGATCTTTATAACGCCTTTGTCTATATTAGATATATGTTTAATTGATGAAAGAAAGTAATATTCTTTATCTTTAATTAATTTTTTTTCCTATCAATATAAAACTTTTTTTGACGTACCCCACATATCTACTCACGTACCCCATGGGGTACGCATACCACACTTTGGAGACCACTGTCCTAGAGGACATGCATGATAAATAAGCCTTTTGCTCTCTATTTCAGTAATACATGATGGTTTATTTATTTTCAGTTACAATCTAGAAATTATTGAACAAAGAATAAAAAAAAAATAAATAAATAAAAAAAAAACTAAACCTACTATACTGACATCTGAGGTCGCGGTATCTCTCAGATACAATTTACTGTCAATTATCACAAACCTTTACATAGCATGTGTTAAACCAAACTGACAGCGAGTTTTGAATTCTGAATGCTAAGAAAAATATTGTGATCTGGTAGTGAGAGGATTCTAATTTGGTAGTGGAATAGTGACAAACGTGTCTTGAAAGTCATGCAATTTTGAATCAGTGCTCTGATCGGGATGGTTCCGGGTCCTGCAGAAGTGCTGGTAAGGCTACAACTGCATGGTGCTTTTTTTTTTTTTTTTTTTTTCTGGGTCCACATTGACAGATATGGAAGAGCAGCCAAACGAGACAACGTTTGAGGAAGTATAGTATACCGGGAATTTATAAGACTGGGTGAACTACTCAACAAAAATTGGCCAGGAAAGGTGAAACTTCATGATACATTTCCCCTGTCAAGTGTCAGATGTTGATGCCGAGAATATGGAAGATCAGTTAGAATTGGAAAACCCCACTGTTTCAGATTTTCAAGGTCCACGTACGTAAAAAGCGAAGAACAGCAGATGAACCACTCAAAGACTGCACAATGGAACAAGATGGTCAAATTTTGAACTTCACTGCTTCTCCTAAAGAGAAGGTACCTCCGATTATATTTAGAGAAAAGCAGAGATGGGCAGCTTTAAGATCAACAATGTCCAACCTACACATTGGCTATGTAAAGGCCAAAAATGTGGATGAAGGAATAAAGATATTTCCTACAACGGTGAATGACTACAGGCGACTAACAAAAGAAATGGACAATAGAGGTATACAATATCATACCTTTTCGCTCGGCTTGGAGAAAAATTTAAAACTGGTCCTCCGTGGCATCTGTGAAGACATTGATGCAGAAGATATAGCTGCTGATTTTAATTTGCAGGATCTGCCTCCAGTTAAGGTTAGCAGAATGTATAGATCCAACAAGAGTCCCATGCCATTAGTCCTGGTAGAGATCCACAACATATATAAAAATATCTACAACTTCAAAACAATCTGCAAGCTCACTGTCACACCAGAGCGACTCTGAAAAAGGGCATCTTCTGGGCAATGCCATAGATGTCAAAAGTTTGGCCATGCCCAGAAATTATGTAAAGCTGAATATAAATGTTTGAAATGTGGGGACAGCCACCCAACCAATATCTGCACAAAGCCGAAAACAGCCCCGGCTAAATGTGCCAACTGTGGTGACCCTCATCCTGCCAACTAGAAGGGATGAATTCAGCACCCAAAAAATAGGCGGATGGAATCAGCCAAACAGTCCTCTTCCTCTAGTACAAGAACACCAGAGGCTCCTGCACCACAACCGGAGGCTCGGTGTCCACAGTCAGAGACCTTCAAAGATAGAGGGAACCAAAAACAAACAAGAAGTTATGCTGACGTGGGCTGTACTAATAAATCAGCACCTACAAACTTAACAGCTGTTATTACAGCCTCTCTAGCAACATGCTACAAGACGTCAGCTTATCAAACCTTTCAGCAACCTCCACTAAAAGATTTTTATGTGAAACACAGGCCATCCTCACAGCACTAATTGATGAGTAGAAACAAACTTACTCCAGCCTCTTTGCAGATCATTGCATGGAATGCAAATGGCCTAAGAAACAAAATTCTGGAGCTCCAAGACTTCACGAACAGGTATCAACCAGATGTTATATTAATCAGTGAATCACATCTAAGACCCTCAGACAACCCTAAAATAAGAGGTTACCACCTATACAGAAATGACAGATTGGTCTACAGAGATGGCGGCACTGCCATCTTCATTTACATCAAACACAATTCTGTGAACAACCCTCCAACCACTAATCTTGAGATCACAGGTGCAGGGGTGCTCACCAGCTCGGCTGGCAGACTGAAAATCTACTCTGCCTACAACCCACCCCTAAAAACTCTACTGCACTCTGACCTAAATGCCATCTTATGCATCAGAGAACCCACTATTATAGCCAGGAACCTAAACTCCAAGCACCCTGCACGGAATTGCAGATCCACCAACAAGAATGGTTGCATTCTTTCTAACTTCATAGGATCAAGCAATGCTGTTGTGGAGGGCTCCACCGAACCAACTCATCTCAGTACGTTTGGCACTGCGGACGTCCTGGATATAGCTATCCTGCGGGATATTAATCTTCAGTACAGCTTAAGATCAATAAATGAGTTGTCATCTGATCACAACCCAATACTACTTCAGATGGGAGGACAAGAATACCTGTCTCCTCCCACTCACTCCTATATATTGTGGGAAAGATTGTCGGAAGTGCTCAGGGATAGTATTGGCCCTGTTCCTCGCATACATACAAAAGAAGACGTAGAATCTGCAGTTACAAGCCTCTCCCAACAAATTAACTCCGCTATAACGGTAGCCACCTTCTACAATTCTGTCCACAAGCCTGGTCGTTTGCCTGAAGACATTATGAACTTGATCAGGGAAAAAAACAGAGCCAGGAAAAGATTTCATAACACTCGTGCGCCACAAGATAAAACAAATCTAAACAGACTTACTGGGGCTGTGAGAGATGCACTCAAGGCTCATAGAGACCATCTATGGGAAGAAAAGTTAGCCTCTATCTCATCTACTGATCACTCTGTCTGGGGACTACTAAGAAATATCAAAAACAAAGGCAAATCTCTTCCCCCAATACTTTCTGACCAGGGCCTTGTACACACTGATGTCAAGGCAGAGGCCATGGCAAAAAATTTGGAGGAACAGTGCAAACCTTCCTATGAAAATCTAGACTTCAATCACATACATAAAATTCACAGACTGGTCAGACACTCACTCAAACTTCCTGATACCAGTACTGATCAACATTGCACCCACATCACCTGCTGAAATATATAATAAATATATAATATATTTATTAAAAACTTAAAGAACAAAAAAGCTCCTGGACCAGACGGTATTTCAAACAGGGTGATTAAGCTGCTGCCCTGAAAAGCTGTAGTGCACCTGACCATTATAATAAATGCAATCTTAAGATTTCACTATTTTCCTTCTCCCTGGAAACTGGCTGATGTAATCCCTATACATAAGCCAGGCAAGGACCCACACCTACCTCAAAATTATCATCCAATTAGTCTTATCTCCAACCTGGGTGAGGTTGCAGAGAAAGTCATCCTCTCACGACTCCAAGCCTCAGTAAATGACCTAAACATCCTTCCTAAAGAACGGTTTGGTTTTCGGCAACACCATAGTACTACTCAGCAAATCCGCAGAGTTGTGGAATATGTCAATACACAGGAGCTGTTTTTCCTTGACCTATCCAAAGCATTTGACAAAATTTGGCACTTCGGACTGCTACATAAACTCATCTCAGCCGGTATCTCTCTGAAAATGGTACATTTAATTAGGTCATATCTTCAAAACAGAACCATGCAAGTTAAAATCAATGGTACTACCTCATCTCAGTACCATATCTTGGCCGGAGTACCACAGGGATCCCTACTGGCTCCATTGCTGTTCTCTATATACACGTCAGATATCCCACACAACCCAATGTCATCCATCATATGCAGATGACACAGCATTGTTAGCCAGATCTCTCCGACCACACTTCATTACCAGAAAGCTTCAAGAAAACCTAAAATTAGAGAGATGGTTCTCTGAATGGAGACTAGAAGTGAACCCACAGAAAAGCTCAGCCATTCTCTTCACGAAAAGGTCGATATCACCTGTAGAGACGTTTTACTATTCAATACTAAAATCCCTTGGCAGACAGAAACAAAATACCTTGGAGTCGTCCTCGACAAAAAATTAACTTTTAACCAACACATCATGGCTACATGCTCAAAGGCATCTAAAGCCATTGCCCAGATCTACCCCTTAATTAACAGGAACAGTAAGCTAAACGTCAGAATCAAATTGCTTTTATACCAGCTGATGATTCAGCCTATACTCACTTACACCTCTCCTGTCTGGAGCCACACCTCTACTTCAAACATTATCAAACTGCAATGTGTGCAAAACAAATGATTGCGAATGATTCTAAACACCCCATGGTTCGCCAGAAACAATCAACTTCATCAAGATACAAATGTTCCTTATATTTTCTCTTTCCTGCAGTCTTCAGCAGCAAAGTTCTTCCTAAAGATATCCATACACCCTAATGACCTGGTTTGACAAGTTGTGGCATACGAGGCAACAGATATATTCAAACACAAAAGACCAAAAGCCATTTTAATTTCTTGTAGTGATGCACAATTTCCATGCCCATTCAGGGCGAGCATACTGCTCATAAAACTTTACTCTCACTGTAGCCGAAACAGATAGCAGAGAATACAAAAAGCTTATTGCTTCACCCCTAAAGTCGTAAATGTCAATAGTCAAACTGACAGCAAAAAAACAGTGCAGAATATCACTCATAACATATTAATGCACAGCTACTCATGACCTCCAAGCTATACACTGAATTGTGTAAGAATATTTATATTAAACATTTTGCATTTATCTGTCAGATCAGCTGCGAGCTCTGCAGGATTAAAGGCGCGTTAATCAAAACTCTTGCCGCATATATCAAGGGATTGCCGCAATTAATTTCTGCGCGTTAATCAAATCCCGCGTTAAGCAAGGGATACCTGTGCATTAGTACTGTATATTGGTAGTGGGTTGGGAAAGGAGAAACTTGTTTACATTTCATTTAAAAGCCTGTATATTATATTCCTTGGGAAATATGTCAGAGGGAAGACTGTTCCACTGTACAGTAGTAGCTGGGATGGAGGAGAAGGAAAAGAAACTTTTTCTGTGGGTTTCAAAGTGTACTGTGAAAGGATGTTGGGTGGCAGCTGTACATGTTCCGATGGACTTAGTACAGAGTGTGGAAATTATTGATCCTGTTTCAGATGAACATTTCCCATGGAAATATTTATAGAATAATACAAATTGCAGAGACCAAATGTCTGCGTGAAAGTGAAGGGAGTGAGTTGGTAAGAGATGGGTCATTTATCAGTCTAATTGCTCTCCTCTGTATCAGGTCAAGCATTTTGAGGGAGCTTTTAGGAGCCCCACTCCACATGTGAGAACAGTATTTGATAGCTAGGCAAATTTGTGATTTGTATAAGGTTAACAGCTATTTAGAGGTGGAGTAACGTCTTGAGCAAAAGAGAAATCCTGTTTTTTGGAAGCTGAGGATGCAGGTTTGATGTGTTTATGCCAAGAGAGGCCTGATGTCAGGGTAAGTCCAAGAAGAGAAATCTCATCTTGTTTGGGAATTGGGTGGTATCAAAAATAATACTAGAGGATAATGGCTCTTTTTTGTGAGAAATAATACATAACTGGGTTTTATTAGCGTTGAAGTAGACAAGGTTATCTGAGCCTCGTTGGAGGATGGCTTGGAGGTCAGAATTAAGGACGGTGGTTGATGTTCTGTGGTTTCAAGTGAGTTGTGTAGAGTAGGGTTTGTCAAATGAAAGGGAGTAGTGCAATGTGCTGTCATCTGCAAAACTGTGTATTGGGTTGGAGGTCAACTGAAGTAGGTCGTTGATATACTGAAGGAAGAGGGTTGGTGAGAGGACAGAAACTTGTAAAACCTCGGCATTGGTTGAATAGTGAGAGGATAAGGAACCATCTACCATCACACATAGTGTGTGTGTCCACACAGAAAGCTGGCAATCCAACTACAGAAGTCCTGAGACAGTCCAAATGATAAGAGTTTGCTAAGTAAGCTTTTGTGCTAGATCTGGTCAAAAGGCTTTAGAGATATCACATGGAACATTTGAGATTTGCCAAATTTCTCCATGGCATTTGTCTAGAGATGGGTGATATATGAGAGTAGATCTCCAGTTGATTGGCATTGACGGAATCCGTACTGGTGGTCGCTTAATAGCTGGGTACCTTCAAGGTAGAGTAGGAGTTGAGAATTGATGGTTTTATTTTTGACTGGGATGGTGATGAGATTCAGCATGGTTATAATAGGCTATTATATCCATGCTGAATCTCATCACCATCACAGTCAAAAGGCGGGAACTATTAAAACACTGGTTCATCAGGCCCACTCCTTTTGTACTTCAGAGAAACTATTACAGAAAGAATTGCAATATATTATTTCCTCTTTTTTATCTAATTGATATAAGAATTATTTCTTCAAAAGAGCTTTGAGTAGTGTTGATATATCTTCCTCTTCAAATACAAAGAAATAATGTGTAAAACAATTTAGTAATTTTAAAATTCTGTTATTTATTCCTTAATATTATAATGCATTTTTGTTGTAATTAAGTCCACTGCCTAAGCTTTGCTAAAAATAACATGAGTGTTTTGTGCACTTGAGTAAGGGTCTAACGGGTCAAAGATCGATTGCCAGAGGCAATGCACGTGCGCCAGAGTGAGCATGAAGGGAAGGCACGAGACTAACCCCCCCACACACACACACACCACCAAAGTGATTACTAGGGGAGAATGTGGTGCTCGTGCAAGGAGTTATGCTTTGAAGTGAGCAAGGAAGGAAAAGGATATGACGTAGTACGGAAGTGTAGGGGTGCATAATTTAAAAAGGCAACGCAGCGCCAAATCGGGGCTTTATCTCGTTTCGTCAGATCTCCAGCCAGAGTCCCTTGCCGATCAGTCATCCGCTCATGTGGGCGCCATTCTTTCCATGCCCCGATGTTCGTCCCGGTCTCTTGGGCGAAGCGTCGAGCCACAAGCGAGGGAGGAATGCTGAGCAGTCCTTGAGAATCTGCCGACAGAAGATTCGTTCAGTGGAGCTGAGATCCGGTATACAGCACAGACAGTCGAGCTTTGCTTAAACCTGATAACCAGTAAAAGGCAAGCACGTGTCTTCGGTGTCCGAGATTCATCTAGCCCGAGTCTGATGAGAAGGAAACTACAGGTCGAACGGAACCAGAAATAAATATGCAAGTGAAGCTAAATCGATATGTGTATGATTTTCCAGCAGATCCCAATTGGGTGGTAATGTAGAAACCTTTTCTTTGTTCAATGAAAGTGTGCAGAAAGAGTAATTGTAACTTTAATTGTAACTTTCATAGATTTATCTGACCACATCAAATCTTACTCAACAAGTTTGAGAAAGGGTATCAAATGGTACAGAAAAATTGCCATCAACATGCTTCTAGGGTCGTCTGTTGTAAATTCTTATTTCCTCTATAAAGATACGAATGGTAGAAACATATTAATAACTGCTTTTAGAGAGCAAGTTGCTGAATCTTTGTTACGTCTGTCTAAAAATAATCAAGAACGTCAATCCCAGAAGATGAATAAACATATGTTGGCGGATATGGGTACATCCAACAGGTGAAAATGTGTTGTTTGCTATAACAAAATATCAACAAAAGTGGCAGAAATGTTGCAGCAAAGAAAGCATCGACTTCTCAGTGGAAATGTGACCAGTGCAAAAAATATTACTGTGTGACATGCTTTTGCAAAGCCCTTTAGAAATTTTTTTTTTCATTTATTGACTAAAAATAATAACAATAACACTTCAACATATTGTCTTCAAGCTGAAATCAAAATAGCTTTCGTTTCTTGCCTATTTCAAATAAATACTTCAATTCATCTCCTTCGTTTTATTTAAACACTTGTGAAAAAATAGCAAAAATATATACATGTATTTTCTTATTTTGATACATGAAAAATTTCAAGTATTTTGATGGGCTAAGCTCGGTTTCTATTGCAGCAGGCCATGCTTACATACAGCCCATGCATTAAAAATAGCTGACATGAGACGCAGCTGTTTCACTCGGGAATAATGACAAGTTAACCTGTGAAACAGATACGCATCACATGGTGCTAGCAGAAAATGTATGCGTGAGGCACACTTGTTGCATGCGGCAGTCAAAGTGTTAAATGAACACTAATTTTGTATGTATTCATTATCCATGCCAGTCATTACTACAATACTACAGCATTCTGAAACCTTTTTCATCACTTCCACAGCTTTTTCAATACTTTGGTTACTTTCACTCAATCCATCCACCAAATCTTTCATTAGTAAGTCATCATTCACAACCACTCTTTCATACCATCAACACATTCTTATCTTCTTTCACATAATTATTTTTTCTGTTACATCATCATCATCAAATTCCTGCCATGTACCCTCAAGGGGTGTACAGGATATGATAGTACTACATGAAAAATTTACATCATTACTAACTTCCTATCTACAATTTTCCTCCAAATCAGTCTGTTACTTGTCAAGACTCCAACATTACCAGATCTTATATTTCTATCGTCTAGGCACTTTGTACCATATCAATCCACCTATATCTTGGTCTTCCTCTGGGTAGTTTTCCTGCCAACTTGGCAGAGAACACTTGTTTTGCTAATCTTTCCTCGCCCATTCTGTTTAAGTGACCATACTACCTGAGATTAGCTCTGCTAACGCATTCCTGGATGCTAACAATGTCAAGTTCTTTCCTAATATCCTCGTTTTTAATATGATATTGCCATTGATGCCATCTGTTCAAGCCTCTAATCTTTCTTAGGACTCTCATATCTGCGGTCTCTAGTCTTTGGTCAAGTGTTTTACTTCTGACACCTCTCAGATCCATAAGTTAAAACTGGTTTGAACACTATCTTGTATACAGCTAATTTAGAGTTCCGACTAATTTCTCTCCTATTCCATATGAATTTATTCAATTGACTGTTGTCTATTTCCATATTTAATTTACCATCTTCAGTAAAAATCGTGCCTAAGTAGCTGAAATGTTTTACTTGTTCCACAGGTTCCCCATTCACAACACAGTTGACATTTTCAACAATTCTACCTATTTTCATTGTCTTTGCCTTCTTAATGTTGACCTTCATACCATATCTATTACAACAGTTATTCAATTTAGTCAGGGAATCTTGCAGAATTGTAGCGGATTTATTTAGAAGTATAACATCGTCCACATAAAGCAAAGAGCTGACATTAACATCTCTAATTTTGATATCATGTTTAATACCACTTTCTTTCATAATGTGATCCATATAGATAATGAATAACAGTGGGGATAATGTACATCCTTGTCTCACACCAGATTCAACAGTCAACCATCTTCCTGTACTTCCTTCAATTCTAACTGCTGACTTACAACTCAAATAAAGACTAAGTATTGCTTGATATAATGTCCCATTAACACCATATAACTATAGTGTTTCGAATAGCTTCTCTCTTGGCACCTTCTCATATGAATTTTCCAAATCAACAAAACTTAAATACGGATCTTTGTTATATTCCAATGATTTCTCTACTATTTGCCGTAAAGTGAAGATCTGATCCTGACAGCCTCTATTTGACCTGAATCCAGCTTGTTCTTCACCCAGCTTTGTTTCCACAATTCTTCTCAACCGTTTCTCAAGTATACTTGCATATATCTTACCGGGAACACTCAGTAGGGATATACCTCTGTAATTCTCACATTCAGTTTTATTTCCCTTTTTATATATGGGTACTATGAGAGCTCTACTCCAATCTTCTGGAATTTGTCCCTCTGTCCAGGCTTTCTAAACTATGCAGTGCAGCCGCTGTAAGACTTTTACACCACCATACTTCAGCATTTCTGGCGAATATCATCTACTCCTGCTCCTTTCCACATTTAAAGCCTTTGATGGCCTTTTCTACTTCAAGTATGGATATGTATTCCTGACTGTATGCCGGTTGAGTGTTTTTTTATCACTATGCTGTCATCACTGCTTGTTTCATTTAGCAAATTTTCAAAGTAATTACTCCATACTTCAAGGATATCTTTTTCCCTCATTTTCATGTCACCTTTATCATCTCTAACTCCTTTTACAGCACTCTTTCCTCCTTTTCTAAGCTTCTTCAACAACCTCCAGAATATTTTGCCACCTTCTTGATATTTACTTTTTAAGTTCTTGCCAAAGTCCTCCCATGACATTTGTTTAGCTAGTTTAACACAGTGTTTAGCTTTCTTACATTTGTCTCTGTATTCTCTAAGAGCACAAGCTGACTTATATGCCAGGAACTTTTGATATGCTTTCTTCTTTTCCTTCACTGCCTCTTTAACTTCCTGTGTCCACCATGGAGTTCTAATTTTTCTATCCTTGCAGACAACTTCACCACATGCCTCTCTAGCTGAATCAATTAGGGTTTTCTTCAAGGCTTGCCACTGAATCTTCAAGGTTTGGTTCCTGTTCTCAAACTCTTTCATTTTTCCTTCGATAATCTTTATGTATTTTAGTCTACAGTTCACATCTGAGAGCTGCTCAACTTTTATTCGCTTTAAAACTTTCTTACATGTCATTCTTTTCAATATGAAATTCAATTTTATCCTGCTGAAGACTAAATAGTGATCACTTCCAATTTCAAATCCTCTGTACACTTTGTTGTTCTCCACCAGGAAGAAGACATCACTATCAACAATAACATAGTCATTGAGACTTTTCTTATTCTTTGCCTCTTCTCTCCATGTGAATTTGTGCACATTTTTATGTTGGAACATGGTATTAGTAATAACAGTCCATGTCCTGAGCAGAAATCTAACAGGTATTTGCCATTATTATTAGCTTTGCACTTTTCTCCAAATTTTCCCAAAACATTTTTGTAAGTCAGACAATCACTTTCTGCTCTGCTATTTAGATCTCAAACAAGAATAACTTTTGCTTTTTCATTGTGTCAGTAGCTTTCTCTAGAGCCTCAAAAATTTCCTCCACTTCTATCTTAGTAGAACCTTCTGTGGGACTATAGGCAGAAATAAGTCTCATTGTCCAGTTCCCCATTCTGATATTTGCCCAAATCACTCTACTTGACACTGCCTGCCATTCAAGAAGATTAGCCTCGTATTTTGTGTTGAATACTATGGCTACTCCTTTTCCTTGATTGTCATTGCCTGAATATAACATTTTGTATTTATTGCTCAGAAAGATCTCACCAGTTTTGGTCTTTTTTGTTTCAGTCACACCTATTATGTCGATCTGGTACTTATCTAATTCCTCTGCTAGCACAATTTCTTTGCCATTCAGGCTTCTTATGTTGATAGTACCAATCTAACTCTGGTGATGTTTAGTTGGGGTGTGTTTTTAGATTTGTTCCAGTAGCTGACTTTTCGCTTTCGCCATGGTTCTCTAGCGAAAACAACGGGGGCCCTTGTTTAACCGGGCAATGCCCCAGCCGGCATGAAATTTTGTCATGTCGTTCCATCATTTTGTATTTTGGTTTAACCAACAGGAATACAATTTGTTCGGCTAAATCCCAAATTGTCAGCCCATCCTCATTCGTTCAGTATCCAGGTAGATACCCAACAGGGTGCACCACGAGAAGGTGAGGATTGGATTGGATTGCATTGGATTTTCTGTTACCTTGGCTTATTAATCAAAATATGATTAACTTCAAAAATATATGAGAAGTGATAAGTTATCAAAAACATTTGTTTAAACTAAATCACTAAATACATAAACTTACTTCATAAGTAAAAGGAATCTTCTTGCCTTTCTCCAATTTTATTTTGGCTTCACTAGTTAAATTGACATCTACAATTTGATTTCCATTGTAACCAATATCAAATTTCTTATGAGTCCAGAGATAATAACTACTATCAGATTCATCGAACTCACCAACAATACCTATAAAATAATGAAATGAAAAGAAAAAATCTTACATTCGTGAAATTTAAAAATTTAACTGCAATCTGCATATATTTAGATGTAAATAACAGATAAAAAGAAATCCAACACGCTTCATAGAACAAGCAGAACAAATTATGTTAGAATTATCAAAGCTGTAACTAAATTATGCATTACAACAAGCTCTCTTTATAATTTTTTAATCTGTGGTTCAAATAACATATTTCAATGCATTCATGGTAACAGATGGTGTAATGATGCAATTCTAAATGACAACTGGTAGTTAGATACAAACATGCTTATTTTGAGTCTTCATAAAGGAAAATTCATTATTATTATTATTTGACACCTCCAGGGAGTCTATAGACTCATTGAGAGAGGGCATCTTCTCTACAATGAATTTAGTTTAATCCTTTATCCAAGTGTGAGCAAACAAAGTTTGCACCTGAAAGTATCTTCAGGACTGGGGTAAGGTGGTACAACACCAGAGCACTCCTTGCAAAGGTGGAGCAAGCCACCAACACTCCTATCTCAGTATCTCCCATAATGCAAAACACATCTCCTTGCGGATATGTCTAATGTTATACATTAAGGGAAGGGCCACAACCCAGACTAGTTTCGACCTTTATTGAGGTTTCTTCAGTGGGAGCTATGCCCAAGTGGAGATACCAGGCAGAAGCATTAGCAGGTCATTTCTACCTATAGGAGTTGCCAAATGGTGTGCCACCCTTCAAGGGTGGCTCAGTATCTCCCATAATGCAAAACACATCCAAGGAGATGTGTTTTGCATTATGGGAGATACTGAGATAGGAGTGTTGGTGGCTTGCACCACCTTTGCAAGGAGTGCCCTGGTGTTGTACCACCTTACCCCAGTCCTGAAGATACTTTCAGGCGCAAACTTTGTTTGCTCACACTTGGATAAAGGATTAAACTAAATTTATTATACTCTAACCAAGTGAAAAATAAACTTTCAACATCTTCTCTACAACTCCGTCTCCACCAACTGACTGCAACACTAATGCTACTACTGCTGATCACCACCACCACTAGTATTTCCACAGACAATCACAAACATCCATGCCCACAGCCGGATTCGAACCAGCAGCCTTTTGGCAGGAGAGTGGATACGCTAACCACTCGGCCAGCCAGGCTTGCACAGGCACCTCAATAGAGTTAATGCTTATCATAGGAAGCCCACACTAACCATAATCACACAATGCCCATCATACCTCTCCTGAAACTTGTTCAGTAACAAGCACTTTTGACAGCCTTAAGCAATCCACTCATTTACCATTCTCAAAGCAAAAAGTTAGTCCTTACACCCTAGTCACAAATTCTGGGGGGGGGGGGGGGGAGAGATAAGAAACTACCAGGCTCCATCATCCTAAATACAAGCTTGAAAGACTTTTCTCAGAAGCCATAGCAGATTTAAAAACCAGCCCAATCTTAATAAATAGGAATGTATTAAACTTCTCAAGATTTGGGAGACTAATTCTTAGGCATCTAAGGCTAGCCAACAACACCCATAGAGGATGCCCCTCATAGGACTGGTCTTCATTCAATCTAATTTCATTTCTTCCACTTATTGTTTCTTGTATGTGTGTATGTGTGTGTGCGTGTTATTACATTTTTAACACTGTTTTCCTGAAGATGTCTCTGTGACTGAGAAGAAATATTGAAACGATTAAACCTGCTGTTTAATTATTTCTCTTTGTACTGTGGTGATTATTCCATTAAATAATATCATAGGGCTAGCCAACCCTATGACACTTCCTTGTTCACTCCAATTTTCATGTAACTGAAATTTCTCTTACACATCCACTCTACAAAATCTCTCTAATAACTCATTTCTGTCACAACCTTAATTTCCACCTATTAGCTAAACTTGGTAACCCTCCAACCTTCAGTACCATCACAGGGAGAAATCCACAAACCAATAATCATTATGTTCACTTATATTTCTTGCTCACTTACACATGCTACACACCAAGAAACCCAAAGCAATCATATTTGTGCATAGCAGTCCATAACCTCTGATAACCTCTTTACCTCTATACTTCCTTATGTTTCTTAATACTGGATTCAAGTGATCCTTTGAACTATTGTGACAACTTTTGTGACATGTCCTCTGAATTTCAATTCAGTCAACCGTTACTCCTAAATTCCCAACCTCATCGATTTCTTATGAGGCAGTTCCATCTATATAATACATATACAGCCTATAGCTAATTCCTTTTTCTTTTGGATCCCAAAGGAATTAAAGCTTTAGACATTTAACAGTGAAATGACAACCATCCTTCGCCCAACCCACCAGTCTATTTAGATCTCTACATCTTTAACTATCGCTTTCCTCAGTTTATACTTTACTGCACTCTCCAGTTGATTATGAACTGAAAAAGTGCTGCTTCTGTATAATAAAAATATAATTTTTTTTAACTTCATTCTCATTTAATTATGTGAGTGCTAGAAACTTTAGTGTAGCTATGGATAGAATAACTTTCTGAATATCAGGAAATTCAAATTTAGCCATCACTTTGTTTAGAGAAACCAAAATATTGCTAATTTTGAATTTGAAATATTTTAATTTCAAATAAATTTGAAATATTTTAATCGCCTACTCCCGGTATACAGGAATAAAAAAGGCGTTAGCTGATTTTTAAAAAAAGAGCCTGTGTAGCTCAGTGGATGTGGCGTTTGCACACCACGGTGCTTAGCCGAACGAAGGAAGACTTGGTTTCGAGTCTAGTCGGCGACTAGAGGAAATTTTTCTAAGCCTTTTTTCGACAGGTTCCCGAGTTAGTCGATCTCTGGCACGGGCAAGCAGGTTTTTCCTCCCGGAAATTCGGGTTTTTAGTCCCGTAAACTCAAGAAAATCGACCGTAGAACCCACATTATTTCAGACATTAAATATATTGCATTAGGGTTAGGGACTACGAGATGGCGGCACATTTGAGCCGTCTCTCTTCACTGTGTACCACTTAATTAGTGATAGCCTTGGGCCATCTATCTCTGATTGGTACCAGTGGAGATTGAACTGCCCACTCAGTCTCCAAAAGTTAGATAGGGCTAAATGGCCTTGCCTACTCCCGGTATACAGGAATAAAAAAGGCGTTAGCTGATTTTTTTGATATTTTAATTTGTGAAACATCAGTATTTTCAAAGACTAATGTCAAATTCAGGTGCCAAATTCTTCATAATGACCAATTGCATTTTTATACTTATTTTGTATTATATTATACATTGATGAAGTTCTGGAGGTCATCCCACTTGGTACTTTTGTAGTGCCAAAGGACATGTGGCTGAAAAGGGTTACAGAAAAAGCATTCTGTTCTCCTACTAGAGACTTCTACAGTGTATCTAGTAGGAGAACTGGTTAAAATATATCTAAGTACTAGGAGAGTAGAGAAGGAGTTATCTGGAATTTGGGAGTTATCTGAAGTTATCCAATTTGCATTAAGTCATTGCCTGTAGCAAAATCTTTTGCATTATGTCCAGCTTGGTTACTGTTGGAAAAGAGGAGAGCCAGCTGTTGTGGACATTAACCCTGCAGAAGTCGCAGTCATAAAAATCACAGCTTAGGTCGAGTGTATCTGAGAGATACATTCATTACTAGTATGTGCTAAAATGCGATAAAAAAAAAAAAAAAAAAAATTGCAAATATAATACATGGTTTATTTTCAGTCAATCTAGAAATTATTGAACAAAGAAACAAAAATAAATAAAAAGAACTAAACCAATACTATACTGACATCTGAGTATGCGGTATTTCACAGATACAATTTACTATCAAATATCACTTTCAACTATCATTCTCATCATCAGACTCAAGTAACATTTGCTGAATCGCTTCAACATCTGATGGATTATCCAATCGAAATATTTTTCTGGCCATTTTCAACAGTAAATTTTAAAAAAAATAAAATAAAATAAACCAATACTATACTGACATTGCAGTATCTCTCAGATACAATTTACTGTAAAATATCACACACCTTTACATAACAAGTGTTAAACCAAAACTGAACACATAAACAGTGTGGAATATCACTCAATATATGCATGCGCAGCTAGCCATGACCTCCAAGCTATACACTGGATATGTGTAAGAATATTTATATTAAACAATTTGTTTGTATCTGTCAGATCAGCTATAACCTCAGCAGGGTTAAGGCCATCTAGGAAGATGACCTCACTATTTGGATAGATGGACTGCAGAAGGTCAAGCATCAATTTATGCATGGGAAGGTAAAGAGATCCATGTGTTTTCAGAATTCGAAGGCAGGAAACAGAACAGCAGAAAAATGTAACAAGGAAACCTTAAGCTAGAAGGTCAAAAGCAGGGGATTCTAAATTAGGCATTCTCTGATAGCCAATGTCAGATCTCACAAATGCATAGATGCTATCTTTATAGCAAAACAAAGTGCATGTAAGGCCATGAAGGCCATGGTTAATATAGTGGTAGTTTGGGTTTCCAAGTGATGAAATCATTTATGCTAGAGTTCAGTTGATGCCATGAATGTTGGAAAAGTGTATATTAAAGGGAGTTTTTTTTTTTTTGTATGAATTATGACATGTTTAATATATAGTGGATGGTTTGGGATTAGCTTTGAGGGAGGTTTATATTCTGATCACAGTGTCACTGTCATTATTTGTATGTTTTGTTTTGGTTAGATAAAACGATAGTGAAGACATGCAGTGAGAGGAGATACTCTCAGTGGACATGACATACCCACAAGACAGTGACAAGTCTCTTGACCATATCATACCTCAACAATGACCTTCATACACCACTACTACCAGACTCCCAATCCCCACCTCAGGCATAACTTGGCAAAGTATACAACAGCTGAATTGTGTGCCAGTTGGCTCAGAAGCCGCCTACCCCCTTAGCAACAGGTTCAGGCACATGACCACAGCATCAATATTTTCACTGATTTTTTTTCTCAAAACATAGCTAACTTTTTGGGATCTCAATGTTTTTTTTTTAAAAAAATATATCTGATCCACACACGAAAGGCCACATGTTCTATGGCACATTAGTACCATGTGTGGGCAAAAGGAATAGAAGAAAGAAGAAATCTGTTTGCAATTTGCTTGAACAGCTGAGGTTTGTAAGCTTTAGGGAAGGCAGAGTGGTGGAGACTGTTCCAAGAGACAGAAGGGGATAGAATGAAAGAGGAGGCAGTGAAGTTGGTTTGGTGAGTTTCAAGATGAACTGTAAAAGGGTGTTGGTTAGCAGTTGCTCTTGTTTTAATGATTTTGGAAGAAAGTGGATGAATAATAGTCGCCAATTCAGCGAAGTACTGTCCATGAATGTATGTTTACCTTGCTGTTGAAGGGCATCACTCACATTGTATGGGGGGGGGGGGAGACCTCCTTGCTCTGGAGACCAAACATGGCATCCCACTTTAGGCCTGTAAGTAAGCAAGGTGGTAGGTTTCACTGAATGAATTAAGGCCATCCACCACCTAGTGCAGTTATTCTTCAACTTTTTCAGATTGCGGTACATTTGATAATGCAAATTTCTATCCGTATTCTTTGCTGAACTTTCATGTAATTAACCGTACGTTTATAGTATTTTATAATTTACACAACACTGATTACAGTACAGTCTCGGTACTTAATGACGTAATCATTGTCGTATTGCCCAAGGTCGATTGGTGGCACTTTAGTCATATTGTCATATTAAAACAACATTATTTTAAGACTAGACTTCTCAAAGTCATGTGCAAGGAAGCAGGAAGAACTCATCATGAAACATGGGTCCTTCACACCAATATTCGCTGGAAGTCCAGAGGCAAGGTACTCTCCAGATTTTATGAACTGAGGAATGAATTATTAGAAATTTTTGCTACAGATAAACCTGAATTTTCCACTCTGATTAAAGACAAGACACGGTATCCAAAACTTGCATACCTGGCTGATATTTTTCGACATTTAAATAGCCATAATGCAAGTATGTAGAGGAAGGAAGAAAACCTCTTTACATCAAGTGACAAGCTGAATGGATTCTTAAAATTAAAATATGGAAGGCAAAAGTTGAAAACAATGACCTTGAAATGTTTCCTTTCACATCAGATACTAATCCGGGCATTACTTCCTGCTTGATTTTAGAGTACCTCTCGAATTTGGAAGATAAACTACAACAATACTTCCCTTCTCTCAATGTGAATAAATACAATTGGGGCTGTAATTCCTATGCCATTATTACTGCAGACACAAAACATCATTAAAAGAGGCAGAAGAACTTCAGGGGAGGGGGTAATCAAGCCTATGTCAGCCACCCCTGGAACAAATAGGAGTGAGTATGGGAATGACCATGCAGAAATAGTCACTCCTAGATTAAACAAGTGTGAGAAGAGAAATAACAGAACAACTGGATGCAGTTCCACAGGTCTTGAATTTGAATGGGCTGGTAATGACATTATGCAAAGGTAACTGTGGGCTCAAGGGGATGCTGAAATACATGTAAACATGCCTGGGGTATCAGAAATAAAGTAGGAGTTTTTGGCATTCGTCAGCTCAGTTTGGGCAAAAATTATTGGCATCAATGAGACCTAGTAGACAAAGAATGATGTAGTTACAGGGATAGAATGTTAGGGGTATTGTATTTTCAATAAAGACAGAGGGAATACAGTAGGGGGGGGGGGGTATAATTCATGATAGCTTAAGACCATTAACCAAAAAAAATAGAAGTTAAGGAGGATTGTAGATTGTGAGATAGAAGTCAATGGAACAAAATATAGGTTGCTGCTAGACCTGGGAGTACACAGGAAGATGTGGATGACATGCATTGCCAAATTAGCACAATCACAAAAACAACAAATGTAACACCATGCAAGAGTAAAGATTACAGCAATATGTAAACAGTCTAAGAAAATTGTAAACAATATGCATATACATAAATTATATTTCACAATGCAGCATCTATATATAACAAAATTACTTCAGAGGCCATAGCAGCACACAAGGTCAAAAGTTACAGCAGTACATAAACAGTCAACAGGACAATTAATAAACAAAAAGCAAGCCAATGAATGCAGTATCTACATATAGATAAAATTACAGCAAATGTTATTCCAGCTGTACATAAATAGTCAAAAAGGAAATTATTATGCAATATGCATGCATAAAAATTAAGTTTAGCAATGTGGTATCTACATAAGGTTACACAAATACAAGCTTCAAAGGCTACAGCAGTAGCTAAGTTAGTCAAAAAATAAACTAGTAAATAATATGTATGTACAAAAGTTGAGTTAAGCCAGCATTTCCCAAATTTTTCCTACAATGGAACACTTCACAAATCCTGAAATTTTAAACAAACACCTTGGTTAGAGTCAAGTATCATCAGACTTGTATTCAATGCAAAGCTAAGTGCACACTATCACTGAAGCAGGCTGTATCACATCGCCAAAATGCGACAGTGCACACTACAGGCATGCCGGGCTGCATCACATTGACCTTGCTTGTGACTGCACATTTTCTAGAATAGATACCTCCGTGCTTCACTAGCGTATAGGTGGTATTGACAACCACGGATGGCTGAGTCAAGGCCAGCACACGTTGGTCTTAATAGCACATTCCACATGCTAAATGAGAAACGCCCAATTTTCAAACATGTTTGAACTTGTCACAGCATTTAAATCCATTCCAGGCTCATATTAATTTTGATAGTTTTTCACAGAACACTTATTCACTTTCCACAGTTTGGGAAATCCTGAGTTAAGCAACTGCAGATCATGCAATCTGCTTGAATGTATATGGCTTAGCTAAATAGATAAAAAATTCATTCCGCTCTTGTGTAAAGTGCTGGCATTCCACCAGAATTGACAAAGAGTGAGACGTATATTGCATTTTTCACAAATGGGAGGGTCATCAGTCTTCAGTAAATAAGAATGCATAAGATGACTGTGACCAATGCAGAGCCTAGCAAGAACAACTTCCTCTCTTCTCTTTATATGTTGACTAGAATACCAATGCTTAATTTCATGTTATATAATTTGTTTGTCAATGCTTATTGCCATGATGACTGAAATTGAGCAATTAGCTTTGATCTTATAAATTGTCTGTAGTCTGTATGGTACTGTCAAACAGCACGTGGAGAAAGTATGAGCTAATTTAGCAGCTGCATCTCTAGCCTCAATTCCAATGTGGTTGGGAATCAGTACAACTAAACATCAAAATAAAGGATTTTCATTTTGTACAACAGCTGTAACACCTCATACAGTGCAGGATGTGGATTATACATAGAGGAGATAGCCTGTAAGGATCTCAATGAGTCTGTATAAATTATATTATACACTTTTGGGAGCACTTTTCTTTTATATGCACAAGTGCAAACTGAATGGTATGCAACTCTGCTGTATAATTGTTGCAATCGGATGGGATCTGGTTGAAGATAATAATGTCAGGAAATACAGCAGCACAACCTACAGAGGTATCAGTTCTTGAACCATAAGTATAGATGGGCAAGAAATCAGAGTGGGCTGCTTATTAAACAACTGCAGGTATACAAATGGAGTATGAGACTTCTATAGCTGTCAAAGTGAGAGGTTGCAGGATGGAATGCATCCTGCCATGGAAGGATGCTGCTATGTTGTCAACATTCATACTAACAGGTTGCACAGTCTCTTTAACACACATACCAAAAGAACATGTGGCAGTCTGAAGTGTGTGATATTGAGCTTCCCAATGCCAAGAAAAGAGACTAGTCCATGTAGGATGATCTGGGATAGATAATCTCTAGGGCATAATTAAGAGAAAACTGTTTCGTCTAAGTTGGTTTATTTGCTTCAACATGAAGACTTTGGGTGAATGATGAGCAAAAGGCACCAGCAGCTATCCTGATGATGGATGGAATCAAACCAATGCAGGTTACCCTCTCTTGCAGAACCATAGACTTGAGACCTATAATCCAGCTTTGAACGTAGAAGTGCAAGATAAAGACAGAGCAACAAAGATCGACAGCACCCCACTCGGTAGAAAATAGAGTGCAAAGGAAGTTCACTGCTCTCTTGCGCTTTTCTCTTAATTGATAAATATATGTTAAAAATGTAAGTTTTGTCAAGTCAAAGATGAGTCTCAAGAACTTAGCTTCTGTAGCTACTGGAATAACACTTCATCCTATTCTTTCTTAGTTCCGGATCTGGGTGAAGAGTGAGTTTTCGACAGAAGCACGCACAGACATTTTTTTTTCTGGCGAAAACAACTTGAACTTATTACTAATAGCCCACAGAGAAACATGATCAATTGCTTGCTGAAGATGTTTTTCTATTACCCTCATGTTATGAGAGCGACAGTAAATTGTGAAGTAATCAACATATAGGGCATTATCTACAGTGGGAATAGTAAAACGTGTCGCACTTAAGACAGAGCTTTGGGGAACATCCTGTTCTTGATATGGTCGAGATAGCATACTCCCCACTCTGAAGTTCGCCTGGACAGAAAGTTTTTAATTAATACAAAGAGAATTCCTTTTGAAATCCAGATTATAGAGGTCTTTTAATATGCCATATCTCCATGCTGTGTCATAAGCTTTTCCAACTAAGCTCTTACTGTTTTTGACAACTGTCAAAAAAAAGTAAGATGTTTTTTGCTTTCAGAAATGCAAGTTTTTAAACGAACTATAGTCTAAAGTTGAATGCTGCCTATGGAACTCACCCACATCATGCATTGGAGAAACGATTGTTGTTGCTTTCTAAATACCAGAGAAGTCTAGCATTAACCATTTTCTATAGTATCTTACAAAGACAGCTGGTCAGAGAAATAGATCAATAATTATTTGCTTGTGTTGGATCCGTTCCTGGTTTTGGGATACCAATGACAACTGACTTATGCCAAGAATCCAGAAACTCTTCCTCTGCAAGTATTCTGTTATGTATTAAGAAAAGGAGATCCATAAAAGATTATGGTAGATGTTTTATCATTTCTTAATGGACATTATCAGGCCTTACTGCACTACGGTGAGACAGTAGAAGAGCTCGTTTTAGTTACTCCTTAACAAATGGCTGATTATGTGGCTCAAGCCCACTGGTAGAAAAATTTAGCCTTTGTTTCTCTTGCTACTCTTTCACTAAATTCAAGAGAATACAAAGCTGTTGCTGAGATTCTGGCAAAATTTTCTCCCGAAGTGTCTGCAATAACTTTGGGATCAGCAATAACACTTCCATTATGGTCTAAGGTAGACAAATGATGTGTTCTATATCTACCTTTCATTTTCTGGATTTTAACCCATACAATTTTTGGACTGTCATTTGATTAATTGATGTGGTAAATTGGATCCATGATTGTTTTTGACTCTGATGTCTCACATAACGTGCTTTGGCCTGAGCATGCTTAAAATCTATTAAGTTTGATGTGGTAGGGTATCTACGAAATATATTCCATGCTCTGTGTTGATATTTTTTGGCTGCCTGGCATTCTGGGTTCCACCAAGACTTTGGATAGAGTGGGAATTGAGATGATGTTTTCGGTATGGAGGCTCCTGCTGCTTGGACGATGCACTGTTATAAACTTTACCACTTCACTGATAGGGGGGGTTTGACTGATAGTAGCATTAAATTTTGCATGAGAAAAAGTGTTCCAGTCAGCCTGGTCCATTTTCTATATGAGTATCCATGTAGGTGAACATGATTCCTGTGAAGACATTGTGCAAAGAACAGGAAAGCGATTGCTTCCATATATGTTCTCTTCAATGTCCTGCGTGAGCAGTGGATGCAGAATATGAGCAGGAAAGCATATGGAAGAAAGTATAGAGTCTATTATTCAAAAGGGAGAGTTCATTATTAATCAAGGATTCTTTCAATGATTCGAACTCATCTATTAGTGTTGACGCTACCTCACAAAGTATTGCGACTATTAAAGTCTAACCAATACAGCCCACAAGCTTCATTTAAGTGGAACCACCCTTTCAACCATATACACAACACCTTCCTTTCCAATGGCTACAGCGATTACAGAATTAAAAAAATAATCAGTTCCTCCTCCATTTCTGCGGCCATCTCTTCAGAAGGACTTCAGAAATGCCATTACCATACCCTACATCCATGGCACATCAGAAAAAATAGCCAGGTCCTTAAAAAAGTACAATCTCTACACACAGCGTTCAAGCTCTACTGTAAACTTACTACCCTTATCCATTCCACTAAATCCTCTCTCAGTGCCTGGAGTATATAGAGTAACCTGTTCCTGCAAGCTGGCTTACTTCATTCAGACATTCAGATCAGCAACCATCCATTTAGAACACAAATCATACATCTATGCCAGATTGGTCAGCAAGGCCGATTGACTATGGTCAATCTGGCCTTGCTGACCATGTTTTAGATATCACCTGGCTAAAAACCACCATGCTTCATCATGGTAACTTCATAAAAGAAATACTATCTTTAAAATTAGCACTCAGAAATCAACCAAATTTAAACAAATACAGTTGCTTAAAACTTCCCAAAATTTGGGAAACATTATCAGAGATCTCACATTACATTCTAGGCAATCTACGAATGGGACCATTTTTAGAGTTCAGAAAACTCTAAAAATATAGAAAATACTGAATATAGAAAACTTTATAGTTTTCTATATTCGGCAGGAAACTCTTAGATTAGATTTCCTATCTTTGAGTTTTTTTATTCAGCTAAGAAATAATGTGGTATTCAATATCCACTTAATTTTGAATAATATTACTCTGTCGAAATGAAGCCTGTTGCCTCTTATTTCAGTAAAAGTATTAATTAGTTTTTACATGATTATTAAATTACTTAAGGAATTCACAACGTAAACTGGAATATAAATTAAAATAAACTTTAATATATATTTCCTATATTTCGGCAACGTCACGTTGCCATCTTCATGGGAACTTAAGATTAAGACATGTGCATGCAGGCACTAAAACAGCAAATGAAATCGATGAGAGAAACTACTGTTTTTCCTAAGGTCCTGATGGTGCCCCCTAGCAGGCTATATTAGGTATTCTTGGCCATTGGGCTGATGTTCTCATGATGTACGTTTCCCAAATTTGGGGCAGTCTCATGCATCTAAATTTGTTGAGGTTAGGACGTTTTTTTTTTTTTTTTTTTTTTAACGGCTGAGGCTGATTCTATGAATAGTCTTTCAAATTTAAACATGCTGCAGTCTATTATTGTGGCTTTCTTCCAATGTGGTGTGTATCCAGAGCAAGGTCTGCAAACCCAGAATGGCTATACTGGCGAAACCGGATGTAGTCCTTGTGTTCCGAAATTCTGATTTCGCTGTCCTGTCTGTTTGGCCAAAGTAGGACAGCTTACAGCTGCAAGGGACCTGGTATACAAGGTAGGTCTAGGGCAGTGATGGCAAACCTTTTTACCCAGGTGGGTCAATCATCTTTTTTTTTTAAATATTGACGTTAATGCGCCACTTGCATACATGCATTATAAATTTAACTACATAATCATTGATGGTGACTTATACATATCATATTAGGCTATTTATTTAATAGGACATTGATATAAAATCTATGAATTCATATTATACAATTAATTTAATAAACTGAAATTACAAACTTACATTACATTTAATGACTTTTCTGTTGCTGAGTACTGGTAGAAAGTTCCTTTATAGAAGGGCTATAGTGTGTTCATTTTAATGCTACACAGGCAGCACTTATATCATTGCTAAATCTATTTCTCCCTTTCGATTTGATGTTATTTAAGACAGAAAATAGAGTTTCACAAGAGTATGTAGAAGAGAAAATTATTAGAAGAGCTTTAGCTCTAATTACAAAATAAAATAGAAATAGGCTAACTATAAAATATAATTCTTTCAATGAACCAAAATCTACCTTCGCCTTAACTGAGAGCAATTTTACACAATTTATCGCAATTTTTTCATCAGAATACCAATATTTTTCAACATCCAAGGTGTGTCACCTGAAAACCTCAAGTGTGTCAGTGCTGACACGTATGTCATAGGTTCGCCATCACTTGTCTAGGGGAAGTGGTTGGTCTTTTGTGGAGTGAATAAGGGATGCCAATTTTCTATATGGTTTGTAACATGGGGTTAGGTCATATTTTTTTAGGATTTTTGTTATTTTTTCAGAGGCACCCTGGATGTAGGAATGGTGATGGATTTGGAGTAATCTTTATTGTGGAAGGGGGTTGTGGTTTAGTATTTTTTGGGGGTTGTAGCCATTGGCTGAGAATATGTTAAGCATGTGATTTAGTTCAGTGGTTAGGGCATTGTCATTTGAACAGATTAGTTTAGCACTGTTATATAGTGTCTTGATAACTCCATATTGTTATGGGGGGGGGGGATTGTTGGTGTATGTACCTGCTTGTATGGGTGGATTTTCTGTAAACTGAGAAAACCAAGGTTCTATCAGGCTGGCAGGTGATTAGTGTGTCTAGGAAAGGGATGCTGTTGTTATCCTCTTTTTCATAAAAGAAAGACTATCTTTAAAATCAGCACTCAGAAATCAACCAAATTTAAACAAATACAGTGCTTAAAAATTCCCAAAATTTCGTTATGTGGCCAAATAGCAAACACATCATAACGAAGCCATATAGTAGGTTTTTGTGGGGCAGAGTTTAAGGCTTTCTCTTCAAAAGTCTCCATAAAGAAGTTGGCCAAGGGTGGGGAAAGTGATGAACCCATGGCTGTCCCCTCTATTTGTTTGTAGAATTTTCCCTGCCAAATGAAATAGCCTGAGTTCATTATGAACTGAAATAGGGCTGAGATATTGGCAGGAAATTTGGCTTAGATGAGCTCCAAGGTTTCCTTGAGTGGGACATTTGTGAATAGGGAGGAGACGTCAAAACTGACCATTATGTCAGTATGTTGGAGTATAAGGTTTTCTATACTGGCTTTGAAGTAGGCTGAGATTTTTTTATGTGTGATGTCAGTATAGTGTGTCAGCGCTTTGGCTAAATGTTTGGCTAATTTGTACATGGGGGAATCAACACCATCCACTACTGGAATTAATGGAACATTTTGCTCATGTATTTTTGTAAGTCCATATATACAGGGGGGGGGGGCTAGAGTTATAAGGTTTTAGTTTGTTGGTAATGTCCACAGGCCAAGAAGTGACCTTCTTAAGGAGCCTATGGAGTTTTCTGATTTGTGAGTTGGTGGGATTATATTCCATAGGAGGTAGGTAGCCCTATCTAATAATAAAGCATTAAGCTTACCTGTGTAGTCCATTTGGTTGAGAACCACAGTGGCATTCCCCTTATCTGCTTTGGTGATTACTATTTCTTTGTTTTACTTCATTTCCTGTAGAGCTTTGTATTCACTATTGGATATGTTGGTTTTTGGTGGTCTTGCTCTGGTGAGAACACAGGCTACATCCAGTCTAATATTATTGGCGATGTGGTTTGGAAGGTGGTGGATACCGCATTCAATCTGGATCATTATTTCTTCGGTCGGTATTTTTCTCGTAGCAATGGCAAAATTGTGGCCATGTGAAAGATTGCTGAGTGCCTCAGGCTTCAAAACCATGGAAGAAAGGTTGACTACAGTGTTGAGTGGCAGTTTTGGTTGGGAGGCAGAGCTCTTTTTAAGTTATCAAATTTCTCGATGTGTCGACTCCGTATTTTCTCAAATTCTTTAACTGCCGAAGTGCAAGAGATGTCATATAGAATAGCCCAAAGAATCATCCATAGAATCATCTTTGTTTGCTGATGCAAATAAAGCTATTCAGGAGCTAGAGGAGGAGCTTTCCAACACGCTGAATCACGACCTTTAGACGATTCCATATGATGTCTTGTGCACTTCGGCAGATAAAGAATTTGAGAAAATACGGAGTCGACACATCAAGAAATTTGATAACTTAAAAAAGAACTCTACCTCCGAACCAAAACTACCACTCAACACTGTAGTCAACCTTTCTTCCATGGTTTTGAAGCCTGAGGCACTCAATGCTCTTTAACATGGCCACAATTTTGCCATTGCTCTGAGAAAAATACCGCCGAAGAAATAACAATCCAGATTGAACACAGTATCTGCCTTCAATTTGGATTGAAGGCTGATAGCCACCTTCCAAACCACATCGCCAACAATATTAGACTGGATGTAGCCTGTGTTCTCACCAAAGCAAGACCACCAAAAACCAACATATCCAATAGTGAATATAAAGCTCTACAGGAAATGAAGAAAAACAAAGAAATCGTAATCACCAAAGTGGATAAGGGGAACACCACCATGGTTCTCAACCCAACGGATTACACAGGTAAGCTTAATACTTTATTATTAGATTGGGCTAACTACCTCCCTATGGAATATAATCCCACCAACTCACAAATCAGAAAACTCCATAGGCTCCTTAAGAAGGTCACTTCTTGGCCTGTGGACGTTACCAACAAACTAAAACTAAAACCTTATAACTCTAGACCCCTCACCCGTATATATGGACTTCCAAAAATACATAAGCAAAATGTGCCATTAAGTCCAATAGTGGATGGTATTGATTCCCCCACGTACAAATTAGCCAAACATTTAGCCAAAGCGCTCACATGCTATACAGACAACACACCATCACACATAAAAAACTCAGCCCACTTCAAAGCCAGTATAGAAAACCTTACACTCCAAGACACTGACATAATGGTCAGTTTTGACGTCTCCTCCCTATTCACAAATGTCCCACTCAAGGAAACCTTAGAGCTCATCCAAGCCAAATTTTCTCCTGATATCTCAACCTTATTTCAGTTCACAATGAACTCAGGCTATTTCATTTGGCAGGGAAATTCTACAAACAAATAGAGGAGACAGCCATGGGTTCACCACTCTCACCACCCTTGGCCAACTTCTTTATGGAGACTTTTGAAGAGAAAGCCTTAAATTCTGCCCCATGAAAACCTACTATATGGCTTCGCTACGTTGATGATGTGTTTGCTATTTGGCCACATGGCTCAGATACACTCCTCTCCTTAACACATTTAAACAACCAACACTCCAGAATCGAGTTCACCTTGGAAAAAGAGGATAACAACAGCCTCCCTTTCCTAGATACACTAATCACTGACCAGCCTGATGGAACCTTTGTTTTCTCAGTTTATAGAAGACCCATCCAGGCAGGTACAATACACCAACAATCCCCCCCCACAACAATATGGAGTTATCAAGCCACTATATAGCAGGGCTAAACTAATCTGTTCAAATGACAATTCCCTAACCACTTAACTAAATCAAATCCTTAACACGTTCTCAGCCAATGGTTATAATCCCCAAAAAATCCAAAATATACTAAAACCAGTAAACCACAACCCCCGCCCCTTTACAATAAAGATTACTCTAAATTCATCACCATTCCCTACATCCGGGGCACCTCTGAAAAAATAAACAAAATTCTAAAAATATGACCTGTCCTCATGTTACAAACCATATAGAAAATTGGCATCCCTTATCTGCTGCACAAAAGACCAACCACTTTCACTAGAAGTACTTGGTGTATACCAAGTCCCATGCAGCTGTAAGCTGTCCTACTTTAGCTAAACAGGCAGGACAGCGAAATCAGAATTTCAGAACACGAGGACTACATCAGTTTTCACCAGTACAGCCACTCTGGGCTTGCAGACCATGCTCTGGATACACGCCACAGAATACGTTGGAAGAAAGCCACAATAATACACTGCAGCATGTTTAAATTTGAAAGACTATTCATAGAATCAGCCTCAGCCCTAAAAAATGTGCCAAACCTCAACAAATTTGGATGCATGAGACTGCTCCAAATTTTGGAGACGTACATCATGAGAACACAGACCAATGGCCAATTACCTAATATAGCCTGCTAGGGTGCACCATCAGGACTTTAGGAAAAACAGTAGTTTCCTCTCTTCGACCTCGTTTGCTGTTTTAGTGCCTGCGTACACGTGTCTTAATCTTAAGTTCCCATGAAGATGGCAACGTGATGTTGCCGAAATATAGGAAGTATATATTAAAGTTTATTTCAATTTATATTTCAGTTTATGCTGTGAATTCCTAAAGTAATTTAATAATCATGTGCAATCAACGTATAAGCCTGTCTACAAGAATTAATTAGTTTTTAATTAATATATAATTTAACTAAGAGTTTTTATTTAATATCTAATACACCCATTATCTTTTGCTGTTAGTGACAGTCTATTTAAATCATCCTGCAAGCTCTCCACACCTGATTAACTATTACTCAACCTAATTTCGCATCATCAGCAAACAACTGAATGTTTCCTTTAAGGTTATTTCCTACATCCTCTGATTTACAAATTAAACAGCAATGGTCCTAGCACTGAACCTTGTGGCACACCACTAATCACCTGTTTTCACCTCAATTCTCTCTCTCCATATATCACTTTTTGATATTTGTCTGGCAGCAACCCTCTTATCAACTTAACCAGTGTCGTATCCATCCCCATTTGTTCTAATTCATGTAACAGTGTCCATGTGATAATCAGTCAAATGCCTTTGCAAACCCCAGCAAAATCGTCAAGTACTCATTTCCTTTATCCAACTCAGATGTTACTCTATTATAAAGAGTTAGTAAATTACTAAGGCATGACCAACCCTTCAGAAAGCCATGTTGAACCTCATATAGTATCATATTTTTATCTACCCATTCTTGAATTCTCTTTTTATCCAATTTTTCTAGTACTTTTACCATCACACTTGAGATACTGATTGCTAATGTACTCTTAGAACATTATGAAAAGAATGAAAATTACGAAGCCAGAGATTTGGGTGTGTTGGTGGATAGGGAGTTGAAGTTTAGGGGGCACATAGCAAAAGCGGCTAAATCAGCCCATCAGATCACTTGGTTACTGAAGAATACTTTGACGAGCAGAGATAAGCAAGTTATCGTTCCTCTTTTTCAAACCTTGATAAGACCCCATCTTGACTACTGTGCCCAGATCTGGGCTCCTGGGCTTCCCCTTGATGGGGAAGAGGTAGAGAGGATCCAGAGGCAAGTGACCAAGATGATAGCTGGTCTATGGAATGAACATTATGAGAACAGGTTGAAGATCTGTGGGTTACAGAAATTGGTTGATAGACAGAAAAGGGGTGATATGATTGAGCCATTCAAATTACTGAAGGGTTTTTAGAAGATTAATTCAGATGAAATTTTTCAGAACAGGTCTTGTGATGGGAGAACTAGGGGCCATCCATGGAAACTGAGCAAGAATGTAGTTAGCAAGGGTGTTAGAACTAGGTTTTTTACTTGGAGAGTGCTGAATGAGTGGAATAAGCTCCTAGAGTTCGTTGTGGATGCCATGACTGTAAATGAATTCAAAGCAAAGTATGATAGATACTGTGCAGCAGAATAGTTGTTCTTGATATGATGTTTAGGACCTCCCTCAATGAGTCTAAGGACTCCTTGGAGTTTCCCGTAATAATAAAAATAGCATCACTTATGCAAAGTCGTTTTCCGCCAGTTTATCTGTCCTGCAAGCAGGCAAACCGGACTGAGGACACACGGATTACAGTCAGGAATACTGACCCAGTCATAGGTCTGATTCGTCAGCCTATGCCGGTTCCAGAGCCCGGATATAATTTGGGGGACTAGATGGTACCGTGAACTCCCGTAAAAAGGGGGAATGCAGTATCATCACAGAATTTATTTACTTATGCAAAGGAATAATTTTTACCTCTTTCCATTCCCTTGATACTCTACCACAGCTAAGGCTTATATTAAGCAGCCTAGTCAGAGGTATTGCCAGTTCCCTTGCACATTCTCGCAAAACAAGAGCTGATATCCCATCTAATCCCACAGTTGTATTCACATCGAGATTCTCTGATATCCTAAGAACCTCTGTCCACCTCTGTTCCCACATTAGTGTCTGTCACATATGTTAAAGCAGTAATCTCACTTGGATGATATACCCTTGCAAAGTGGTAGCTCAGTAACTCAACTATTTCATCTGCTGCTGTCACCTTGTGACCATCACTTGTTAGGGTTAATCATCCATAGTCATTCTTCCTCTTACTCGCCACATAACAAAAGAACACTTTTTGATTTCCTTTGGCCCGCTTGACTAGATTCTTCTTGTAATCTGATTTTGCCTTCCTAGCCATGCTGGTCACCTTTCTTACCTGAGCATTGTATTGTTAATGAGTTTTCTGGTCACCGTTCTCTTTATATACTCTCCACATTTTCTTCTACTACAGCTCACGCTTAATGATATTACTCATTCGTCTAACTGTTACCTAATTAACTCTCCTTACCTTAGGTATACAGTTTAATATTGCTTCCTCTAGATGACCCTTAACTATCTCTCATGCACTACTAACATCCTTGTCCTGCAGTGTTTTATGCTATGGCACAGATTTAGGCTTCCTCCTAAGTTTGTTATAATCACTTGCCTTAGTTCCACAAATACCCATTCCTGATAGAATATTCCTCATGTTTCACAATCCCCCAAGTCAAGACCACAGTCACTTTCACCAATTGGAGGTAATTTGTCTCCTTTGTTATGGATAGCTCTTCTGATCTTATGACCAGGTCCAATATTCTCCAACCCCTGGTCCCCTCCATCTCAAGCTGCCTTAAATAATTATCTCTCAGCAGGTATATAAATTCAATTTCCTTTCTGCCATGTGATCTTTCTTCCAGTGTGTATCTCTATAGTTGAAGTCCCCCATAATAATCACTCAACCTGTACTCGTACTAATTTGCCAATGTATGTCTTCAAGACCACCTGTGGAATTCCCTGGGATACAGCAACAACCAACTCTATATTTTGTCTTATTGGTCTTAATCTCACAGACTGCTTCAAATGAACGGCTACCCTATGCCGGTCTCTTATTTTTTTTTTTTTTTTTTTGATTGCAATTCATCTGCTATCGCCAACAGTACTCTTCCCCCATCCTATTTTCCCTGAAAATACTAAACCTTTCACGTTCAATCCCTGCAGTACATCATCTGCTGTTAGCCAAGTCTCACTAATGCCTATAACTTTTGGCAAGGTTGCACTAACCAATGCCAAAAACTCCACCCTCTTGTTCCTGATACTTCTGGCATTAGTATATAGAAACAGCAACATCCCTTTATTCTCCCACCTACCTCTACTTTCTGAATTGACTACCCTATTCAATATTTTTGCTTGAGAGACTAGATTCCTCACTTGGTTATTCTCACACTCACTTGTTCATGGGTGTCTTCACACAAACTCACTTGTTTCCACCCTAATTACCAAGTTTCCCTGAATTTACACGTCAGCATGCTCGGTGAATAAAGCTCTCTCCAGACACGTAACACCAAAACCATTCAGATGCAGTCCATCCACATTGTACAAATCCTTCTTTCCGTCAAACAGAGACCACAAATTCTATATCATTCCTTTTGTACAATCTACATATAGACTCACTGGATATCAATGTCCTCCTCCTCAGTTCACCTGTATCATAGCATAGTAGGAGATTTACAATCTTCACCTTCTCGCTCTTCAGTTTTGCCTCTTCTAACAACTCCTTTACATCCTCTCTCATAGAATACTTCTTGCTTCTCAAATCATTGGTATCAACCAAGACAATAATTTCCTTTGACTTACCTTTTTGTACCAAGATGGCATGGCCAAAATTGTGAAATTTTGCTCCTGAAAAACATGATTTTGTCATACTTTCATTAAGTACTCTCCTGATTATTGAGTCTCCATACATAATTTTCTTCTTAGCTTGTTTTTGTTTGGTCCGCCTTTATTATTCTTTCAGCTCACTTGCTTCTTTTTTCAGCCCTGCTTAACTCTTGCTGCTTCTCTAGCTTTTCAATTTTGCACTTTGTCCTATGAAGGATAACATTAAGCGTGCTATTTCTTACTGATATCCGTTTTGTTCTTCTCTTTTCCATGGCCACGTGTTCGACATTATTAACATATTTTCCATCTTATTCGGTATTTGTTGCATCCTCGTCACCTAATAGACACTTGCTTTTAAAACACTTTGAATTTCCTTGCACATATTCTTTAATTTTCTCGAGGCATACATTTGGCATACACTGCACTGAATAACATCCCTCAAATTGAAATCGCCAGATATCGTAGTCTTTGCCACTATTGTTTTCATCGAGTTGGTGCCATGCCAATATCACAATAAAAATGTCATAAATATACTAATACTCTAGAAACACAAAAATCTACACTAATATACTATAATACTCTAATTTTCTGATGAAAAAAACAACAAAACAGATCATTTTGCATGAGTGCTAAATTACACGACCACTTGCAACATGAAGCGGAAACCTAATTGTAGAAGTCATGGGACAGAATGATGAGAGTTCACTTAATAGGTCTTTGCACAAGACATGGTCAAACGTTTTGGAGATATCAAGTGCAACCACTTGGGATTCATCAAACTTCTCCATGGCATTTGCCCAGGATGGGCAACATGTGAGTAGATCTGTTGATCAGTAGCAATAGAATCCATACTAGAACTTATTTCTTAGCTGGGTTCCTTCAAGATAGTGCAGGAGTTAGGTACTGATAGTTCTCTTCATTAATTTAGACAGAACTGAGGTAGGACAATAGTTTGATGGTGGTGATTTGTCACCCTTCTATGGGAATGGATTACACATAGGACAATTTCCATGCTGTGGGGGTAGATATCAGTGGATTAAGTGAGCATAAACAGGTGACAAAGGACAGGAGTAAGTTCCGGTGCACAAAGCTTTAGGAGAATTGGAGGAATGTGAAATGTCACCAGGGCCAGGAGACTTTTCAGTGTCTAATTTAGACAATATATACTTCTCATCTCTTTCTGGAAAAAGGAAAGAGGAGGCATTGAGTACTATGTATCTGGAATGTTTGGGGGACTTTTACTAGGATCAGTTAGGATGAACTGGAGGTAGAGTGTGAAACCAGAAGATTGGCTTTTCAGTGGGCGACGATGCAACAGAGCCATCTGGGTGTGACATGAATGGACGTAGTGTTGGGTTAAAACTATCACCAACTACTTCAGCAAGAGAAACTTGCCATTTTGAAAAGATGCAAGTTTCTTGCATTTGCTGTTTCAAACTCTGTTTCGGAAGCATTGATAGATAGTTTTCATATAGCTGTATTGGGAATGAGAATAGGTGCAAAAGGAAGATTTGAGTTTGAGAACCAGAAGTATAATATTATTATTAGACACCTCCAGGGAGTACAGAGACTCATCAAGGGAGTGTGCACCAACAGCACGAGCAATTGATTCCCTTCCAACTACTAACCACACTTAAACTTGCATAAGTTTTTGCATGCTCTATTAGTAGCAGAGGCTCTACCAATCGACCAACCTTTGCTGGCAAATATGTGCTGGAGTATGCGTAAGTGAGGAGAACACAGCAACTACTAAACAGCTAGATATAGCTGTGTGTAAAGAGAGATACTGATATGTAGTTATATGGAAGAATTTTTGGAACTAGTGAGAAAATGCTCTGTTAGTAGCAGTCTTTCAGAAAGAAAGATGTTTTGGAAGTTATTTGGTTACGTTACAAAGATAACTGGAATAACAGTTGAAGAAATTTATAGAAAATTTATTATTACCTGACATCTCCAGAGAGTCTAAAGACCCATCGAGGGAGAGCACCTATTCTACAAATCTCCCTCTCCACCACTCAATCTGCAAACTACAGCGAACTGCATCACATACACCATCTACTGCCCACCACCACTAGTATTTTCACAGACAATCACAAATAGATCCCATTCGAATCCCATGCCCACAGTGGGATTCGAATCTGCAGCCTTTGGCTGGAGAGTGGATATGCTAATCACTCAGCCAATTTAGAACTTGATAAATGAAGTTTCTCATATAGGAAAATGTTTATTGGATATTAAAAGTTTCATTAGTGCAGTAATGATTTAATGGTTTTTCAGAGAATAGATAACAGCATGTTGATTTTTAAGTGTTCAATCATTTTTCTTTAGTAATTCTTCATACTGGAAGAGGAAAAGGTTTCAGGATCTTCAAGATGAAAGAAGAAACATTTTTGTGGAATTGTTCTAAAAGGCATAATAAAGAACGAACACCAGAAGAACTGTGTTTGAATTTGAAGATTTTTTTTGCCAAGTCTGAACTTTTTTGTATCTTTAACTAAGAATAGGAAATCCATTAGTTACTTTCAAGATGAAGCAGTTTTCAAGAGAAGAACTGTTTCCACTGTAGAAATAAAGAAACTGTTTCTTTCAAGAGAGGTCCAGATGCAATTAAGAGACAATGTTCTTTTTATCTGGTATATTTTTGGGCCCTAAAACCAGATAAGATGTGATTTAGTTATCTTTTTAAACTTGTTCAGAATATCGTGAATTTCTTTTAATGTATTTTAGTATTATAAAAACTGCTGTTTTCTGGTTTTGTAAATAGAGGTGTGAAGACTAAATTTACTTTGTTATTGTTGAAGTTAAGATTGATTTTTGAGAATAAGTGAGAATTATCATAGAAAAATACTTATATCTAGGACCTTACTTGTTTGGTTACAGTGATATCAGATTTCAGTACAGAAATCTGATATCACTGGCAGCCTATTTTTTAAAAAAGGAGAAATCTATGATCAAAATTTAATAAATAATAGTTAAAATTTTCTGCAATGTTGAAGTCCATGAAAGAATTTAATAAATAATAAAAGTTTAAAAATCATTTAAACACACCTTTTGGAGAACCAAGGCATAGTTAAGAGAGGTTTAGTTCAGAGCAGAGTTGGGAATGCATGTGTCCATTCCAGTAAGGATTACTTCAGTGATATGTCCAGTGCAGGATAATGGGAATGCTATATTTGGTTGTTATACTCTAATTACTCAAAGGTGTAAATATAAGTAAATTTGGAAAAGGAGGAGGACGAAGCCTACCTCCTTCAACTACAATCATGCAATCTGCAAATGCTCTGGCAGAAAACAGGACATCAGTAGATCATCAACACTGTTTCCCATTGTAAATATGGGCAAAAAATTTATAGAAAATTATATACTAAATACTTGTCTATATTGGTGTCCTAAAACATGTCAGCTCATATTTCACACATGCAAAACAGATGAAAAACAGAAAACAAAAACAGCAACTCATGACAAATGACAACGTTCAATTGGGCTGGTTGACGCAATAACCAATCACATCCACAGATTTTTGGGTGCTATTTTCCTAGTGTGCATCTGCCATGCCTCTCGGATGGTTTAAAACCACTAGAATGCTAAGAATTTGACCCGCTGCACCACTTGTATGTTCCAAGCACTCAAAGGTGTCTGTACTCGTGACTGAACATCTGGGCTATTAACGTGAATGTGATGTAATGTTTATGCTCTTCATGAAGCATTAGTATACTGCATTTAATTTTTGGAATCACGCAAAGAACAGGAAACAATTAGGAGATTCTTTAACAGGAATAAATATAAAAATATAACATCAGTGATATCACTATTCCATGGGTGTGCACCGCACACCTAGCACAGCCCGAATATATGCCCCTGATGGATAGGAATATGATACTCACGGTAGGTCCTCCCTTAGTAATTTATTCAAATTTGATGATAAGGTGGCATAAGTTTAAAGGAAACTGGATGGAGGAAATGGTTACCATTATTATTAACATCTACCTCCAAGGAATCAGAAACTCATCATGGGAGGTAAACGCTATCTCACACAAAGCTCATTCAACCGTGCCTTGAACTGATTCAGTGTGTGTCTACATTCACAACACACGCAGGCAATGCATTCCACTCCCCAAACATTCTCCATACGAAGAACCTTCTCCTCACTCCTCTGCTCACACCCTCCTTATACAGTTTCCACGGATGGCCTCTTGTTCTAAATCCCGCTCTCCAATTCTACGAAAAATATCTTCTATGTCAACATAACCCCTGACTAGATTATATGTCTCAATCACATCCTTCCTCCTATTCATAATGCTTTTTAATTTACATTCTCTCAATCTGTCCTGGTACTCCACATTCCAAAGACTACTGACCACCTCTGTAAATCTTCTCTAGACCCTTTCTAACATATCCTCGTCACCATGAAACCTGATGACCAAATCTGTGCACAATAATCCATGAGGCTGATCAAAGCCTAATTCAATGGCATCATAACTTCTTTATTTCTGCATGTCACAGTCCTCCACATCACTGCCATTATTATTATTACTTTTATTATTATTATTATTACCTGACACCTCCAGGGAGTCCGAAGACTCATTGATGGAGGGCACACCTACTTTACGGGGCTCCTTCTCCACAACTCAATCTCATCCACCCGTCATCAACCAACTGCATCATCTACACCAACACCATCTATTGTCGACCACCACCACTAGTATTTTCACAGACAATCACAAACATCCATGCCCACAGCGGGATTCGAACCTGCAGCCTTTTGGCTGGAGAGCAGATATGCTAACCACTCGGCCAACCAGGCTGGCCGAGTGGTTAGCAACATTATCTGATATAATGTCTTCACAATTTGCGAAGACATTATATGTCTTCACAAATGGCCCCTGAATTTCAGGTCCTTGTCCAACACTCCCAGATCTCTCATCTCCTCTACCTCCTTGAAAGTTTCTTCACGAAATGAATTCTTTGCATCCCCTCATTGCTTACTGAATTTCAAAACCTTACACTTTGCAACATTGAACTGACAGTTCCACTTACCTGCCCATTCACACAATCTATTCAAGTCCTCCTGCAAGGCCATAATATCTGCTTGACTCTGCATTGCTCTCCCCAATTTTGCATCATCTGCAAACAGCTGCATATCACTAGTTAAACCCATCCCAATATCATTAACATACAAACTGTGCAATGGTCCCAAAACTGACCCTAAAATTACACCATTAGTAACCTTCCTCTTTTGGGATGCTGCACCCCAATATATACAACTTTGATACCTATCTGACAGCCAGTCACTGATCTGACTCAGAAGTCTATTAACCAATCCCTGGTATGTTCCTGGTAGGATTAATGTAAGTATATTGAGAAACAGCTAAAAAAAATTGTGGAAGAGAAGTTTGGTGAAGAATAAGCTGGATTCAGGCCAAACAGAGGTTGTCAGAATCAGATTTTCACTTTAAGATATACAGAAATCTTGGAAATATACCAAGGATTTGTATTTAAGTTTTGTTGATCTGGAAAAGGTATATAACAAGGTGCCAAGAAGAAAGCTCTTCAAAACACTATGATTATATGGTGTAAATGGGACATTATATCAAGCAAGCAAATACATAGTCTATTTTAGCTGCAAGAGTCAGCAGTTAGAATTGAATGAGGTATAGAGATATGGTTTGAGGTAAAATCAGGTGTGCGACATGGGTCCACATTATCTCGACTGTAGTGATATAGATATATAATGAAGGAAAGTGATATTAAATCTGATATCAAAATTGGTTAGCTCTTTACTTTATGAGGGTGATGTTATACTTCTGAATAAATCCAGTTTAAGTCTGCAAGATTCCTTGACTAAATTGACTGTTGTAATAAATTTGGTATGAAAATCAGCAATAAAAAAACAAAGACAATGAAAATAGGCAGAAACATTGAAAACCTCAACTATATCCTGAATGGTGAACCTATAGAACAAGTAAAACATTTCAGCTGTTTAGACACAATTATTATTACTGAAGATGGTAAATTAGATACTGATATGATAAGTTAAAGATATTTTAACTTATGGATCTTAGAGCTGGATTAGAAATAAAACACTTGATCAAAGAATAGGGATTTCTGATAAGAGAGTTCTGAGAAAGACTAGTGGAGTGAACAGATGGCATCAATGGCAGTATCACATTAAAAATTAGGTATTAGGAAAGAACTTGCCATTGATATCATTCAGGAATGTATTAGTAGAGCTAATTTCAGGTGGGAGGCTTACACAGAATGTGAGAGGAGAGATTAGCAAAACAAGTGTTCTTTGCCAGGTTGGCAGAAAAAAGACCCAGAGGAAGATCAAGATGTAGATGTATTGATATAGTAAAAAAATTGCCTTAAAAGACAGAAATCTAAGACCTGATAATGATAATATTGGAGTCTTAACAGATAAATAATTTTTCTCTAAATTAATCTTATCAGAAGTTAGTAATGGTATAACTTTTTCATATAGTACTATCAAAATTATCTTGTACACCCCGAGGATATACATCAGGAATTTGATAATGATGAAATATGCAAGCAATTATCCTTTTTAGATCTTTTAATTCTTTGTCAACTAGATGGTAACCTACACTTTTCAGTTTTTCAGAAAAAGACTCATACAGGCAAATATATCCATGCTAAATCTCATCACCATCCTAGTCAAGAGGCTGAACTATTAAAACATTAGTACACTGTATCCATTCTTTATGTTCATCAGATGAACTGGGGAGGGACAGCCTTCGCATGCCCCTCCCCCCCCCCCTCCGTTTCTGTGGGGTGTATCTAGAGCATGATCTGCAAGCCCAGATTGGCTGTACTGGTGAAACCGGACATAGTCCTTGTGTTCCGAAATTCTGATATTCGCTGTCCTGTCTGTTTGGTCAAAGTAGAACAGCTTACAGCTGCAAGGGACCTGGTATATACAAGGAGGTCTAGGGGAAGTGGTTGGTCTTTTGTGGAGTGGATAAAGGATGCCAATTTTCTATATGGTTTGTAACATGGGGTCAGGTCATATGTTTTTAGGATTTTGGTTATTTTTTCAGAGGCGCCCTGGATGTAGGGAATGGTAATGGATTTGGAGTAATCTTTATTGTGAGAGGGGAGGTGGTTTACTGGTTTTAGTATTTTTTGGGGTTGTAGCCATTGGCTGAGAAAGTGTTAAGGATGTGATTTAGTTCAGTGGTTTAAGGCATTGTCATTTGAACAGATTAGTTTAGCCCTGTTATATAGTGTCTTAATAACACCATATTGTTGTGGGGGGGAATTGGTGTATGTACCTGCTTGTATGGGTGGGTGGCAAGTCCCTTTCTAATTATACAATTAGATGCCAAATTCAGCTGAAATCATACCTGAAAATGTGAAATATCAGCTGTTACTGCATTTACATCAGTTTGTCCTTTATTGCTTCAATTCAATGAGTCCACTGATTTAAAAAGTTCTTACCCATTTACTAAATTGCAATGATAGTGAATGTCAAAGTATTTGACTTTCATTCTTAAAATCTACCTGAATGAATAGTAAGTCATTTTATCAAAGATTTCAGAAAGCACCTATGGGGTTTATGCAAGCAATATGAAAAATATTTGAGCACTTCAGATATGTTTTTTACCTGGATGGAGTATAAAAAACACTGAAGGTAAACTTTCATCAAGACAGACTACTTTGTACAATTAGCTTCCAATACAACATTTCAGCTGATGGAATTTATCATTTTATGGAGGGTGGGGAAAGGAAAAGAATGAATGGTTCTAATAAGGGAGTGAGGGCTAGATTTTTCTCTCATAGAGTGATGTGTTGATTGGAATGGATGTTGAAACTGGATATTGTGTGTGCAAGCAGTGTGGATGAATTCAAGAATAAGTATGATAGCTGGTGTGCATAGTATGTGGCCTCCCTCGACAAGTCCCTTACTCCCTGGAGGTCTCTGTTAATAATACTAATGTTCACTGAAGAGCTTGTTCAGGGAGAACATGTTTTCTCCACACAGGATATCCTACTGATGTAGCAATCAAGTACTAACTGCCATTCATCTCAAATTATAACAACAAAGTTGGGTTTAACACTTTTTTTTTATATGAAATTTAAGCTCAGTATATATAACACTGTAAAAAATGAATGTAAGTAAAATGATTATGCGAGATTCCTACAGTTCCCTTATATGCAATACATGTGTGGCCTGATATCCAGAAACCAGAATTTGGCTTCTGGTCTATGGAATGTTGGTTATTAAGAAACATTGGGGAAATGCAATTAGGAGAGTCTAGTAGATAAGAGAAGAAGAGAAGGATATGACTAATAAGCTTATACAGAGTTATTAGATCAATGTGGAAGAGGGTTCTTAATAGAATGGAGGGGGAAATAAATGGAAAACAGACCATTCTTCAAAGCTGCATAAGGAGGATGTGAGTAGTTAGAAGTATGTCTGTAGGTCTTTGCATGAAGAATAGTCTGACCAGAATGAACTGCCTGAGAGTGTAGTAAATGCTAAGATGAGCTTTATGTGAGAGAGCAGGATTTCTCACAATGTGCATTTTGACACCATGGTCAGATGATAATCTAACTTTGATATATATATCCTATGCATACCATAGTATCCTCCCTTAAGGAATTCATGGGATACTATGATGGTATTGAATGATCAAGTTTATATTATTATTCACCACTTATCAACAATTATCCTCAAATTACTCTGCTACTTGTTGGGACCTCACTATTGTCAAGATCTTGTATTTTGGTCTTCTAAGGCACTTCGAACTTCAAACTACTTAGATCTTAGTCTTCTGAGTCTTTCTGCTGTCATCAAACATTTGTTTTAATAACCTTTTTCCCTTTTCATTCTGTTAAAGTGACATATCAACTTAGATTAGCTCAGCTCACACATTCATGAAAGCTAACAATATCAAGTTCCTTCCAAATATCTTCACTTTAAATATGATGCCATCTGGTCACTCACTAATTTTTCTCAAAATTCATATCTGCTGTACCTAGTCTTTGAGCACTGTCTTGGATACTGCTGGTATAGAGTTTTTGCCTGTTTTTTTCTTATTCCATATAAATTTACTCATCTGGTTCTCAATACCAGTTTTATTTATTCTATTGTTTATTTCCATATTTAACTTGCCATCTCCACTAAAATATAATGCCTGAATAGGTAAATTACTTTATTTCGTCTCCACTGAAAATGAAGGGGATATTTTCTGGGTTCTTGTCACTTTTTGCTGATTTTCATACCACATTTCTTATAGCAATTATTCAACCTAGTTAAAGAATCTTGAAGACTTGCAATGGTTTTATTGAGGAATATAACATCTGCATACAGTCAAGAGCTAAAGTAACTATCTCCTTCAATTCTAACTGCTGATGCAGATGGTGAACTGGCATTTTTCTTACTCAAAGCATTCACAGTAAGCACACATGAATTAAAAAATTATTTCAAATATTTAATATCCTCAATCATCTGAATAAAAAAAAAATAACAAGTGACAATCTTTCCATTATAAATGTGAAACTGAGTGTATTCATAACTACTTACCCCAAACGGGCAAATCATCTATATACATCTGATACCAATAGTGATTTTTCACAGCATAAACAAATGCTTGAAGTCTTTCTTCTTTTAAATCTACTTCACAATAAAGGGTTTTTGCTACAGCAGCTTGAAAGGAAAGGAATATTTTTAGATTAATAGATTAAAACATCTTAGATTAGATAAAAAAACAACACTAAAAACATCAAATTTTAAAAGAATGCATTATAGCAATGACACTTAATGTAACAATGTTAAGAGCAATTGTGAGACTTATCAATGATCTATTGTATTTTTTTGTTTTTCTTCTAAATTATTATACAGGCATCTCCAGAGACCCTACACTCACTGCAAGAGGCCAACACTAGTCATTCAAAATACCTATCGTAACTCTCAAACTATTTGCTAACAAAGTCCCACTGGTAATCCATTATCAACACTCTCCAAGCAAAAAATCTAGTCCTCATGCTCTTCCTAACCATGCTATTACACAACTTCCAGGTATACCAACTCCTTATTCTCTCTCCCATTCTTGTCATCTTTAAATTTTTTTTTCTTCTGTATCAGTCTTCTAAAAGCCTACCTTTAGTAACATGTGTCTGTCACATCCTGTTTATCAACCAAATTTTGTAAACCCATATTCGGTCTATCCTTATAAGCATTCCACACATCATTGGAAAAATAAGGTCCTCTATAGCACTTCCACATCCTCAAGAAATCCAGATGACTGTTGCTGTAGTCATTTTGTGATTTTCTGTTGACATCCTAAAAAGTCCAGTTCATTAATGTCTCTTCTCACATCTGTCACAAAGATCTACACCTGAAAATACACCTTTCAAAGTGATTGCTTAGTAATTCAACTATCTGTACTGCTTCAGCCTTCAATTTGTATCTCTTAATGTTAGCATTCTGTAATCATAAATCCAAATACACATTTTAATATGAACACAAACTATACCTCATTGACCATTTAAGTTTTGATTAATTTGAATAAGAGGAATCAGGCTATTTTTTTTTTCTTTTTTCTTGCCACCAATGAAATTAAACCACTTCTGAAAACAGTCATTTCTCCAAGAAGAAAGTCCAATTTTAATTCAGCAATGCAATAAAACTGCTCAGAAAACATACACATACATGCACATAAATACTAGTTAAGAACATTCTTTATCATCTAGCATCTATCATCTTCACTGATTAGTGAGAGATGAAGACTGACTATCTACCCATTTCCAAAAAAAGTTACGACTAAAAGGGTGACACATACTCCTTTTGGAGAATGAAAAGGCAGTGAGGTATATGTGAATATTACGGCCACTTTGGAAAAAACTTACCCTTGATTATCTTTTTGTTCCTTGAATCTTTTGGATATTTGCTTTTAGTGTACACTTTCATCTGAAACTTACAATTTTCACATGGTTTGTAAATTGAATAGCTGCTATCTATCAAGTGAATGTGATATCATCACTCCCAAAAGACAGCAATATATTCAATACTGTAAACTTGAGCAAATATTATAATGGACAACTTATATCTACACAAGCAAACCTTGTCTGTGTGCATTTTTAGTTCATTTTAATTTCTAGTTTGAGCACAAAATGCAGTCCCATTAATAATTTGATTTGAGATTAAGTCAATATCACATAACTTATCAACTGACAATTACATTCCAAGAATACAATAGTGAATGCACATGAAAACAAACATTTTCACTAATCATTAAATACCTATATTATATCTAGAAGAACCATGTGACATGTCATTCGGTTGGAAAAACTCGATTCAATTATCATCATGTGAAGAATCTTTATGTGGACTTTTTCAATGAAGTTAGTCTCGAATGAAAGTAGGGAAGGGAATGTAGGATAAGGAAACACCAAATTTGTAGTTATATTGATGCTGTATATCCACTGGAATATGTGATTGTCTATCTAAAGTGTCATTGATGGTTTTAAGGTTATATCCATATTTAAGATATGCTATTTCTATTTGTCTTTTGTCATAACTAGATAGTGTTTTAATGATGCCTCATTTCTCAGCATGTAGATATCTTTCAGCATTCAGCTTTATTCTGTAACTTGAAATAAAACATTGCTATGATTTTCTGAGACAGACCATCAAGGAATGAAAGTGATCTATCTTTATAAATTTCTGATGTCAACTAGATTTTGAAGTTGAGGAATTGTGTAAAATTGTGGAGGGCTTCTTCAAAGCCTTGCCAATGTTTTGATGATGCATTACCAAATATGAGGTATCATCAGAACACCCAAAGAGACAAGGCCTTCACAATATCTAGTGACGAACACAAAAGGAAAAAAGAAATAACATATCTTAAAAATACACTCCTAAAAATGGATATAATCTTAAAATCATCATTAACATCTTAGACCATCACCTATTCCTATTCTTAGAACATCACCTATATACAGCAGCAAGATAACTATAAAGGTGCTGTTTCCTTACCTTACATAAAAAATGTTACAGATAAAATAGCAAACACACTCAAGCAATACAACTTAAAAGTAGCTTTCATGATGCTTAAAAAGTATCCACACTACTAAGATTGCCAATGCAACCTCACCCTTTTCTTAAACAACCAGGGATGTACAAAATTTTCAGTACATGTGGTATCTGTTACATTGGGCAGACAGGTCAATCTGGAGAAATCCACCTCAAAGAACACATCAAAGATGTGGAAAAGAAACATAAGTCAGGATTGGCATTTAACACCACCAAAGAAAAATATGAAGTAATTTGACAACTCTCAAAAATACCATACACAGAATGCAACTATGTTCGCAAATCTAAGGAGGCTAGCAAAATGATAAGATGTTTAACCCAACATAATAAAAACCAAGGTCTCATCCTAAACCAGCTTTGGTCAGCATATATCAAAAACCTTAGTATTAATGAGAGTTATTATTATTGCACAGGCACTTCCGTGGAATCCTAAGACTCATCGTGGGAGACCTAAACTATCAACCCAATCTATCATACATCTCCTGTGAAACCATTAACAGAGAGAATAATCACAACTGCCTCAGGCAACCCATTACATTCATTCACCAATCCCAGTGAAAAATCTAATCCTTCTGCCCCTTGCAAACCACATTCTTACTCAACTTCTCAGGATGATCTCTTGTTCTGCCCCCTCTAGTCAAGTGTTGAAACATTTCCACTCCATCAATCCTATAAAATCCTTTAAGTAACAAATGCTTCTATCAGATCCCCCCCCCCTTTTTTTTTTTGCAAATCAGCCTAATTCTGCAATCCACAAACCCTCAATCTATCCTCATAGGGGGCATTCCACAGACCACTCACCATCTTGGTGAGTCATCTCTGATCCTCACCATAATGTTCTCATCCCCACAAAACCGAAGTGACCAGACTTGAACACAGTAATCCAAATGTTTTCATATCAGGGCTTTATAATGAGAATGAAACTCCCTTATCTGTGAACTACCCAAGCTACTTTAGCAATATGCCCTTTCAACTTCAACTCCATCTACAACTATCCAAAATCCCTGACTTCATCAATTTCCTGTGGAATGGTTCCCTCAATATGGTACATACACAGGCAAAAATGCATAACTTTACTCTTTTCCACATTAAATTGACATCCATTATGTTTTGCAAATACTGTTAGCCTATTTAAATTATTATTATTAATTATTATTATTATTGAGACCTCCAAGGAGTCATCGAAGAAGGCTATAAATTACCCAAACCCAGCCATCATACCTTCTCTTAAATTCATTTACACTAAATGCACTCACTACCCATAAGGGCAAATTATTCCACTCATTCACTCACTGCTCTCTGGGAGTAAAACCTAGCTCTTAACCCCTTTCTTGACTGAGAATAACCTTAACTTCCATGGATGCCCCCGTTTTCTCTCCCCACCTTCCATATAACAAAAAATTTCTTCATTTGAAATGCTATAACACCGATTCAAAAGTTTATAGACCTCTATCATATCACCCCTCTTTTTCCTGTTAACCAGAGTCTGTAATCCACATACTCACAATCTCTCCTCATAATCTAAATTCCATAATCTAGATATAATCTTTGTAACTCTTCTTTGCCCTTTTCACAGCTTCTTTATCCCCTTGGAACCCAGGACCCCAAATCTGAACACAGTAATCCAAAATAAAGTCTTATCAAAGCCTTATAAAGAGGCAAAATTACTTCCTTATCCTTACATGTCAAATCATCCTGTAAGCTCTCTATATCTTGTTGATCAACTATTACTCTACCCAATTTTGCATTATCTGCAAAGAGCTGCATTCAAATTACTTCCTATATCATTCACATACAAATTAAACAGTGGTCCAAGCAGAGCCCTGCAGCACACCACTAGTCACCTGCCTTCTCCTAGATATTGCTGTTCTATATACTACTTTTTGGTGTCTGTATCAGCCGTAATTTTGTCTATATCACAAGATTCATATCCATCCCCAATTTGTTGAAGTTTGCATAAGAGAGTTCCATGTAGTATCCTGTCAAATACTTTTAAAAATCCTGCCAAATCATCATGAAGCCATTCCCTTTATTCAACTCAGCTGTCACTATTATGAAAAGTTAGGTTACTAAGGCATGACCGACCCTTGACAAAACTGTGCTGCCTCCCATAGTGTATGATATTCTTATCCACTCATTCCTGAATTTTCTTTTTGCCCAACATTTTCAGTACTTTTACTACCACTCCTGAGATACTGACTGGTCTATAATTTGCTACCACTGACTTAGATGTGCTTAATAACAGGCTGTATCAGAAGAACACCCTTACAATGGCTCCCCATTCTGAGCCATATTTCTCCTCCAGAATTGTGACGACAGGAAGCTCTGCTTTGTGAATATAAAAGAATCCTAAATAACCAAAATCTCCCAATACATGAGTTTATTCCAGATGCTTTAGCTGATAGATTAAAATCCAGAAGACCTGCAATTAAAACCACCTGTAATCTCAGTCAGAATGCCAGCTTGATGAATAAGTGGGATGCACTGTGGACTCGAGCAGTATCACCTGAAGCCCATAGCTACATAAATATTCTTCAAAAACCATCTGGATTTCACCTGCCCAGGAATATATGAAGACTGCTAACAGGATCCATACAGGTCATGGTATATGCAGAGATATACTATCAAAATGGGGAAAGATACCGAATCCCCACTGCCCTTGTGGAGCCAAGACCAAAACCATTCATCATATGGTTCAGGAAGGTGAGTTAACGATGTGAGCTAAAGAACATTTTACCTATTCCCAAAGGCAATCAATTGGATTAAAAATCTAAATGTAAAAATATCACTAAATTTTTGTTTGATGCTTGTCATATATTTAATTCCTGTATTTCATCTGCTTGTTTATGTTTTACTTATTTATAATTTCATATATTGTATCTTATCTCTATTCATTTGTATTTTATTTCCTTTTAACCATGTGTATATGCCATATGATAAATAAATAAATACTGATGGGGTGCTTAAGGGTCAAAGCTGTATAACTGAGAGGAGACCTCCACATAGCCTTTAAAGGAATGCGGAGAACCGACCAGGGCTTCTGACCTAAGGTCCAATCCACACCTTCTAGTGGTGCACCCTGTTGGGTATCTACCTGGATACTGAACGAACGAGGATGGGCTGCCAATTTGGGATTTAGTAGACCAAATTGTATTCTTATTGGCTTAAACCAATACAGAAAATGATGGTAAAACATGAAAAAATTTCATGCCGGCTGTGGCGTCACCCTATTAAACAAGGCCCCCGTTGTTTTCGCCAGGGGAACCAGGGCAAACAGTGAAAAGTCAGCTACTGGAACAAATCTGAAAGCACACCCCAACTCAACATCACCAGAGTTAAAGATCGGTACTATCAACATAAGAAGCCTGAATGGCAAAGAAATGGAGCTAGCTGAAGAATTAGATAAGTACCAGATCGATTAATTTCCTGAATATAAAAGGTTATATTCAGGAAATGACAATCAAGGAAAAGAAGGAGTAGCCATAGTATTCAACACAAAATACGAGGCTAATCTTCTTGAATGGCAGGCAGTCTCAAGTAGAATGATGTGGGCAAATATGGAGAATTGGACAATGAGACTTATTTGTGCCTATGGTCCCACAGAAGGTTCTACTAAAGTAGAAGTAGAGGAATTTTTTGATGCTTTAGAGCAGTATTTCTCAAACTTCATATATCTGCAGACCCCTTCTTAAGTTTTCATTATTACCAAGTACCCCTAATTAATTAAAAATAAATAAATTAAACATTAATTAATTAAAATGAATAAATTAATTAAATTAATTTAAAATATTAAAAAATTAAATATCTATTTTATTTGAATTTATATGTTCATGTAAACAAAAAATATGATTTATTTTTAATAGAACAAACTTTATAAAGATACTATAAAGTTTTACTTGAAATAATTTATCATCAATGAGAGGAGTGAAATTGCTTATGATGAGATAAAATTTCAGCAAAATTTGGCTCTATAGTTGTTAATTTCAATCTCAGATGCGGTTCGACATCTATAATGCGATTCCTCTTCTTCGTCTTAATATTTACGAGGACCAAAAATCTAACTTCGCACAGATATGAACTTGGAAATAGAAAAATGAACCTTAGAGCTTTATCTGTTAATTCAGAAAATTCATTCTGTATTTGTGGCCAAAATGATGATAACGTATTCTCGCTGTATTTATTTTTTAAAAAACCATCAGAAGCTAGTTCTAAAAGTTGTTCTTCTTCTATTGACGATAGACCCTTTGGCATAATTTGATTTTATTGAAAGGGTATCTTATTCACTCAATATTAATGTCCAATTCAGGGAAATACTTTTCTAGATTCATTTGTAAGCTTTTTAAATGCTGCATGATAGTAATTTTTGCATCATCATCATCATCATCAATTTGTTCATTTGAACATGTGAGCAATTCAAGAAGCGATGGAAACGCATCAAATTCTCCATTACCAACCCGCTTTTGCCATAACTTCATTTTTGCCAACGTGCCGTTTACTTTATATTGGACATGAAATATAGAAATTTCCTTGCCTTGTAAAGATAAATTAAGACTTAAAAAAACGTTTAATTTTCTTGACCAAAAAGCTCTGGAAAAACTTTTATTGGGATTATATTGATCAAGATTATATAATAAATAATATATCAAGGTTATATAATATTATATAATTATTATATAACCTTGATCAATATAATCCCAATAAAAGTTTTTCCATAAATTAAGACTATTTAATACAGTAAATATATCTGCCAAGTATGCTAATTGACTGAGCCATTTCCAATTATGTAAATGCTTTTTCAATTCAAACTTTTCATTCAAGAAAAACTTGTAGTTCATTCCGAAGTTCAAATAAACGAGTAAGGACTTTTCCACGAGAAAGCCAATGAACATCGGTATGGAAAAGAACTTGTGTATAATTGCTTCCCATTTCTTTGCAAAGTTGAGAGAAAAGTCTGGCGTTTAGAGGACGGCCTTTAATATAATTTATGATTTTTATAGCTTCATCAAGAACTTTTCTTAGGTCTGTAGACATCATATGTGTAGCCAAAGCCTCCCTGTATGCAGCAGCGTGTCGACTTTACATTTGGTGCAACAGCTTGAATCCTTGAAACAAGCCCTTTTTTAGATCTGACCATGGATTTCGCTCCGTCCGTGCTTATTCCAACACAACTTTTCCAATCAAGCTTGTTTTGATGCATAAAGGTATTTATACTGTTGAATATTTCTTCTCCTGTTGTATGTTCTGGCAAGGGTTGGCAATATAAAAGGTCATGAATTTTTCGATTTTTTTCATACCTAACGAACACTAGAAGATTTGCAAAATTTGTAATGTCGGTGGATTCATCCACCTGCAACGCATAATAACGACTCTTACGTATATTGGATAACAATGTTTGTTTTATATTTTCAGCCATTTCAGTGATTCTTCGATAAATGGTACTATTTGAAAGGCAAATCCGATTAAAAGATCATTTTGCATTATCTCCGATCATAATTTCCGCTATTATTTTTGCTTCAGGCTTGACCTAAGTTTCACCAATTGTTTCCGCTGCACCACTTTTTGCTATTAATAGCGACCCATGATATGAAGCTTCTAAAGCCTTCATGTTTTCACCTCCTGATACGATCGACATCACTTTTTGAGATTCTTTTAAATTTTTTTAGTTTATTTTGAAAAATTCGACAGGTTTGTCCTTGCATTCATTATGTTTCGATTCAAAATTACAATTTAAATTACATGGTTTCATGCTTTCATTTTTTAAAGCTTCACCGCAAATTACACAAATGGAATAGGTTCCTCTTCATTTCCCGTCCATGAAAATCCACATTTCAAGTAATTTATATCGTACTTACGAAGTTTTCTCATCTTCTTCCTAGTTGGTTCTTTAGAGATATCAGACGACACACACTTATCAATTTCACTTGATCCAGATACAATATCAACATTTTCTTGTTGCTGACAGCTACTTGTATCTACTATGTTCCTCTCTTTTGCGCATTTTAAAAATCCAATCTTTAACCAGTGATCCATACTTAAGAATTTGAAATCTAAAAAAAAATTACCATATTTAACGAACAGTCCAACAAATGGCGCTAGTGAAAGCAGAACTCGAAACAGACAGCAATGGTAGGCCAGTAGAGATAAAGCAGCTATGAAGACGTTCATATGATTGGTGCGGTATTAACAAAAGATCGCGCTACTAATTAACAAAAAAGCATTTCAACCGACAGTTCAGTTGAAATGCTAATTCTCTTCAATGGAATTCCTTACATAATATCTGAAACACATTCACTATATATTTCTTAGTTTTAACACGTTCACTCAAACAAAACCATATGTTGCCGAAGCACCGTATGGTTTTGATTATGTACTATACAGCATTTTATGTGGAAGGGGTCATGCGATTCATTAGTAAGTGCCAGTTGTCTCTAATTGCACTGTTTGTTGAGAAACATATTACACAGCCTGCACATGTCTCTGTACCTTATTCAGTGATACAATAGGAACGTTTTACGATCTCAAACTTAAATTTTATTATATCCCTTAATGATGCATAGCCGAAAATTGCCACGGACCCCCTGAAGACCTCTCGCGAACCCCCAGGGGCCCGCATACCACACGTTGAGAAACACTGCTTTAGAGAAAGCAACTGACACGATGAAAAAGGAAAAGTTGGTCCTTGTTGGGGATCTAAATAGCAGAGTAGGAAATGATTGTCAGACATACAAAAATATTTTGGGAATATTTGGAGAAAAGAGCAAAGCTAATAATAATGGCAAATATCTGTTGGATTTCTGCTCAGGACATGGACTGGTTATTACCAACACCATCTTCCAACATAAAAATGTTGCACAAATTCACATGGAGAGAAGAGGCAAGGAATAACAAAAGTCTCATTAACTATGTTATTGTTGATAGTGATGTTTTCTCCCTGGTGCAGGACACCAGAGTGTACAAAGGATTTGAAATTGGAAGCTATTACTATTTAGTCTTGAGCAGGATAAAATTGAATTTCATATTGAAAAGAATAACATGTAAGAAAGTTTTAAAGCAAATAAAAGTTGAGCAGCTCTCAGATGTGAACTGTAGACTAAAATACACAAAGATTATTGAAGAAAAATTGAAAGAGTTTGAGAACAGGAACCAAACCTTGGAGATTCAGTGGCAAGCCTTGAAGAAAACTCTGATTGATTCAGCCAGAGAGGCATGTGGTGAGGTTGTCTGCAAGGATAGAAAAATCAGAACTCCATGGTGGACAGAGGAAGTTAAAGAGGCAGTGAAGGAAAAGAAGAAAGCATATCAAAAGTTCCTGGTAAATAAGTCAGCTTTTGCTCTTAGAGAATGCAAAGACAAATGCAAGAAACCAAAACACTATGTAAAACTAGCTAAAAAAAGTCATGGGAGGATTTTGGCAAGAACATAGAAAATAAATATCAAGTAGGTGGTAAAATATTCTGGGAGGTTGTCGAAGAAGCTTAGAATGGAGGAAAGAGTGCTGTAAAAGGAGTTAAAGATGATAAAGGTGACATGAAAACAGGAGAAAAAGATATTCTTGAAGTTTGGAGTAATTACTTCGAAAAATTGCTAAATGAAACAAGCAGTGATAGTACATTGGTAAAAAACACTCAACAGACATAGTCAGGAATACAAATCCATACTTGAAGTAGAAAAAACCATCAAAGGCTTGAAATGTGGAAAAGCAACAGGAGTAGATGATATTCAACTAGAAATGCTGAAGTATGGTGGTATAAAAGTCTTACAGTGGATGCACGGCATAGTTCAGAATGCCTGGACAGAGGGACAAATTCCCGATGATTGGAGTAGAGCTCTAATAATACCCACATATAAAAAGGGAAATAAAACTGAATGTGAGAATTACAGAGGTATTTCCCTACTGAGTGTTCCTGGTAAGATATATGCAAGTATACTTGAGAAACAGTTGAGAAGAATTGCAGAAGAAAAGCTTGGTGAAGAACAAGCTGGATTCAGGCCAAACAGAAGCTGTCAGGATCAGATCTTCACTTTACGACAAATATTTGAGAAAGCATGGGAATATAACAAAGATCTGTATTTAAGTTTTGTCGATTTGGAAAAGGAATATGACAAGGTGACAAGAGAGAAGTTATTCAATACGCTACAGTTATATGGTGTCAGTAGGGCATTATATCAAGCAATACTTAGTCTTTATTTGAGTTGTAAGTCAGCAGTTAGAATTGAAGTACAGGAAGATGGTTGACTGTTGAATCTGGTGCGAGACAAGGATGCACATTATCCCCTCTGTTATTCATTATCTATATGGATCACATTATGAAGGAAAGTGGTATTAAACATGATATCAGAATTGGAGATGTTAATGTCAGCTCTTTGCTTTATGCAGATGATGTTATACTTCTAAATAAATCCGCTACAAGTTTGCAAGATTCCCTGACTAAATTGAATAACTGTTGTAATAGATATGGTATGAAGGTGAGCATTAAACAGACAACGACAATGCAAATAGGAAGAATTGTTGAAAATGTCAACTGCGTTGTGAATGGGGAAACCTGTGGAACAAGTACAACATTTCAGCTACTTAGGCACGATTTTTACTGAAGATGGTAAATTAAATATGGAAATAGATAACAGAATCAACAAAGCTGGTATGGTAGGCAGTCGATTGAATAAATTCATACGGAATAAGAGAGAAATTAGTCGGAACACTAAATTAGCTGTATACAAGACAGTGTTCAAACCAGTTTTAACTTATGGATCTAAGAGCTGGGTCAGAAGTAAAACACTTGACCAAAGACTAGAGACCGCAGATATGAGAGTCCTAAAAAAGATAAGGGGCATGAACAGATGGCATCAATGGCAATATCATATTAAAAACGAATATATTAGGAAAGAACTTGAAATTGTTGGCATACAGGAATGCGTTAGCAGAGCTAATCTCAGGTGGTATGGTAACTTAAACAGAATGGGCGAGGAAAGATTAGCAAAACAAGTGTTCTCTGCCAGGTTGGCAGGAAAATGACCCAGAGGAAGACCAAGATATAGGTGGATTGATACGGTACAAAGTGCCTTAGACGATAGAAATATAAGATCTGATAATGTTAGAGTCTTGACAAGTAATAGACTGATTTGGAGGAAAATTGTAGATAGGAAGTTAGTAATGATGTAAATTTTTCATGTAGTAATATCATATCCTGTATACCCCTTAAGGGTAGATGTCAGGAATTTGATGATGATGATATACACATTTTAACACAGTGACATCCTTTCAAGGGGCCTGAATTAATATAAATAATTCAATTTATTAACGTCATTCTAGTTTGCATTGCTTTGCAAACTAGAATGACTCTGGATTAGAGAAAGGTGTTTGCAAGTTTTTTCACTTAGTTATATTATAAATAACTAACATTATACATGTCCGTAAGGATACATGCTTTGCATTATGGGATATTAAGGTAATTAATGTGAAGTCATTACCCTCTATATATAAGTAGCCCAGTTGTGATGTTACTTCATGCAAAACTTTTTAATTGCTTACACTTGGACCAAGAATATAATTTCTTGACATCTTTAATTTATAATATAACTAAGTGAAAAAACTTTCTAATTTCAAACAGTGTGTGAGTGTCCAAAAGACACTCTGAAATTTTTCATTTTTATATAAAAATAACTTTATTCTAGTAGCAAGGCTTATACATTGGTTAGACATAACTGGTAATTAGTTTACGGAATTAACAACGCAAATGAAGTATATTAATTAAAGGTAACTTTAATGAATCACTTCTATATTTCGGCAACGTCACATTGCCATCTTCAGGAACATAAAGATATGGTATGTGCACGCAGGCACTAACACAAAGCAAATGAGGAAGAAAGCAAGAAACTAATATTGTTCCTAAAGTCCTAATGGTGCCCTCTTGCGGGCTAATTTGGTAGTCTTGGCTGTTGGGCTGAAGTTCTCATAATGTAAGTCTCCCAAATTTGGGGTAGTTTCATGCACCCAAATTTGTTGAGGTTAGGAACGTTTTTTTAGAGCTGCTGAAGATTCTTTGAATAATCTTTCGTATTTAAACTTGCTGCGATGAATTATTTTTGTTTTTTTTCCAAAGAATTTTATGGTGGGTATCTAAGGCATGGTCTGCCAGCCCAGAGCGGCTGTACTGGTGAAAACGGATGTAGTCTTTGTGTTCTGAAATCCTGGTATTAGTTGTTCTGCCTGTTTGGCCAAAGTAGGACAATTTGCAGCTGCAAGGGACCTGGTACACACCAGGTAGGTCTAGGGGAAGTGGTTGGTCTTTGATAGAGCAGATAAGGGATGCCAACTTTTTATATGGTCTGTAACAGGAAGTAAGGTCATATTTTTTGAGGATATTGGTTATTTTCTCAGAGGTGCCCTGGATGTAGGGGATGGTGATAGACTTGGTGTAATCTTTATTGTGGAGGGGGGGAGGGGGGTTGTGGTTTACTGGTTTTAGTATTTTTTGGATTTTTTTGGGGTTATAGCCATTGGCTAAGAAATTGTTGAGGATGTGGTTTAGTTCAGTAGTTAGGGACTTGTCATCTGAGCAGATTAATTTTGCCCTGTTATACAGTGTTTTTATAACCCCATATTGTTGTGAGGGGGGGGGGGATTCCTGGTGAATGTATCGGCCAGTATGGGTGGGTTTTCTGTAAACAGAGAAAACCAAAGATCCATTAAGCTGGCGGGTGATTAAAGTGTCTAGGAAGGGGAGGGTGTTGTTTTCCTCTTTTTCTAAGGTGAACTGGACTCTGGGGTGTTGGTTGTTTAAGTGTGTTAGGAAGGAGTGGCGTGTGTCTGAGCCATATGGCCAAATAGCAAACACATCATCCACATAATGAAGCCAAATAGTGGGTTTTTGTGGGGCGGAGTTTAAGGCTTTCTCTTCAATTGTCTCCATAAAGAAATTGGCCAAGGGTGGGGAAAGTGGTGAACCCATGGCTGTCCCCTCTATCTGTTTGTAGAACTTTCCTTGCCAAACGAAATAGCCTTAGTTCATTGTGAACTGAAATAGGGCTGAGATATCGGGAGGAAACTTGGCTTGGATGAGCTCAAGGGTTTCTTTGAGTGGGACATTAGTGAATAGGGAGGAGACATCAAATCTGACCATTATGTCAGTGTGTTGGAGTGTGAGGTTTTCTATACTGGCTTTAAAGTGGGCTGAGTTTTTTTTGTGTGACGTTGCCAAAATATAGAAGTGATTCATTAAAATTACCTTTAATTAATATACGTCATTTGCGTTGTTAATTCCGTAAACTAATTACCAGTTAAAAATAACTTTATGCTTCCTGAAGTGACCTTTTTTTCATATATCACAGGTTATGCATATTGAGGAAACAATCTAGCATGATTATAATGTATTTTTTTATGCATAGTGAGGAAACAATCTCGCAGGATTATAATGTATTTTTTTTTCTTTGATGCACCTGCAAAAGGTTGTAAACCTGTAGTACATTAGTACTATGGTTGGGCTAAGGAGTTTTTTTTTTATTTTTTATTGATTGTATATTTTTTACATAATCTAGAAACCCTGCTGTTTAGAGATGAGTAAATGGAATGGTGATCTCATACTGGGGGATAAAATTCATCTCTCAGCTAAAGACTTGCAGACATCCATGCCCACCACAGGATAGGAATTTGCATGCTGGTGGGAGAGTCAATATACAAACTACTTAGCAAACCATGCCATCCACATTGCTGTATTCCTTTGTTTTGGGTAACAACTTTTGCCGTAGCGCAAATTGTTCTGAAAATGCTTATTATGACAAACAAAATATAAGCCATATTAAATATATTTGATTTCTTTGCACCCCTTGAGGGTACATGGCAGGAATTTGATGATGATGATGATTTCTTTGCACACTTGTTTTTTCAAGTAGTTTTCATAGTTAAGTTTTCATAACATGAAAGTGTAAGAAATGCTTAATAATCTCTTCAGGATGAAGAAAATTATTTCTGACATTATATGGTAAGCCATTGTTAAAATGAAGTTTTTCATAATAGAATAACTTTTCTAAAAATACATGCAGTAACTTGCAAGCATTTTGTGCAAAAATCAGATTCAGTTCACTTGAAATATGTGGAGATATAATAGAAACAAGTTGATAAGGGGAGTTTGCAGTATAGTTCCAAACAACATTCTGCAGTGCATAGTAGGTGAAATGGAAACTTGGGGAAATCCCAGGAAGCTGAGCAAAGGTGTACTCAGGAAATGGTAGTTCCACGTTCTTTTTACCACAGCAAATGTTTGGAATGAGCTATGAGTTCATTTTTGATAAATGTATTCAGGAAGAGATATATTATGATAGATATTCAGGCATTGTATGTGGCACTGAAGAATCACCCCTTCGAGTCCTTGAGCTTCTTGGAAGAGCCTGCTGAATAATAATAATAATAATAATGCTTTTATACGCACATGCAAAATGTAATAGGTTCTTACTCAATTTTTTATTCTTCAAACATGTACATCTCTTTACTGTGCATGTGAAGCTGTCCTGAATCAACCCAGTTAAACAATTTTTCAGTTGTATATAAAAAAATAACTGTTTCCTAAGTGTCGTTTTGTCATGAATCATAAATTAGAACAGTTCGAAAATATCTCATTTGTTTTATGTAATAGTTTTGTTTTTGTGCATATTGCATCTGATAAAGTATCAATCAGTGAAATATAAGCAGAATTAAATTAATTTATAGCAGAAGGAAATATAAGTATAATCCACCCACAGTATAGAGAGCTGTCGTTGGCACGCTGCCAAGAAGAGTCCATTCATGTTGAAGGGGAGAAAGAAATAAGGTGATGTACAAATTGGTCACCAACATGCAAATTTACGTGCTTTATACGTAAAATTTTCCATCTGTTATACAAGCAAAATAGTTATCACGTTAAAAACTACAATGATCATAAAAGAGAAGTTAATTTTCTGACATGTAGTAATAAACAACCCATCCCACAAGACTGATTGATTACCCTATAATGAGAATGGATTCTCCTTCTTTTCACATGCACAGAAGTGTCGAAAGGTCTCAAATCTGTGGGTGTACTATAGGATGATAATCTCTTGCATTGGAGCAAGTGTTGATGGACCTAAATGGTGACAGATGAGAGGGTGGCTGATGGAAGACATCCGAGAGTAGTATATAAAGGATTCAAATCAAGATAGTTGCTTTTGTGTGTGCAAAATTCTGTAATCCTGTGACACACACACACACACACACACACACACACACACAGTGTGTCACAGGATTACAGAATTTTGCTTCTGATGTTTAATTTGTGATACTGATATTGGGAGTGATTTACAGGTCAATAGCAACTTATTTGCTGAATATGTTAAACTGCCCTCCTCAGTTTAACATACTGTGATGTTAAAAGTGATGTAGTGATACTGCTTTATGATTGATAGATTTGATGATAGACTACCTTTGTTGGTAAGGATAATGATTGCCAGTTTACTGTGGTAATGTGTTTCACTCTGCGGCATTCTGTTACAAGAAATTTATGAGGTAAAGGATTTGGGGACAAGAATCAATAAGTAAGAATTGATGGAAAGAGTTGAATTCCAAAGGAAGTATTGCAAGAATGGGAAAAATATTAATTACCTATTCCTTTATAAAATATCTGGATTTCCCTGCAGTATATTAATTATGTATTATACCATATTTTCCGGTGTATAAGCAGCACTCAAGAAATTTAATACAATTTTCTGGAAAAAAACCTAAACTTTAAAGTTTGATTTAAAAAAAAAAAAGGATAAAATAATAGGTAATTTTTAATAGTAAACTGACCTTTCAGAAACTTGCAAAACCCATGTCACTGTCATCTGGCTCTTCTCTATCATCATTAATTTCTTATAATATAGAAATAATTTTGTCTTCTCTTTTGGCATTTTTTGGCTGATTTTTGTTTTTGTATGCATACAAAGTCCACTGCATTTCATGAAACGGTAACACCATGACCGTTTCACCACTTTTAAAATCTTCAATGTTACGCTCACAGGCTATTTTGACTGCATGTGTACGAATCATTTTTATTGAAATGGCAATGCCATTTTGCCGATTTTCTTGCACCCATTTCAAAAGTTCTGGCCACTTTGTAATTTTTCCACATTCTGCGCGCTTTTCTTTACGCAAATTGTACAAAATCTCCTTCTGACCACGCCGAGTTCTTAGCCAATGACGCACTAGAAGTCACGTGAATGTCACTCATCAATATGATTGCACCATTAACCGCCTACAAAGATCTTGGAACATAAAAGGGAGTGTGTATGACTTTGAAAAGAGGAAACAATCTTTACCTTCATTATATAAGACGCACCCCATTTTTAAGATGAATTTTTAAGGTAAAAAAGTGCATCTTATACACCGGAAAATACGGTACTTTATGCTTTGCATTATGGAATACTAAGGCAATTGTCATCAATAGTCTCTATATAAGTAGCTTGTTGTGAAGATACTTCATGCACAGGCTGCTTGTTTACACTGGCGTAAGGATTAAAACGATATAATTTTCATTGCATCCAGTATTGAGACCATATGTCTATAAAAATAAAACGGCTTCATTAAAATAAACAATATAATCCAACAAGTTTTGCAAATCATTGGACTTACAAATGACTTACGAAACTTCCCATGTTCCCTAGAGATGACACAGTACTACTTCAAAAACTTATTCTGCCATTCTCAGACTATTCATGTTTATTGAAATAGACATCGGTCAGGGGTTGGCAAGTTTTTCGGTAATAAGAGCCACATATAATGCTTTTCAGACATTTTTGAATGTTCAAGAGCTGCAGAAAATATTATTTTAAAATTGTATTTATAAATAATAAAAAATACAGCTATATCATAAAAGTACTTATTTACACTACACTATGCTAGTTATGTTCTGTTACCCCCACAAGCGTGTAACTTGTGTGTACTACATGAAGAGTGATGACGCAGAGTCCAGGCAACGGAGGCAGTGGGTAATGCAGTGATCATAGTAGTCACTTTTTGAACTAATTTTGGCAGGAGTGACAGGCCATCAAATGTTGAAACACTTTTTATCAACCAAATACGATAATAAAATCCACATTAACAACCCTTTCGATTGGTACCATTTAAAAGCTAAAAATTTAAAGTTTCAAAATGTTTTTTACTTATCTTTAAAGCATTTAGAAATAAACTATTCTAATATTGGTACATACTATACTACTATAGATTATTAATATAAAAGTTTATTTAGGAAAAATGGCAATGAAAACAATATTGTCTCGGGAACCATACAGAGTAGCTTTGGGAGCTGCATGAAGCTCACAAGCTGCAATTTGCCCACCTTTGACATAGGTAATAAAGTAATCTAAAGCTGAAGTCAGTTTACAAGATAAGTCGTAAACTTTCACAGTGCATTTTCACTTATAAGCCCCACACAGAAATTTATAGAATTATTTCATACCAGAGGTAGTGTTCTAGAGTTAATTCTTTATAATATTGTTAATGGTGAGAAATTTTGAAAAGTGTTATTCAGGCAAGAACCATCTAAAATTTTTAGAGAAAAAGAAATTAATTACTAGTTTAATACATCATGTCATGTGCATCTTCAGATGGAATGCAAATAGTAAAAAAATGTGCGAACAGACATTTCTGCAATTAATAACTGTTATACTTTGAATGAACATAAGCCAGACATTGAATAAGGCATCAAGATGTCATTCGCATGACTCATTATTGCAATGTGTCATGTAACTGAAATGTACTTGCTGCAAAAGTTGAAAGATTTGTGGAAGGAGAAAGCAAAACTGGTGAGCATGGGTGTAATAAATGTTATTGGAGTGAATAAGGAGAGAGCAAATTATGTGACAGTATGTTTGAGAGTATTGATAATAGACTGGTAAAGGTAAATATCAGTGATAATACTGCAAATGTGGTGGTGAAAGTTCAGAAGAACACAGAAGACTTGAATAAAGAAATGGCACAGTTGCATGTAGTCTTTCACAGAACAAAGTGTGAGATTGAAAAACTGCAGAAACAACAAGAGATCTCAGTTTGCAGAAACAAACTTAGATCGTGTAACTGAACATCACAGTTACTGATATTTATCACTGATATTTACATTTTCCAGTCTACTATCAATACTCTCAAATATACTATCACATAATTTGCTCTCTCCTTATTCACTCTGATAACATTTATTACACACTTGCTCACCAGTTTTGCTTTCTCCTTCCACAATCTTTCAGCTTTTGCAACAAGTACATTTCACAGTTACATGACACAGTTCAAAGTGATGTTTACTTATAGTGAACAAATGATTAAGGCACCCATGAAGTGAATGAATGAGTGGATGAACAAAAAATGCAAAATATAGTCTCTCAGGCCACAATATCTAATAAGGTAGTCCTGTCAAGTGGCTGGGACCTAAGGGTGCTGAAGTTTCCGTATACTGATGCTAGAAGCATCAGGAATAAGAGGAAAGAGTTTTGGTATTGGGTAGTTCAACCTCTCCAGAAATTAGGCATTAGGGAGACTTGGCTAACAGCAGATGATGTAGTTACAGGGATAGAAGGTGATGATTTAGTATTTTCAGAGTAGACAGGACAGGGGGTAGGATACTGCTGTTGATAGCAGATGAACTGCAGCCAACAAGAATAGGATTCAGTCAGTTGGGAGTTCGTTTAGTCATTATGGGGTGAGATTGAGGCGAATAGGACAAAATGTAAAATTGGATGCTGCTGCTGTATGCCTGGGGTTCTAGGGATACTGTAGAAGCCATGCATCAGCAGATTAGTACAATAAGTGCAAGTTTTATGGGGGACTTCAACTTTGGAGACATAGATTGAAAAGCGGAAAGATCACATTGCAGGAATGAAATGGAATTTATAGAGTTTGAAAGATAATTACTTGAAACAGAATGTGACAATGGTGAATCAGGGCACAAGTGTGTTGGATCTGGATGTAGGATCAGAAGACCTGTCCATTGTCCATAACTAAGGTGGCTACATTGCCTTCAGTTGGGGAAAGTGATCATGTGGTCTTGACTTGGGAGGTAGTATAACATGTTGAAATTCCAGTTAAGAAGGGATGTAGGTGGAACTACAAGGTAGGTGATTATGATACACTTAAGAGATAGCTTGAAATGGTATCATGGAATTGTTATTTTATATCTTTCTTCACTTCCATAAAGAGATTGTTTTGTGAGTGTTAGATAATTACACAAGAGTTCCAATTGTTTGTTCCAATTGGTGCAATGACTTTTAACTCTATTTCTTTTAGAATTTGGAAAATTATTGACTTGAGTACCAAATAAAAAACGTATACATATAATGAAACTAAAACATTATATACAGTTTAAATAAAATCACATAAATAACTGCAAAATTAATTGGATCCAAGGCCTTCAAAATAAGTCGACACTTTAGAGATTTTCTTATCATAAAAAAATAAAATCATTCATTCTCTACTCATTCTATTATTGAGTTGTTCAACATATACGTAATCACATCTACTAGATTAAACACCCTGTTTTCACAACGACAAAATGTTCAGAGTCAGTTTCTTTGTTAGGCCCTTTCTGAAAATATAAAATCTTATTTTTCCATGGGATCCTCTTTTTTTTTAAATCTCCCTTATGTAGCTTACAATATTATTATTCCTCCTATCTCACTGAAGTCTTAAATATTCACCTCTTGGAATTCAATATGATGCAAAATTACGAATTCTTTACAAGAGAAAAACAGTTTCTTTTGCTATTTCATAAATAATATTATCTAGGTAGAGCTCTTTATGTTAAGCCGCTTTACAGTTTCTGATTTTACTAATTCCGACAGTTTTTCCAATAGAATCATAAATAGATCTTAAGGTTCCTTAACACAGAAAATAAAACTTCTCATTCAGTGTTTCCTTGGACATTGAATTTGAACATCAACTCCGATATCTTCTTTTATTTACTAAACACTTGTTGACAGTCTCAACTCTTCCAGTTAAAAGATTCACAGTGCTATAATTCCTTTTCAGAATCTTCTATTGATATTCTCCTGACTGTCATGTTTTCTTAAAAACTTCCTAAGAACAAAATTCTCTTGTTGCTGTTCTCAAATTTTCATTCACTCTCTACTTGTTTTCATTGTTACCTCAGCTGTCCATCAATCTCCTTGGTGAGCATTCACACTTTATGTAAATAGCAAGCAAGAAGTTACATAGTAATGGCTGACACGTTGTCGTTGTTAGTGACAGCATCTGCAAAGGAAGGATGTTTATAGTGCATGAAGGATAACTGGGGGATATCTGGAGGAAGCGATATCACACTGTATACCCAAGGACATGAGGGTAAATCGTATAGAAGTTAGATGAATGAGTAATATCATTAAGCAAGAGCTGTAAAAAAAATTGTTGTGGAGAGTATATAAGGAGAAAGGTGACCAGCATGGTAAGGAAGGCAAAATCAGATTATGAGAAGAAGTTAGCTGAGCAGGTGAAAGGAAATCCCAGAAAGTTTTTTTCATTATGCAGCAAGTAGGAAGATGAATGACTATGGAAGGATAAGTTTAATGAGTACAGACGGTAGGGAAGTAACAGAGGGAGATGAAATTTTTAATCTGCTGAGTGACCATTTTGCAGGTATATATCTTCCAAGTGAAGATATTGTTATTGCAGAGGGGACAGTGACTGATATGAGAACAGAGGTTGATGAATTAAAGATACTTAGGATATTGCAGAATTTAAATGCAAATACAGCTGTGGGATTGAATGGGATATCAGCTCGTGTTTTAAGAGAACATGCAGAGGAACTGGCAGTGCCTTTGACTAAGCTGTTTAATGTAAGTTTCAGCTCCAGCAAAGTCCCAAGAGAGAAATAGGGTAAAATGATTCCTTTTTCTAAAGGAGGATCTAAGTCAGTATTTATCATCATTATCAATTCCTGACATGTACCCTCAAGGGGTGTACAGGATATGATAGTACTACATGAAAAATTTACATCATTTACATGAAGGAGTTGTAGAGCATGTGCCCTCCACTGATGAGTCTTTGGACTCCCTGGAGGTGTATAATAATAATAATAATAATGATCAAGGACATCATCTTGGTTTTAAAACCTTTTGTACCTCGTCATAAAACTCTTGAACCTCTTTATCACAATAGCTGTCAGTAGGATGCCAACATCAAAGAGTTTTCCTGAAAGATTGATGTATGATTCCCACTTGCAAGTCAATATACAAGAATAGTTTTAGAAATTCCTTATCATGACACCCATCACACCTATTGTATTTCTATTGCTTTTCAGAACGTTTTCCATTTCCGTCCATCGTCTCAATATCTCTCATTATGTCTGTATTCATATTTAGTATCTCTTCCATTAATTTCGCCATAGTCAACCAATCTGCTATAATTATTATTACTTGACACCTCTGAGGAATCCAAGGAATCAATGTTCTGAGTTCCACATAGTTATTTGTAAGAGCTTATTTGTGATTTTGAAATGAACAAGATGATCACCCTGATGGCTTTGAAAAATCATCATTACATAAGCAATGTTATCAGACTCTCATCCTGCAGTTCTATTTTCAGCAATTTCCTTGTAGTTATATACAGTAGCATCCATCACAAGGAGCACAATTTCTTCTGTACGCCTAAAGCGATTTGACCTGTAATCCATAATATGGGGCAGAAAAATAAGATAGTGATGCTTTCAGTATTGCAATCATTCTGATCATAAGCTTGACATCATTTGTCTTCAGCCTCAAGTGATAGCTGCTTCCTTCTATCAGGATTTCACCACTGCCCAAGTTAGCCAAATCTTCAGAGTTACTTTGTGGCTTAGGGCCCAAAAAATATTAACATATCTTGTCCTTTCAGATATTCCCATACCTCTTTTGTTACCTCCCAAATTGTTTGCTGACCAATATATCCAAAGACAGAATTCTAAAACACCAGACTACCCTTACAATTCACCCAACATTCTTAATCTTTTTCTAACCAGTTCTCAGCCTTCTGCAATTTCCTTTCCTATGATGCATTTCCTTTGTGTCAATCTCATCTTTTCCAACAATAACGCATGTAGTAGGATAACCTGTCATTTCTACTCGTCCTTCTGTAATCAGAGACCAACTTTTCTACTCATTTTGATTCAAAGACTTCAGTCATGGATTAAGAAATAATAGTGGATGAAGGCTTCATCCACCATTCTATTCAAAATCTGACATTACCTAAACTTTGGATTTCCAAGAGATGTGCCAAGGTAGTGGAAGCTAAAAAATTTAGTACATCAAAAGTGGAATGAAATAGAAACACTGCTTTCAGTGTAAACAGAATCTTGTAATAACTAAGATAGGAGGGAAGCAAATAAAATCTAAATACAACTTTGAAAAATATAAATGCAAAAAACTAGCCTCTTATGCAAATGATGGCCATGTCTTCTTCAAACCCTTTCTTATTCAGATGGCACTACTCTAGCATCACTTAAAGACAAAAATGAATTTTTGTCTTTAAGTGATGCAGATATACTTTTCATTTCCAATTAAAATTTCCTACACAATTCACTCCTTTGATATTTCTCAAGAAAGTGATCAAAATAACTTTAAGCAGCCTGAATAACAATCGTAATTCTGACAGTGTATGACTTCTACCTCTTTTGTTACCTCCAATTTGGGAGGTAACAAAAGAGGTATGGGAATGCCTGAAAGGACAAGGTATGTTAAAGACATTTTTTGGGGGCCCTGAGCACAAAGTAACTCTGAAGATTTGGCTAACTTAGGCAGTGGTGAAATCCTGATAGAAGGAAGCAGCTATCACTTGAGGCTGAAGACAAATGATGTCAAGCTTATGATCAGAATGATTGCAATAATGAAAGCATCACTATCTTATTTTTCTGCCCCATATTATGGATTACAGGTCAAATCGCTTTAGTCGTACAGAAGAAATTGTGCTCCTTGTGATGGATGCTACTGTATATAACTACAGGGAAATTGCTGAAAATATATCCCAAGAACACCCATTTGATGCAATTTTGACCCTTGGCTGCAATCAGTACAGAAGGAAGTCCATCACAAGTGATAAAACTCTGACATCAAATTATCCTCATCCAATTGTACTCACACTTTAGTTGTCTCCAAAATAATGGAGAACACCATTAACAACTTTACTAAGTAAAAGTAGGCTTATTAATTAGTAAACTAATTAGTAACCAGAATGGATTCTATCACTCTGCAATGATTGCACATGTTTTTGCATGTATCACTTGCAAATGAATGCTATAAGAATTCATAACCTACACTCATACCATGTATTGTTCTATTTTATATATATATTAATTTCATATATAGGATATTGCAGGCTGGTTAGATGATAAAGACAGAGCACCATTCATAAAAATAAATATATATATATATATATAGAAAAGGTATAAAGATCTAAAAAACAAAATCTACAAATTACAAATGATGGAAGATCAACTAATTAATAGTCTAGCAGCAACCTCTATGCCAGATTATCCAATATCCTGGAAATGTTAAGGGTGACCACATGAGTCTCCCAACCTTTCCTCAGCATGTATCCAAAGATGGATAAGGTTTTTTAAATCTGCTGTGGAATGAGAGTGGAAAATCACACTGGCACCACTAATTGGTAACTCTCAGAGGAATGAGGTGGGAGTAATGATTGTTTGATGGCTGAGTTATCCCCCTATTTTTGGAATGGACTGAACCTATAGGCTGGATTCCTTTCTTTTAGTGTTACACGGTGATCATCACTGTAATGTAACGTAGCTTGTCTTGTATATTTGTGTATGTCCCAGATGATGATCTTGATATAAAGATCGAAACGTAGTGATAATAAAAAGAGTTATTTATAACATGGTTGTAAAATCCATAATTTCTAAAATAAATAGGCTGGCTTCCATGCTGTCAAGCAAATATGATATATGATAGTAATTTGAGAAAACCGAGCATAACTTGAGCACCAGAAATTCATGTTACTATTCAAACTATTTGAGATTCTTCTGATGTCTTTATGGAGAAAGGCCAAAGGAGGCAATCCCATAAGTTACACTTGCTGATTCCATGCAAGAGTTAGAAGAGAAGAATGTCAATGTCAAATATCTCTGGATGATATAACACATCTAGATGTCAGAAAGAGGCTGAAACACAAGAGCAGAACTTACAGTTGCATCAACTAGCTTTCTACTAAAGCAGAAAGATAACCTTTGCACTTTGTCCTTTCAAACCCTAATTTAGATTTGATTTTTTATTTGCAGTTGATGCATATGCTGAGAGCAAAATCACACGGTCTATTTCTGGAGTTTTTTGAGTCACTTGGGATATGCTGAATTTTTTTTTCCAGCTTGCACTGTTTTCCCACATACAAACTGAAGAACTTCAACAGTGGTTGAGAATTCTGCATCAAATGGAAGATGGGGTCCTTTATGCCAGCAAAGCCAGCTGGTTGGCCGAGTGGTAAGAATATCAGTTCTCCAGCCAAGAGGCTGCAGGTTTGAATCCTGCCAAGGGTACAGATGTTTGGGATGTTTGTGAGATTGTCATACTAACCGTTTACTGCTGCAACCTGTGTCCTGGCACAGGTTACAGCAGTAAACGGTTAGTAGGACAATTTGTGCCATAAAAATCAAATAAATCAAGCCAGCAAGAATTATTTTAGTTAATTGGTCAGAACAAGTGTTTGGATTTAGGAGAATGGAAACGGTAATCAGAGTATGAGACGGAAGAGTTCAGAAGGAAAAAATTTAGTGAACTTATTAATACTTTGCTATGCATCTAACACCATTTTCACACAAACATTACAACTGTTGTAAACAAAGAGCACTCTCAATTAGATTGAGGCAGAAATTATAGAAATTAAGGCAGATAAAAATGAATTCATATTTACGAATTTAGGGATACAAAACACATGTTGAAATGATTATTTTACTTATTATTAATAAAATATTTTATTTTAAAATATTTAAAATAAAATACAAATTAATTCAGCCATACTTGTTGGAGAGGGTGGGAGTGCTTCACAGTTACTACTGATTATACAAAAATCTAAAATACAAGCGATAAAACTCTACATCAAATTATCCTCATCCAATTGCTCGCACTTCAGTTGCCAAATTCTATGAAGAAGAGCTGTCTACTTGCATTTAATCTTGTGTAAAGGAATATCCCGAGCATGGCTGCCTATCCTAACTTAACATGAAGGTGACTGCAATGTAGTTTTTATGTTTGTCAAGGTAGATATTAACAGATCAGCATCCCAAATAGGACAAGTTGCAGTCACAAAGAACTTGATATACTCCAGTGCATGCAAGGGAATGAAGATGGTCCTCCTTAGGAGGATAATGGAAATTGTTAACTGAATGTGAAGTTCCTAAGAGGCACAGAAATTTGCACTAAATGGTGATCACAATTTTAAATATGTTGTATAATTATTCTGAACTAGTGTGAAGATATCAATAAATAATATAGCCAAATAAGCCATTTTCTCCCCACATGAATTTATCTTTGTTGGAAAACAGTATTAATAATCACCAGTTCATATCAAGAACAGAATCCAGCATGGGGGGGGGGGATGATTCTTTAAATGTGGAAAGCCAGCTGAAGTAGATAATTTGACCAGAAATGCTCAAAAATTTTACAGTGGTTAGACTCATAATTCAGAAAGCCTGGTCAGAATATCAAATTAGATGATTGGAGTAAAGCTCTCATATTACCAGTCTATAAAAAGGGAAATAAAACAATGTTTTATTTCCCCACTGAGAAGAATTTCCCTACCAACTAAATGAACCAATTTCTCATAGATGTTTTTGACTTCTTACAAATAAAAGGTCAAAAAAGGTTTACAAGAAATTGGTTCACTCAATCAAGCCAAATTGCATATTGACACTGATCAGCTACTTGAGATATGAGATAAAAGTAAAGGAATTGTAGCAGTTAGCTTTTTCATCCATGAGAAAGCTATAAAAAAAGATAGCAAAGAAATAAAGCATCTATGAGAAAGTAATTATGGAGAAGTATTATTATTACCACCCCAAGACTTCATGGAGTCAAAGATTCATCTGGGAGGTCCTTTTATCACACACACATCTCATCATACCGTATCTTAAGCACACTCAAACTCCTTGCAGACACCACACTCTCAGGCAAGGCATTCCAATCATTCACAACTCTGCATGAAAAAAACCTGCCTCTCACTCCCCTACTCACATTCTCTTTATACAGTTTCCAGGGATGACCTCTGGTTCTCCCCTGATCTCCCACTATTCTCTGTAGAACTTCTCCACCATTGATCTTATAACAACCCCTTACCAACTTGTAGGTCTCTATCATATCTCCCCTCTTCCTTCTCTCCACTAGACTTTTGCAAATTACATCTTCTCAATCTTTCCTCATACTCAACATTCCAGAGGTCAGAGCCTACCTTAGTCTTTCTCCTTTGGACCCTTTCCAACATCTCTTCATCCTTCTGAAAACCTGGTGACCAAATCTGGGCACAATAGTCCATGTGTGGCCTAATCAAAGCCTTATACAATGGAACAAGAATCTCCCTACTTCTACACGTCAGTGTCCTCTGCATCATTCCCAGAAGTCTTTGTGTTGTCTTCACAATTTTGGCGATATGTCCCTTAAATTTTAGATCCTTATCCACTATCACCCCCAGATCTCTTATTTCCTCTACCTCCAACAATATATTCTCACCAAGCATAAATTCTGCATTCCATCTTTGTTTTCCAAATTTTAAAACCTTACATTTTGCAACATTGAACTCGCATCCCCGTCTGCTTGCCCAACCACTCAATCTATTCAAGTCCTCTTGCAAGGCCACAACATCTTCACTACTCTTTATGGTTCGTCTCAACTTTGCATCATCTGCAAACAACTGAATATCTCCATCCAAATCTTCACCTATATCATTAATATACAAGTTAAACAGCAATGGACCTAAAACAGACCCCCCACTAGTGACTTTCCTTTTCCTGGATATCGCTCCCCCATACACAACTTGTTGACACCTATTAGATAGCCAGTCTCCAATCCAATGCACCAATCTAATATCCAACCCCATCTACTCTAGTTTGACTGTCAACCTATCATGAGGTACTCTATCAAAAGTCTTTGCAAAGTCCAAGTATATTACTGTGTATCCTTTTCCTCTGTCCAAGGAAGCAGTCACTTTATTGTAATAAGTAGATTACTCATACATGACCTCCCTTTAGCAAATCCATGCTGTCCATCAAAGATAATACCATTGTTATCAACTCAACTCTGGATCCTAGTTCTCACAAGCTTCTCCAACAACTTAACCACAACACCTGACACACAGATAGGCCTATAGTTTGATGCTTGAGTTCGATCACCTCATTTATGAAGTGGCACAATCTTGACTTCCTTCCACTCTTTAGGACCCTGACCAAGTGCAAGACTCGTATTAAAAAAATATGTCAAGGCAGGTGTCAACTCTGTGGCACATTCTTTCAGAATACGTGGTGATATATTATCAAGTCCCACGGTCTTATTAACATCTAGCTTACTCAACTCCCCATACACCTCTTGTTCACTTACAGTCAGTCTCTCCTCCCCATCATCAACTACTCTCAATCCCTCCATGAAGTCACATTCACAAGATTGAAAGATCTTTATGAACTGCTCATTAAGTATCTCCACCACAAATTCTGCATCAGCTGTCTTTATACCATTTTCTCCAATCGATGTCATCCTTCCATAATTATTCTTTCTTTTGCTAGCTACATATCGAAAGAACTCCTTAGGATTCTTTTTGGCTTCATTAGCCAACTGCTGTTTATACCTCTTTTTAGCTACCCTCACCAACCAAGTCACCCTCCTTGCTTGGTTTTTGTAGACCTCATGGAATTGGTTACTTCCACTTCTCTTATGCTGCCTCCACAATGCCCTTTTTCTCTGTATCGCATGCTTAATCTCTTTATTCATCCATCTCACACCTACCTTATTTAACCTTCTCACCCGTGATATACATTTAGACATTGCATGTACTAAATAGTTCTTGAAAATCCCCCAAGCTGCATTGATCTCTTTTCCAGCTAACTCCTCATTCCATGCTACACCTGCAAGCTGTCTCCTGAGCTCTTCATAATCCCCCCCCCCTTGTAGTTCCACATATACCCTTTTTTCACAGGGATCCTTGCACTGCAGGGATGCGAGTTCAATGTTGCAAAATGTAAAAAAAAAAAAAAAAAATCAGCTAACGCCTTTTTATTCCCGTATACGGGAGTAGGCGAGGCCATTTAGCCCTATCTAACTTTTGGAGACTAAGTGGGCAGTTCAATCTCCACTGGTACCCAATCAGAGACAGATGGCCCAAGGCTATCACTAATTAAGCGGTACGCAGTGAAGAGAGACGGCTCAAATGTGCCGCCATCTCGTGGTCCCTAACCCTAACACAATATATTTAATGTCTGAAATAATGTGGGTTGCAAAATGCAAGGTTTTAAAATTTGGAAAACAAAGATGGGATGCAGAATTTATGCTTGGTGAGAATATATTGTTGGAAGTGGAGGAAATAAGAGATCTGGGGATGATAGTGGATAAGGATCTAAAATTTAGGGGGCACATCACCAAAATTGTGAAGACAACACAAAGACTTCTAGGAATGATGCAGAGGACACTGAAGTGTAGAAGTAGGGAGGTTCTTGTTCCATTGTATAATTGCTTTGATTAGGCCACACATGGACTATTGTGCCCAGATTTGGTCACCGGGTTTTCAAAAGGATGAAGAGATGTTGAAAAGGGTCCAAAGGCGACTAACTAAGATAGTTTCTGACCTCTGGAATGTTGAGTATGAGGAAAGATTGAGAAGATGTAATTTGCAAAAGTCTAGTGGAGAGAAGGAAGAGGGGAGATATTATAGAGACCTACAAGTTGGTAAGGGGTTGTTATAAGATCAATGGTGGAGAAGTTCTACAGAGAATAGTGGGAGATCAGGGGAGAACCAGAGGTCATCCCTGGAAACTGTATAAAGAGGGTGTGAGTAGGGGAGTGAGAGGCAGGTTTTTTTTCATGCAGAGTTGTGAATGATTGGAATGCTTTGCCTGAGAGTGTGGTGTCTGCAAGGAGTTTGAGTGTGCTTAAGATATGGTATGATGAGATGTGTGTGTGATAAAAGGACCTCCCAGATGAGTCTTTGACTCCAGAGGTCTTGTTTAATAATAATAAACACCCTAGATCTCTTCCTCACCAATGACCCCTTCCAAATATACAGTGAATGTAGCAGGTCTCCTATATAATTCTGACCACAATCTAGTGTTCATCTCCTACCCCATGCAAAAAGCTTACACAGTCACTCGCACACAATAGTTTGGCATTATAACAATGCCAAGTGGGACAACTTCTATGCCTCATTCCCATAGTTGAAAATGAATAACAAAACATACCACAACTTGCTCAAATCAAGAACTCCATCCTCCTTTAAAGCTTATACCCAAGCCCAAAATAGATGGGGAGGGGGAGAGGGAATCAATGCTTCTAAAACAGAGTTCGAAAGAGTAAAAAGTAGGAAACTAGCAGCCTGTCCAAATGGCAGCTGAGCCTTCTTGTCTCTTGTCAAAGAAAATGGTCATAACTTCTGCCCTACACTATTCTCACCCCTATCATGCCCAGATGGCTCCATTACATCATCACCCACAGAAAAAAGCCAATCTTCTGACTTCACACTTTGCTTCCAATGCATGCATAACTGACATTGGTAAATGCCCCCCCCCCCCTCCAACCATTCCAGATGCCCAACATACAATGCCTCCCCCATATCCTTTTGCCAGAAAGAGATCAGAAAAATACTGCCCAAATCAAACAAAAAAAATCTCCTGTCCCTAATGGAATTTCTCCAATTGTCCTGAGAATTTGTGCACCAGAACTGACTCCTATCCTATGTCACCTGTATATGCTCTTTTACTCCACCAGTATCTATCCCACAGACTGGAAATTGGTCTATATTCAACCTATTCCCAAGAAGGACAACAAGTCACTACTGCCCTATCTTTCTCACCTCAGTCCTGTCTAAAATAATGGAGAAAAAAAAAATTCCCAACTCCTACACTACCTTATGACACCCACCTAATAAATGACTACAAGTATAGATTCTGTCACCACCAATCAACAGGAAATCTGCTCACATGTCACCCATCACTGGATAAATGTCATGGATGTTTGACAAATCTCAAGTGGTTGCACTTGATATCTCCAAAGCTTTTGACTGGGTCTGGCACAAAGGCTTACTAAGCAAACTACCATCATTTGGTCAGTCCCAGAACTTCTATAGTTAGATTGCCAGCTTTCTGTTTGGATGCACACTGTGTGGTGGTGGATGGTTCTTTATCTTCTCACAATTCAACTAATCCCAGGGTTCCACAAGGTTCTGTCCTCTTAACAACCCTCTTCTGTTATATATCAATAACCCAAACGCTCCCTCAAAATGCTTGACTCAATATAGAGGAGAGCAATTACTTATTAATGACCCATCTCTAACCAACTCACTACCTCCCCCCCCCCCGCTTTTGCACAGATGTTTTGGTTTCTGCACTATGTGTATTCTACAAATATTTCGAATAAAATGTTCATGTGAAATAGCATCAATAATTCCTCCACTTAGTACTAAGCTCATTGGAACCCGTGCAGATGCTGCTCAACATCCCTTCACAGTGCATCTTGAAACCTACAGAACTGATTTCGTTTCCTCCTGCAACTGCTGTTTTGTGCAACAGTATTCCCCCTGTTGTGTTTCCCAAGGAATACAATATATAGTCTTTTAAATCAAATGTAAACAAGTTCCTCCTTTTCTAACCCACCACCCATATATGGTACTGATGTATACTATAGGTTAATCAACCAGCCTCTCGTGTATGGGCTCAACATAAAATCAGAGCTCCAAAAATCCACTTGTCCATTTGTTACAGTGACAAGTGGTGAGTGAATTTTCACTCTCATTCTAAATGTGTTCAAAATATATTATTTTTTCATATAATTTATACTTTTTTTTTCTTAAAACATCTCATTCACTGTCAAGTTATTTGATCATGGGAAGCTGCCAATGAATTCATTAGAGAAGTTTTATTTCCAGAGAGTTGGAAATAAAACTTCTGGAACTGAAATCTTTTAATTAGAATACTACAGCATTCTCTTTTCAAGAATTGCTGAAATAGCTGCAATTTTAATTGCTGGTTTTTTTTGAAAAGTCATAAAGTAAACCAATCACCTTCACCCTCCTATTTTTATTATCCCTCCTACATGAAACTGTTCATTTTTTCATAGTAATTAAAAACTCAACCTGCCATATCTCTCCTATAGTTATTCTATCGTCATTGTAGTAACATTATAATTAATAACTTTTAAATGTTTTTCTTTTTGTATGAAAAACTTCAATAAATATTTGCTTTCATCCAAAAATCTCATTTCTCTCACAAGAATATTGCAGTTCTTTTCACTCCACACATGCTCCACTGCATGACCACTTCTGGTTTTCATTTCAGTTATGAAGCAAGAAAAATGAGCCTCCATTACATGATATAGTTAATGCTTTACTTGAAAGCATTAAATCTTGCACATTTGATAAATACAAAACTTGCACATACAGATCTTTGTTACATCCCAGTGATTTCTCAACTATTTGTCATAAAGTGAAAATCTGATCCTGACAGCTTTTATTTGAATCCAGCTTGATCTACACCAAACTTCCCTTCCACAATCCTTCTCAACTGTTTTTAAAGTATACTTGCATAAATCTTACCAGGAACATTCAGGAGGGAAATATCTCTGTAATTCTCACATTCAATTTTTTTTTCCCTTTTCATATATGTGGGTACTCTAAGAGTTTTACTCCAATCATCAGGAATTTGTCCCTCTGTCCAGGCCTTCTGAAGGCCATACTTGAGCATTTCTGTCGAATATCATCTATTCTCACTGCCTTTCCACCTTTCAGGCTTTTGATGGCTTTTTCTTCAAGTAGAAAAACTACTGGATAAGTATTCATGATTGCATGCCTGTTGAGTGTTTTTTTACTATTGTGCTGTCATTGATTGTTTAATTTAGCAATTTTTCGAAGTAATTACCCAATACATCAAGGATATCTTTTTCACCAGTTTTCGTGTCACCTTTATTATCTCTAATTCCATTTACAGCACTCTTTCTTCCATTTCTGAGCTTTTTCAACAGCTTCCAGAATATTTTGCCACCTTCTTGATATTTGTTTTCTATGTTCTTACCAGTCTTCCCATGACTTTTGTTTAGTTAGTTTTACACAGTGTTTAGCTTTCTTACATTTGTCTCTGTATTCTCTAAGAGCACAAACTGACAAGCTATTTGACAGGAATTTTTGATATGCTTTCTTCTTTTCCTTCACTGTCTCTAACTTCCTGTGTCTACCATGGAGTTCTGATTTTTCTATCCTCGCAGACAACCTCACCATATGCCTCTCTGGTTGAATCAATGTTTTCATCAGGATTTGCCACTAAATCTCCAAAGTTTGGTTCCTGTTCTCAAATTCTTTCAGTTTTTATTGTATAATGTTTGTGTATTTTAGCCTACAGTTCAAATCTGAGAGCTGCTCAACTTTTATTTGCTTTAAAACTATCTTACATGTTCTTCTTATGAAATTCAATTTTATCCTGCTCAAGACTAAATGAACGGTGATCACTTCCAATTTCAAATCCACTGTACACTCTAGTGTCCTGCACCCAGAGAGAAAACATCATTATCAACAATGACATAGTCAATGAGACTTTTCTTATTCCTTGTTTCTTCTCTCCATGTGAATTTGTGCACATTTTTATGTTGGAACAGTTAGTAATAACCAACTGTTCCAACAATACTAATACAACAATCAATACTAATCTGACTTTCTCACATAAACTGACATGCAAAATCATGTAATACAATGGATAATTTAAATAATGTTACACTCAAGTCAAGTTCCTTCATTCACATTTACTTTAAATAGATATTTCTCAAATCATTTCTCTCTTAGTTAAGTTTACTCAATTAACAAAGGCTGTTCACTATTTCAATCATATACACGTTTTAGAGATTTATGATATACAATTCTTTGTCTAATAGAATTGGCTGTATTAATTACTCTATCATATCAAAGTTCTCCAAGATGTCCTCAGTCTTGCTTTATCAAGACACAAATTCTACCTTCAAACAATCTCAAGATATAAACAAAAGAATCTTTACTTTACCAAGTTCCTCCGAAGGTCTATTAGCTGCCATGTGTTGTTCAGGTCATCCTTCGTCTTGTGGCTGAGTTGTTCCGTTCTCTGCTACAGGACGAAATCAAGAAATGGCTGTTGCTACGAGCTTTCTCCGCTTGCTCGGGTGGGTCGTTCAGCGTTTGGCACCATTCTGCATGAGCTGTTGATTCTCATAAGGATCTCCGCGGAATCTCTCAGTGCAGGTAATGAATACGGCCGGCCGTTGTCGACATAGCACCCTCGGCTTGTCCCATCTCCGATTGCTCGTTGAGAGTCCTCGATCTCCAAAATCCCCGAAGAAAACATGAAAAAAGCCCTGAGCTTGGCATGTATTGCCTTAAATATTCCTTCTCAGTGCCCTCTTTTCTGTATTGTTTTTCGCACGATCCATAGCTTACATCGCCCTTAGGTTGATCCCCTTGCTTTCCCTTCTTGCTATTAGGTGTTTTTTTGAGGAAGAGCGGTTATGTCAGCCTTCCCTGTAAGCTACAGCCTTCCGACAGGTACTTGCAGCTTAGACGTGACCGTTGATCCTATTAGTCATTTCTTACCTAGCGACTTACAATTTTTATGATAGTTTGATAATACATAAATTAAGCCATTATTCCTTTACATGAAATGCTAATCTGACATTATTCTTGTTTTTAGCTTTCCGTTTTACAATAAATAAATTCCAATATATTACTCATACTGATACATACTTTCATATGCAACAACTTAGGTGTTTCTCACCTTCAGCTGGTAAGCAGGTATTATGCAAATTTCTTTGTAATTTTGTAAAGCTTACATGTTAGATCTTGAATAAATAACTTGTCAATAAGTTCTCCATTCAATATCTAACACTGATAATTATAAATACAAAAATTTAAACTTGGTACAATTTAATTAAATACTGCAGTACGTCTATATATCTTATTCTTCAAATACATTTAAATTAAAATACATTTAAATAAGTAAATTCCCAATTGTAATAGAGTATTTTCCTAAGCTGATTTGAACAGCTCACAACATGAATTGGCCTAATGTAATTAAAGGGATGAAAAATTTACATAATACATGCTTTTGAATACATTATTTAAAAAATAATTATCTTGCAAAGACAAATCAGACTGGATCATGTGATTATGTACATTATGAAAATATGTGACTCCACATCGAGTGTTACCTAATTTATTTGTGAATTTTATTATGTCTTTAAATTATCATTCATGAATAATTCATATAAATTCACACAACAGTCTCTTTTGTTTCTTGTTCATTATAACTGAATTGTGTTTGACATAGATTTTTAATCCACCTTAAAGGAAAGAATGTTTCTGTATAATTATGCATAGCATGGTGAGAATTAAAAAATGTATTACTTTGTTTAATCAACTTTATTTTTTAACTTCACCTATAACAATATTTATATAAAATAGATTGATACCTTGGATGAGTAAACTTTTTTCTTGCTAGTAGATTTGAGTTGTATTTTCTGGAACTCAGCTTATAACTGCTATACTAATGTCAGCCATATTGTTCCTAAAGTTCATTTTAGCCAGCAAAGGTTGGTAGATTGGTCGAGCCTCTGCTACTAATGGCTCGCAAAAAGTTAAGCAAGTTTGAGCTTGGTTAGTAGTTGGAAGGGATTCAACCGTTCGATGCTGTTGGCACACTCTCCCTCGATGAGTCTTTGGACTCCCTGGAGGTGTCACATAATAATAATAAAAAAATCTCTATAATGGGCATGCATAATGCTTTTGGGTTTGAACAGCTGTCACCTGGACTGAAAAAAGGGTATGCCAGCCAGAGAAGCTGAAAAAAGGAGAGAAACTGTTGAAACAAATCCTGTGATCTCAGAAAAATTTTATATGGATCTTTATCAAATCTCCTAGAAAGAAATGTGAAATTATTATTGAAGAGAATACAATGAGTTAAGCTTCACATATCAGTGAGAGAGTGCTATATCCTCAAAGGAACTGGAAGCAAGAAGGAAATATGTACACACTATAGAGCTAGAAAAGAAAATCTACAATGAAATTCTTTTCTCTGGAATTGCCTTTGAACCTGCTTAATGAAATATTCTAATCTCTTTGTGAAGGCAGTTATACTTATGGCCCATTTTAGAAAGTTAAAGATGTTCCTCATGAATTTGTTAAAAGAGGTTATATATACAAGTATGATAGACAATCAAGAAGATTTAAGTTTTTCTTGTGATTCACGGAATCTGAGAGAAATCAGCATGTGCTCCAGGAGAATAGAGGAAAATGTAAGAAAGCAAATAAAGAAAAGTCACACTTTTGGTAAGAACGTAGAAGGTAAATGTCAGAAAGGTGACAAAATATTCTGGAGGCTATTGAAAAAAAATAAAGCTTAGAAAATGGTACCGTAAAAGAAAATCAGATGATAAAGGAGACTTGTAAACTGAAGATAGGTGTGGAATAATTACTCCGTAAGATTGCTAAACAAAACAAAGTAATAAACAAAGATTGGTGGAAAACATTCTAGAGGAATGTGATTAGGAGTGCATATCAATAGAGGTATAGAAAGCCAACAAAAACTTCAAATGTGGAAAGGAAATTGTAGATAATTTGACCAAAAATGTCCAAATGGAGGTATAAAAGTTTACAGTAGCTAGACTACATAATTTAAAAGGCCTGGTCAGAGGATCAAATTATAGATTGGAGTAAAGTTTTCATAGTATAAGTCTATACTATGAAAGCTAAATAAAAAAAATGTTTTATTTTCCAACTAAGAGGAATTTCCCTCTTGAGTGTTTCTGATATGTTCAGGCAAGCTTACTTAAGAAACAGCTAAGAAAAACTGAGAAAGGGAAAATTTAAGAATAAGCTGAGTTCAGGCCAAACAGATACTGCCAGGATCAAATTTTTACTTTGAAACATAGTTGATGAATCATGGGAATGCAACAAGGATGATCTGTAAGTTTTGCAGACTTAGAAAAAGACATATGACAAGGTGCCAAGAGAAAAGTTGTTCAAAATGCTACAAATATATGATGTAAATGGGACATTATATCAACCAATATAATAGTCTATATTTGAGTTGTAAGTCAACAGTTAAACCTGAAAGAGGTATGGGAAGATGATTTCATGTTAAATCAGGTGTGAGAAAAGGGAACACACTATCTCCAACTGTTATTTATCATCTTATATGGAAGATATGAAGGAAAGTGTCATTAAGCCTGATATCAAAACTGGAGATATTCAACTCAGTTCTTTACTTTACATAAATATGTTATATAGGTAACCCTCATATAATGCAGTTTCGATATAATGCGGTCTACAAATTGCAGTAACCCTTGTTGAATGCAGTACTTATACAATGCGGTTTCAATATAAGACGGTCTACAAATTGTAGTAATCCTTTATCTTTTCATATATTTTTCAACGCACAACTTAAAAATCAAATTTTATCTTAGTTAAATTTGCATCTGTCCTATCGTGCAAGTAGTTATAAGTAGCAAATTTATATTAGAAGAAATAGCCTTTAGCAAACATGTACGTCAATTGTTTGCCATATAAAATATTTATTGTTGAAAATTGTCCTTGTTTTCTGCTAAGAAAGCATTAAAAATCATAAGTGTGTTAATCTCAAGCTGAGCGCTTTATTTTTTGGTGAGTTACAATACGTAATGCTTTTTTTTATGTAAAAAAATGTATTTTTATAGTAATGGCCACTTAGAGCGCTTTTGTGATATGGTTGAAAATGAAATTAGTGAATTAATTGATGGGGAAATAGATTTAAATGAGGAAGTGGTACAATTAATAGATGGCGTCGAACCAAATGGTGGGGAAAGTTCTGCCCAAGATTCTGATTGCGATGAATCCGTTAAAGAAATCAGCAGAAGGATTGAACTTGGCAAGAAAGTTATTTTATGGATAACGATCTCTCAATGGAGCGCTCCGGAAAATTCATGAGACAATTGGATATTTGTTTAGCTCCGTATTATGAACTTAATAAAAAAATTGCAGCATAGTGGTAAGCAAGGTCTTATTACTGACTTCTTGATAACTAAACCAGCCGAAATATGTCCAAGAGATATCAAGTGATGACAATGTCCAGCCACTCGTAAATAATGAACATCTATGAAATGTTAGTTTTGAAGATAGTGACGACGATTAAAATATACACTTTATTTTATTTTGCCTAAAATATTTATGTATTATGTGCAATGAAGTTTACGTACAATTTATAATTTTTTATAATTTTATACTATGTATTTGTTTCATAGTTTATGTTTTCTTAACTTACATGAATTAAATAAAAATATTTTTTTGTTGGATATGTCATTGTTTATATAATCTTTAAAAAAAAACGATTTCGGAACCTAACCCTACTTTTTCTAAATGATCCGAGTCTCGCATAACGCGATTTATATAACGTGCCATTTCTATGGGACCTAATATCCACGTTATACGAGGGTTATCTGTATTCTTAAATGCAGCAGTATAAGTCCACAGGATTCCCTAACAAAATTCAATAATTGCTATAATAAATCTGGTAGGAAAATCAGCAATAAAATGATAAAGGCAACAAAAATTGGTGTTAACACTAAAAACACCAACTACATCATGAATGGAGATGTTTATAGAGCAAGTAAAACATTTCAGCTATTTAGGCACAGTTTTAGCAAAGAGTGGCAAATTAAATATGGAAGTAGATAACAGAATTAGCAAACCTGGTATAGTAGATAGTCAAATGAATAACTTTATATGGAATAAAAGAAATCTGCCACACTACCTATATACAAGAGTGTCTGAACCCATCTTAACTTATGGATTTGAGAGTTGGGTGAGCAATAAAGCACTTGTTCAAAAACTGGAGACCACAGGTATGAGTACTGAAAAAGATTAGGGGAATGAACAGATAGCATCGATGGCAGAACCGTATTAAAAATGAAGATATTAGAAATGTTAGAAGATGGAATGTTTGATATTAAAAGATATTAAAATTTTTCATGTGGTACTATTACAACATTCTGCACACCTCATGAGGATATATATCAGGAATTTGATATCATCGATCAATCACTGACCAGTAATGATGACTGTGTAAGTAATAAGCTATTAAACCATCAAGAATGTATTGTAAAGGAAGAAAAAATATATAAAAGGCAAATATTAACACTATTAAGTGATACTAATAATGACATTGATATTATTAGCAATAGATTTGAAACGAGAATGACAATGAAATTTTTGTGAAAATCAATTGGGCCAACAACATGAAAAAGTGATGTTTCCCCATCAAGAATAAACAAGCAAAGATAGTGTTGATGAAGCAAGTGCAGAAAAGGCAGTGCAACTGATAAAATAATGATTACAATTTTCATTTATTTCACGTTCTCTGGACTTTCACTCAGTAATCATAACTACTATATTTAATCACTACTCAGTAGTCATCACTACTATATTTAATCAAACACATTTTATGACTGTAGTTGTCTATTCATCCTAACCATTATTTTTACTATGTAAACTGAAAATATTCATTTCATAAACAAGTGGTTTAGGTTCATGTTATGTTAAAACATGAATTTGAAGTAAGTTTTGTCTCTTTGAATAATTCTCTTTTTCTCTCTCTATGTTAAACATTCATTTAAATTTCTGAATGTAATTTAACTTACCTTTAAAATTAATATCTAAACCACTAAATTCTAATTCTACTCCAAGAAGTGCTTCTCCTAAAGTTTCATGATAGTGACTAATACTCTTCTTAGGACCAAGACAAAAAGGTAAAGAAAAGTAAGCATAAGTTTCCTGTCGGTTATGATATGGGCCAACAGTATTCATCCAGAGCACAACTTCTTCATTATCTTCATACTGAAATGAAGAGATTAAAAAAAAAAAAAAAAAAAAAAACATGTAAACTCCAAACTTCAAAAATTAAATTAAAATTCTGCACAAATTACTAGAAATCAATTTAATTTGCTTACACATAGCTAAAGAGATTTAGGAGTAAGAGATTCAAATGATTGCTTAAAACTAAGACAGTGGAAGAGGGGAGGATGGTGCAAGATATTTAGTGCCAACTAAATATTAAGAATGAAAGTTATTTGGTCCTTTTCATTAAAATTGAAATATACTATTTGATTTTTAAGACCATGGATTTAATAAACATTTATACATAATCATCTACTAGTTTCGCTAGCTGTAACTGTCTAGCTTTGTCAAGATGAGAAAGGTTATGCTAGTATTAAATGCAAAAAACAAAAGAATGTAGTAACGGTTTAAAGACAGACAAATTGGAGAGCACGCATGACATCACAAGCATAAAGCGTGAAGACTTAGTTATTGTTATTAAGTTGCGTTTTATAATTTTTCATATAATTTAGTTCTGTTAAACTTAATGAATTTAATTCTAGTAGCAAGGCTTATACGCTAGTCATACATAACTGGTAATTAGCTTAAGGAATTAACAACGCATATAAAGGATATTAATTAAAGGCAACTTGAATGAATAACTTCAATATTTCGGCAACGTCACGTTGCCATTTTCAGGAACATAAAAATATGGTATGTACACGCAGGCACTAACAAAAGCAAATCAGGAAGAAAGCAAGAAACTAATATTGTTCCTAAAGTCCTAAAGGTGCCCTCTGGTGGGCTAAATGGGTTGTCTTGGCCGTTGGGCTGAAGTTCTCATAATGTAAGTCTTCCAAATTTGGGGTAGTTTTAGTTTCATGCACCCAAATTTGTTGAGGTTTGAAATGTTTTTTAGAGCTGCTAATGATTCCTTGAATAATCTTTCGTACTTGAACTTGCTGCGATGTATTATTTTAGTTTTCTTCCAACGAATTCTATGGTGGGTATCTAAGGCATGGTCTGCCAGCCCAGAGTGGCTGAACTGATGAAACCGGATGTAGTCTGTGTTCTGAAATCCTGATATTTGCTGTCCTGCCTGTCCTACTTTGGCCAAACAGTTATGGGGGACTTCAACTAGTGATATAAACTAGGGAGAGGAGACAGCATACAGTAATAAGGGAACTGAATATTTGGATTTCTTAAGGAACAACTATCTAAGGCAGTATGTGGCAGAGAGAACATAAGGATTGAGAGTTTTGCATTTTCACAGCATCAGATGATCTGATTGTGACTAAAATGATATACTTGACCCCGTTGGTGAGTGACCATGTAGTCCTGACTTGGAGGATGAATAAGCATGGGTAGGTATCAAAACAGAAAGAAGTAATGTGGAATTATAAGTCAGGGTGACTATCATAGACTTAGAAACCAGCTTGTAACAGTGCAATGAATGAAGGAATTTAATGGAAGAGGGGTCATTAGTACGAGAGATACTTAAGGAAAAACTGTTGACAGCGATAACAGATTGCATACCTGGAGTGAAGAAGATAAAGCAATTTGGAGTAAAATGGAACAATAGGAGAATTTCAGAAAAAAAAAATATTATGGAAGGCATATTAATGATAGGCAGAGAGCAATTGCATGAGAAATATAAGGCTCAGGCTAGGAAAGTAACTAGTATTGTAAGGAGAGAAAAATCAGAATATGAGAGGAGAATGGCACAACAATAAAAGAAGAATCCAAAGTAGGTTTTTGCTATGTGCCTAGTAGGAGGAAAAATTATAGTGGATTGATTATCTTGCAAGATGGAGATGGGAATTGGGTGACCAAAGCAGATGACATAGTTGGGCTATTTAATGAATCACTTTATTAGAGTGTTCCATCCTGGTACTACAGGCTTTATTCCTGTAAGGATAATGAATGATGAAGTACTAGAATGAAGAGCATGTATTTCAAATACTGGGTATGCTAAATATCAATAAGGCATGGGGACTATTTTACCACGGGTTTTAAGCAAATGTGCTATAGAAATGCCATTAACTTAGCTGGTGAATGAAAGTCTTGTAATGGGGCAGATTCCTATAGAGTGGAAGGAGAATAAGATTTGTTCTCCCCAGGACCTTTTGAATGAGCAAACTGCCCAGCTGATTTTACTGGCCTCCAGCTAATTAATGTTGTGAATTGACATGGCTAAATAATGAGAAAGAATGGAAAAATAATTTAAGACATTTAATTAATAGTGATGAGAAATCGAACCGGAGAGTCTCGATACTCGTGAGACCAGCTCAATTTCTTACATCGCAAGTCAATCTTGAGAGCTTCGGATATTCACTTTGATGCACACCAATCCGTATTTAGAAGAAGACAAAAATCGGAATCTCGAATACAACAGTATCGGTTACAAAGAAGATCTTTTACAAAAGAGACAATTTTGATGTTTGAAAGAAATAAATTGCGAAAATTGAGCGAATTGGAATCGAAGGCAAAAATTGATGTTAAAAAATCTACATTTATTTTTCTTAATAAAGGTTTTTGTCCGAAGAGCATGAGTCAAGTACAGGTAACCCTCATATAACGAGGTAGTTATACAATGCGGTTTCGATATAATGCAGTCTACAAATTGTAGTAACCCTTGTTCAATGTGGTCTACAATTTCTAGTAACCCTTTTTTTTTTCATATATTTTTCACTGCGCCACTTAAAAATCAAATTTTATCTTCGTTAAATTTGTGTCTGCCCGTATCGTGCAAGTAGTTATAAGTATCGAATTTAGTTTTATTGTATCCCTGAATAAGGTACTGTACAGAGGCTTTTGCAGTCTGTGTAATTCTGAACAAATAGGTGCAATTAGAGACAGCTGGAATAAAAATGGCACTAACTAATGAATCACATGTCCCCCTCTCACAAAAACTATGCTGTATACTCAAGCAAAACCATATGTTGCACTGAAACCATTCGTCAAAACACACTGTCACTCTTGGCACTATAACTCGGCTACTAATGAAACAAATATAAACAGTTGAAACAACACTAATGAAGGTTACCGCTTTCGAAAACAAAAAGATACAACAGGTGGAGCCACTAGTTTCTTCTATTTTCGAAAAGTTTGGTTGTTTTTTTTTTTTGGGTAGAGGGTGTACTTTGTCCAATACTGAGTATTTTTAGTTCTTTACGTATTTCTGAGCTGCTTCTTTTGTTCTGGAGACTACAGCCTGCTTGCTGTCCTTTGCAGAAATTTCATTTTACCAGTTTCTATTCTTTTCTCCAGCGTGTTTTTATGGTCCATAATTCACTTCCGTACAGTAGAGAAGGTCTTGCCAAAACTTTATAAACTCTCATTCTTGTCTGCTTTTGAACCGGCTTAGGTTTGAAAATATTATTGTTCATTTCTGTTATCTTTAGAAAATTCGAAATTTTGATGTCAATGTTAGCTTCTTTTGTTGAAACAGTTAATGTGTTCTAAAATTTATTTTTAATCATGATTTTACTTCTAACTAAAAATGGTCCTCTAAAAGACATGATTTTTTGTTTTGTCTGTTGATATTTGCATTTCAAAATTTTTTTGCACTTAACCTGTGTAGCTCAGTGGATATGGCGTTTGCACACCACGGGACTTGACCGCACGAAAGAAGACTTCTTGGTTTCGAATCTAGTCGGTGACTAGAAGAAATCTAAGCCTTTTTTCGACCAGTTTCCAAGTTAGTCGATCTCTAGCATGACAAGCGGGTTTTTTCTCCCGTAAACTCAAAATTGACCATAGAACCCACATTATTTCAGACATTAAATACGCGTGTTAGGAACCACGAGATGGCAGAACTTGTTGAGCCATCTCTCTTCACTGCGTGCCACTTAATTAGTGATAGCCTTGTGCCAGTTATCTCTGACTGGGTACCAGTGGAGATTGAACTGCCCACTCAGTCTCCAAAAGTTAGATAGGGCTAAACAGCCTTGCCTACTCCCTATATACAGGAATAAAAAGGCATTAGCAGATTTTTTTTCCTTCTGATGTTTAAGGCGTATATTGATTTTTAGATGGGGTTCATCTTCACTTCTTGCTATGATTTGGTCATGTGCAAACAAAAGGGGTAGGTATTAAGTATAGTTCCATGATCCAGTTTAAATGTTGGTTTTATATTTTCCTTCCATTTCTTTACTAATTCATCTATATAGATATTAAATAACAGTGGTGACATTTGGGCATCCTTGACAGACCCCTCTTTTTACTAATTTCCATTCTGTAACTTTTCCATTCATTCTTACACTATTTGATTGTTCTGATACATGTTAGTTATTACAGCAAGCAGTTGATTTGGAATGCTTAGATTCTTGAGTATGGTCCACAGTTTGTTCCTTAAGACTGTCAAATGCTTTCTGGTAGTCTATAAATGCTATGTGCATTTCTATGTCGTATTCGTAATGTTTTTTCATCAAGATTTTTAATGTAAAAGCTGGGTCAATGCACAATCATCCTTTTCGAAAGCCATTTTGTTCTCCACAAAGTTTATCTTCTACATATGATTTCGGTTTTGAAGTTAATATTCGTGAATAAAACTTATAACTAGAATTTAGATTGATTCCTCTGTAGATTTCACAGTTGCACTTATCACCTCTTTTTATTTACTGGGATGATAATTACATTATTCCAACTTTCTGGGATTTTTCCTTGCTGCCAGATAGTGTTAAATACTTTTAAAAGTCATTTGATGAATAGGATGCCTGCATATTTTATAAGTTCTATATTTATTTCCTTTTCTCCAGGGAATTTTTTGGATTTGTTTTGCTGTATTGCTTGTTGGATTTCTTGTAATGTTATTTCTTCCACTGTATAGTTAGTAGCAAGCATTATATCAGTTTTAGATTCATTACTATCTTGCCTGAGCTTCGTAGTCCAGTCAGTATAGATCAGGGGTTGCAAACTGGAGGCCAGCAGACCGGATATGGCCCACGAAGACTTTGTATCTGGCCTACGAACTTCATGATTTCTTTTCTAAAAATCTATGTTTCTAACATCCTGCAGGGATTAAAACAGAAAAAAAAATTCAAACTTCTAAATGTTTTATGACAGCTTTAAACAAAAGTAAAACCTATTACTACAATTCTTTGTACCATGTTTCTATCATCAAATGATGGTAACACTGAATGGAAGTTACTTGCCACGCAGCCATTTTAAGCCACGTGATACAATCTCAATAAGTTACAGGTTACCATTGTAATATGATAGTGTGTTAATAAAAGGTTATCTCAATAACTTTTTTTTTTGCCCATAACAATGTCTGAATTTAAAGTTAAAAAAAGAAAAATAGATCAAGAAGGAAGAACTTTTCAAGAAAAATGGGAGAAGACATTTCTTTGTGGAAGTAGAAAATATTCCAACGTGTTTGATATGTAGACAAAGTGTCGCCGTGATGAAAGAATATAACCTAAAATGCCATAATAAAACAAACTATAAGAACTGTGATAAATATACAGAAAAGATGCGTAATGACAAACTTAAAGATTTAAAAAATGAACTGAAGTTTCAACAGAGGATATTTTCAAATGTTATCACAACAAGTGATGCTGTTGTTAAATGTAGTTATGTCATAAGTGAAAAAATTGCTCGAGCTTCAAAAACTTTTACTGATGGAGAATTTATTAAAAATTGTATTTTAAGTGCAGTTGAAATCATATGTCCGGGAAAAAAGCAAGCGTTTCAAAATATAAGCTTATCAGGAAATACAGTTGCGGAGTGTGTTGAAGATATAGCAAAGAACTTCCAAGACGTATCGCGTGAAAAAATAAAGCGTTTAGTAGTGTTTTTCATTGCAGTTGATGAATGTACAGACATTATTAATACTTCCCAGTTAGTAATATTTATTCGAGGCGTTGAAGATGATATGAATGTGACTGAAAAACTATTGGATATAGTGCCTATGTCAGAACAATGACAGGAAATTATTTATATTTGTGTATTGAAAAAACGTCTTGCTCATGTGGACTGGTCAAAATTAGTAAGTGTGACTACAGATGGGGCTCCTGCTATGGTTGGTGTTAATTTCGGACTTGTTACAAAATTTCAAATGAAAAAAAAAATGTTGTGCAAGGACAAACTTAAATCGTTTCATTGCATAGTACACCAGGAGTCACTTTGTGCTAAAAAACTAAAGATGGAACATGTCATGAGTGTGGTAATAAAAACAGTAATCTGGATATGCTCTCACACCTTGAATCATCAACAATTCAATGCTTTGCTGGACGAAATGGATTCACAATACAACAGTTTGCTATATTATACGGAGGTTAGGTGGCTTAGTCGTGGTGTAGTTTTAAAAAGATTTTTTAACTCTTAAAAGAAATTCATGTTTACTTCATCCAAAGGAAAATTGATTCCTCAGCTCACTGATATTGGTGCAAACACTTGGGCTTTTTAGTTGAGATAACAAGCCACTTAAACACTTTGAATACTGCTCTGCAAGGATGCAAAACAGTTGATATGTCATATGTATGATTCAATTACGTCATTTCTGGCAAAACTATCTTTGGTAAACCCAGTTAGTAAAGAATAATTTAGCCTACTTTCCTACACTTCAATCGATTTCTCGAAATAATAATGATGCTGAAAAGTACATTCCTCAAATTGAAGAATTGAAAATTGAATTTGAAAAAAAAAAAAAAAAAAAAAAAGATTTTCTGATTTCAACCAGTTTGAAAATGAATTATTATTCAGTTCACCTGTTTTAATTAATATTGAAAATGTTGACAAAGAATTACTAATGGAAGTAATTGAAGCAATACTGAACTAAAAAATAAATATAACGAAGTTGGCACACCAAATGTTTATAAATACCTCGGCAGTAAATATCCCAAATATAAAATTTATTGTGCAAAAATATTGTCAATCTTTGGAAGCACCTATGTATGTGAGCAATTATTTTCAATTATAAAACTTAATAAGTCAAAGTTCTGCTCACGGATAAAAGATTCTAGATTAAATGCAATACTTCATATTGCAACAAGAAACGAAAAAGCAGATACTGAAATGTTAGTGCAGAGAAAAAGATGTCAGGTTTCAGGATCAAAATCAAATTAAAAAAAAGGACTCGTAGATAAAAATCTTTATTTTTGTAAGTCAAAATTATGTATTTAAATAATTTTATTAAAATATAAAGAAAATGTAATTGAACTTATGTTTTGTAAACTTGTTATATTTTTAAAATTTGAAAATAAAAATGGTGGTGTAACTGTTTACGTAAGGTGTAAAGGCCTGGCAACAAAAGGACCTTTGTTAGTCTTTCTTTTTTTAGTTTATGTTTTGGTTCACAGAATAATACTGAATACAGCCCAAGTCTGATATACATCTAATTGACTGGCCCTTTGCTGTGTTTGAGACCCCTAGTATAGATGAAGCCCTTTAGGCATAAAGACATGGGTCAGATTCCTGTCAGAGATGTGCCAAACCTTTATCAGGTCTCATTAAACAAAAGGTGAGTTAGCTGGTCTCATACAGCGGTAGGGTTTTTTTTTTTCACCTGTGAACACACATGGATTACAGTCGTGAATACATTCCAGCCATATAAAATTTGGGAGGGGGGGGGGGTAATGGTGAACTACCCTGTAAAAATCTCACCAGGAAGACTGTGGGAAATGCATACAAAGTCACCTAGGGTTACTTTGTATGCATTACTGAAAGAGAAAAACTACCACTATTTTGCTATAAGTTTTAGAAGTACAGCCAGGTTTTCTCTTTATTTCACATTTCACTTTTTCTTCACTGTGCATATTGTCCTTATAACTAATCAAAATAAATTTATAAAAGCATCTGGACACTACCTCAAGAAACAGTGTGCCAATTATTTTGATGTTATACCTGATTGAAAATGACAATGAAAAAATCTGTCTACATTGCGTCTTTATTCTCTACAGGCTGACGAATGGACACAGAGGGAGAGAATGATCAAGGAAACAGTTTTGGTAATATATAAACAACTTCATTTTGAAGACTTGGTTCATGAACCGTTTGGCATTTACCAATTGGCACAAAACAGAGCAACCTGATTCACTTTCATCTAGTAGACTAGACTAACTTTACGAGTTAGTTTTTTTTTTTTTTTTTGCTAGATGAATATTTCTATATATAATTTCCTATTCATACATGAATAAATTATGATGATGGTGGGTTTGAGAGATGTAAGACTGTGTACAGTCTTATGTCCTGCCTTCATAAAATGAGACTGGCTAATTCAGCTCATTTTGTAAAATGGTAAACAACTGCCATACTGACACACACAATGTGTGTGTGGGGATGGGGAGATACAAGCTATATAATGATTCACTACATCATTAATACTTTCGTCTTCCAATAGCCTTATTCTGACACTGGACAAAAATAAAAAAATAAAACTTGTACATAATTGGAACTGCATCAACTGCTATGGGCTGAAGCTTAATGCTCTAGAACAGTGTTTCACAAAAGTGTGGTACATGTACCCCAATGGGTACATGTATGTGAAAGAACTTTATGGGATAAGAAACACCTTTTTAAACATTTTGATCTTTTTTTTACTTTTATATTTTTGTCACCAATTTGTCATAGATAAGTGAAGGTCTTCTTTTTTTCAGCCATTTTCTGTCCACTGCTGGACGAAGGCCTCCTCCAGTTCTTTCAACCTTTCTCTGTTCTTGGCAATGGTTGACCAATTTTCTCCAACAAAATTTGACAATTTATCACTTCACTTTCTTTTAGGACGTCCTCAGCCTCGTTTCCCTTCCAAAAGAAAGGAAACCAGATCTATTCTATAATTATTTTTTCAATAACAAAAAAAAATTTAAAGCTTTACATTTTTTTTTCATTGGAAAAAACTCTTTAACATGGATTACTAGTTAAAATCATTAAAAATATAAGTTATATAATTTTTTTTGTCTCCAATGTATGTATATTGGATTCATAAAACTGAAAATGTATTATTATTATTATTACGGGTATCTCCATGGAGTCAGTAGACTCATCACAGGAGACCCAAACCCTCAAAACAACATCTATCATATCTGTTCTTGAATTCATTCACAGACGAAGAACTCGCAACTGAGTCAGCCAATGCACTCCACTCATTCACCACCCTCCAGGCAAAAACCTCATTCCAACGCCCCCGTTAACCACACTTTTCCTTAAAATCCTTAATTATTAAAATGTATTTAATAATTTAAAAAACATTTCACATGTCTATAATTTATTATAAAGCAAATGTTTAAAAAATAAATACCTTTAATTATTTATGTTTGAATGAAATATAACTTCTCCCATACTGCCTTGCCTCACAGGGATATAGCAGCTACGAAAATTTTAAGAGGTATGTGATGAACAATTTGAACATTATGAACAATTTCTAGCCCTTTTTTTTTTTTGCCCAATTTCTTCACCAGTCCTGATATCATCATATGTATGCAGGTAACAGCTTCGGTCTGTCCAATGCTTTGATGAACTCAGTCTAGTAAATCTACAACTGATAAATGTGAGATAAATACTATACCCTCCCCAGAGGAGACATCTCATGGATGCAGAGTGCATCTCTTCTGGTTTTGTATGCTTGCACTTCTAATGAAAAAGCTGGTAAGTCTTCCAAGTGACCCATGTAATAATGCTTGCAATATCCTCGATAATAATGTCTTTCTTCATTGCTTCAGCTATGTGTTCTGCCAAAAGTAAAGTGTTCAGCTCAGAGCAACTGAGATCTGGAAAACCTTGCTCCAATGATTGTAATGGCAGGCTGCTACAAGCATCTGCATTTTGATGGGGTCTTTTTTTTTTTTTGTTGTTTGATTTTTTTCCCTGGTCTGTAGACTAAGGTATAATTAGAAATACTATCCAACAGTACTGCATGTGGCAAATGTAGTGAGATTTGCATGATGAGACTGGTCAGAGATAGATTTTCCATTTTGGTAGGCTTAGTAAATATGTCATTATTGCAACAAGTCTTCCAAAAATATAACTGGTGAAACCTTTTAATATCAAACACGATGGCTAATACCTCTGTTGTCAGTCTGCACATACTTCATTCTTTCGGATGAAGTGTTCCAGAGCTAAATATAATTGGAGCTTCTCATCCAACAGACACTGTGTGATAATGCTGCTTCTAATCCAAAAGGCGATGCACAGCATGCCAAAATCAGTGCAGGTAAACATTGTGTTAACATTCAATCTGATACCAGTGACTGGTCATTTTAAATGCTTCTGTTGTTCCTTACCCCATGTCACCCTGTTTTGATTGTTTGCTTTCTCAGGCAGAAATCTGTTGTAGCAATTTACTAAGCCTAAAAATACTTCTAGCTAATTCCAGTTCTTTGGTGTTGCAACTACCTTAATAGCTTGCAGCTTGTCTTTGGTGATGTATGCCATGTTTTAATTTAGAGCCAAAATACTCTATGGCCTGTAGTGCAGACTCACACTGGCACTGTTAATACAGTCCAGCATTGAGTAGTCTTTTTAGGACTGCTCTTAATCATTGCCAAAGTTCTTTCTGTGCAGTAACCATTAACAGGATGCCATCTAAGTACATTATGATTCCTGAGATTCCAGCTAGTAACATCTCTATAATTCTTTTGAAACATTATGGTGCTGAGGCACTACTCTGAATGGCAATCTTGTTACTTAGAATAGTTCTTTAATGGTATTCAATGTTAGAATGTCTGCTAGTTCTCTGTCTATAGGCACCTGTAAATATGGCTTGTACACATCTATTTTAGAAAAGCCACATCCATATATTAGCTTTGATAATATTTCACTGATTGCAGGAGGTGGATAGATATCAATTTTATCCATGTTTATTGTGCATTTGTAATCTTCACACAATCTAATCCTTCCATCCATTTTGTGGACTGGGAATGGGAGAGGAGTTCTAAAATCCCTTCACAGGTTAATTTGTCAATGGCTTCCTCAACCTTGTGTATTTAGGATACTGTTATATGCTTAAAATGACTCAATTTCCTAAGGGGGGGGGGGGGGTACTACCATTCTTGTAGTTGCAAGTTATCCACAAGTTTGATTCCCAGTGACCGAAACCAGTTTCTTCATAACAGGGTCAGACCTTTCCAATTCAAGAAGAGCAGCAGTGGTGTGGTTTTATGCCCCTTTCAATATACTTGGGCTTCACAATTGCATTTGTTAGACAAGTTTTCTTTGGAACATGACTGAAGAATTAGTCTACGTGTCAAAACTGACATATGGACTAATTCGTTAATGGCTTTTGCAACCTTGCCACATAATGCAAAGGTGAACTGGGAAGCTTTTTTTTTTTTTTTTTTTAAATATAGGAGACGTAACCTTTAGAGTTGTGTATACTGCCAATCCCTTATAGATTCCTATTGTATCTTAAAATGACTGAAAAAGATGAAAACATGAAGTGAGTTGTTTTCACTCAAGCCACACGTTTTCAAACGTGTCTGTACCAATCAGTGAATGAGCGACAGCTGAATTTAGTTCCATCTATAGAGGTATTCCATCTGGCAGTAATTTGTTGTATTCATCTAATGTCGTATTCAAAACTGGGAAGTAAATATTTTGCATAGGAATCTACTATTTGAGACTGTCGAATGACATAATTTCTAACTTTTCTAATGGTTTCATATTCAAGAACCTCTTGATTTAATTTTCTACTTCGTTCTTCTTGGCAAAGCACATTTTTTTTCCAAATGGCCTTACTGCCCCTTCCACAATGTAAACATTTTGGTTCTGTTCTGATTTGTGCAGCATACTTTCCTTCCCTGTTTACCTCTTCAGTGCAATATATTTCTTGTTGACTGAATATCATTTTGGAAATGTTCTTCCATGCTGTTTCTTCAAAACATCATGCTTTTTTGGAATGCAAAGTGTCAGCTAAAAACCTCTGTCGTGCAAGCTACAAATTAATCTGTCTAATAAATTTTCTTCTAGATCAGCAAACTTGCAGATTATATTTCTGTCCTCTAAGGCACATTTTACTATATCAATCTACCTACATCTTGGTCTTCCTCTGTGTCGTCTTTTTCCTGCCAACAGGCAGATAAAGACGACCCAGGCAAAAAGACGAATGCTAACAATGGCAAGTTCTTTCCTTATATTATCATTTTTAATGTGATACTACCATTGATGCTATCTGTTCATTCTCCTAATCTTTCTCAGAACTCTCATATCTGTGGTCTCCAATCTTTGATCGAGTGTTTCATTTTTAACCTAGCAGATAAATAGTTAAAATTGGTTTCAGCACTGCTGTATACAGCCTAGTTTAGTATTTTGTCTAATTTCACTATTATTCTATATAAATTTATTCAGCTGACTTCCTATTATACCAGCTTTACTACTTCTGTTATCTATTTCTATATTTAATTTGCCATCTTCACTAAAAATTGTGCCTAAATAGATGAAATGTTTTACTTGTTCCATAGGTTTTCCATTCAGGACAGTCAATATTTTCAATGTTTCTGCCTATTTTCATTGTCTTTTTATTGCCGATTTTCATATCAAACTTATACAACAGTTTCAATATACTCAGGAAATCTTGCAGAGTTATGCTGGATTTCTTTAGAAGTATAATATTAAATTAACATTCCCAGTTTTGATATCAGCTTTAATACCACTTTCCTTCATAATATAATCCATATAGATGATGAATAACAGCGAGGATAATGTACACCCTTGTCTAATACCTGATTTAACATCAAACCAACTTCCTATATCTCCTTCAATTCTAACAGCTGACTTACAGCTCAAGTACAGACCACGTATTTCTTGTTATAATGTCCCATTTATACCATATAACTGTAGTGTTTTGAACAGCTTTCCTCTTGACACGCGTCTTTTCTAGACCAATGAAACATAAATACAGATTCTTCCTATGTTCCCAAGATTACCCAACTATTTATCTTAAAGTGAAAATCTGATCCTGATAAACTTAGATTTATTTGGCCTGAATCCAATTTGTTCTTCACAGAGCTTCCCTTCACAATGGAGTGGTTAAGGATCTGTATAACTTGGAGATCTTCATATAGCCTTTTAAGGAATGTGATGAACTAACCAAGGTTTCTGGTCTAATATCCAATCCTCACTTCTTGTGGTGCATCCTGTTAGACCTGGATACTGAACAAACAAGGATGAGCTGCTAATTTGTGATTTAGCTGACCAAATTGTACTGGCTTAAACCATAATGTAAAATGATACCATCAACTTAGATCCCATCCTCATCACCAGCTATTAAGAGTACTGTGGCAGAGGTAACAAGAACACAGATTATTAGTAACAGAGTTAATCTACTGCATAAAGGGTTACTATACAATATGTCACATACACAAGACAAACACACAATCACAGAGGGCTGTCACTGTAACTGCCACTGCATTACAACTGACAGCTGCTCAGCAAGACCAGTGGTGCTGCATTAGAACTGTTGTGTCACTAGTCACTCACTGTTCTAGCCATCACTTGCTTCTACTATATACCTATTATTCCCACTGACTCTTGTGCACATAAGCCAATTAGGTTTCTTTACCTTAATGTTTGTTTTATTACATCTAATATTGCATTTTGTTTTTACAAAAATTCTTCAGTATTTTCAATAATTAGTTTTATAATTACTGAAAACATAAAAGAAAATTTTATAATTTTTTTTCTTTCCCCTTGAAATCCATTTTGTGTACTAGATTCTTTTGAGGCATCATGCCTCAAAGTTTAGTGGTTGTCTTTGAATTTATTCTTTATTTGTTGCTAATAGATAGATATATTCTGATCTTGAAATTCTATATTCTTTAAAGTTTTTACTTAAGTAAATTTCCATCTTTTGTGGGACATACTTTCCTTCCCTGTTTACCTCTTCAGTGCAATATATTTCTTGTTGACTGAATATCATTTTGGAAATGTTCTTCCATGTTGTTTCTTCGAAAAGAGTAGTTATCAATAGTTTTTACTTTTACCACCAAGTGAAGCAACATGTATTTGAGATTGTCTACGATAAAAAATGTGTTAGTAATTACCAATTCTGTGGTCTTATAAAATTCAAGAACTATATTGCCTCTTTCATCAATCCCAAATATTTTCATTATGTCCTCCATGTCCTTAGAATACATGACTGAAGACATGGAAGTAGTAATGGGAAAATTTAGGATTGATGAAAAACAAAGCCAATCATGTATTCCTTGAATTTTTAAGACAACAGGATTAGTGATTACTAACAAGTAACATTTTTATCATTCAAGCCTCCCATTACTATCAACATGTCTTTTCTGCTGGTATTATTAATTTTTATCTATAGATTTGGGAAAAATTGAGAGAAATATATTGCATAAACCTATTATCTTAATATGTATTTTCTTTTGCTTTTAATCTCAGCAAGATTAATTATTACATAACACCTCCAGGGAGAAAACCTACTCTACAACTCTGTCTCTACCAACTTTCGTCATCTACAACAACACCATCTACCGCTGACCACCACTGGTATTTCCACAGACAATCACAAACATCCATGCCCACGGCAGGATTCGAACTCGCAGCCTTTTGGCTGGAGAGCAGATACACTAACCACTTGGCCAACCAGGCTGGCAAGACATTAATTTCATCCATACATTTAAATAGTCATGCTCCACATCTCCATTATTATTATTATTATTTGACACCTCCAGGAAGCCAGACTCATCGAGGGAGGGCACCTGCTCTACAACTGTCTCCACGACTCAATCCACCAACTGACTGCAACTTCACCAATGCCATCTACTGCCAACCACCACCACTAGTGTTTCCACAGACAATCACAAACATCCATGCCCATGTCGGTCGGGATTCGAACCTGCAGCATTTTGACTGGAGAGCAGATACGCTAACCACTCGGCCAGCCAGCCTGGCCATCAATCTTTATGATACTGAGATAATATCTGTTACTGATCTTTTTCCTCATTTTTCTTTTAGCAGTAAGTTTACCAGTATTAAATGACATTCTGACATTATCTGTTGATCACTTTGCATGTCTTATTTTCCTTAAGTAGTCTATTTGGACACATCCTGTGACAATTCCATTTTGTTCATAGTAGTCATGCAAAATACTGCAGCCAGCTTGCCAATCCTGCAGAGTCCATTAAAGACTTTGGGAGAAAGAGTAGATTCCCAATTGCAAAAAAGAGGAAGAAGAAAAAAAGGAAACATCACTCTTAGTCCTTCATGTAGCTCCCATAGTGAGAGGGATGCAGCACCATGTCCTTCAAAGTTCTTTCTGTTGATGGCTTTCCTTTTTGTTTCTGCATAGTCAATGACATTGTCAGTGGATTGCAAGGGGATATTCAGTTTTTTGTGGATGATGCGAAGCTGGGAAGGATTATTAGTAATAGTGCAGATGCATCAGCCCTGCAAGAGGATTTGAATAAGCTAGATAGATGGGCAAATGAATGGAAGGTGTCGGTTTAATGCAGCAAAATGTAAAGTCTTGAGGTTTGGGACACATCGATGGGACATTGCATACTCGATTGGAGGAGCTATACTGGAGGAAGTAGGGGAGACAAGAGATCTGGGGTTGATGATTGATAGAAATCTGAACTTCAGGAGACATATTGCAAAGGTGGTGAAGGTAACACATAGGATTGCTGCAATAATGAGAAGGATGCTGACCAGAAGAGATAAAACAGTTACCATTCCGTTGTATAAGACCCTGATCAGATCACACAGACTATTGTTCTCAGATTTGGTCCCCAGGATTTGAAGGGGATAAATTAACTGTGGAAAGGGTACAAAGGTGGATAACAAAGATGGTTTCAGGACTGTACAATGATAGTTATGAGGATCGGCTGAGGGAATGTGGACTGCAGAGTTTGGCGGATAGAAGAAGGAGAGGTGATATGATTGAGACTTTTAAACTGTTGAGAGGTGGTTACAGGGTTGACACTGGGGAGTTCTTTCGTTTGGTTGAACAGCGGGAAGGAGTGATGACAAGAGGCCATCCCTGGAAGTTATGAAAGGAATCTGTGAGCAAGAAGGTGAGGAATGGTTTCTTTGCATGGAGGGTGGTTGAACGATGGAATGCATTGCCTGATGGAGTGGCGAGAGCGAGAACGGTCAATGAGTTTAAGGAATGGTATGATAGACTTAGTGTTTCTTAGGGGGGACCTCTCCTCGACGAGTCTTCTGACTCCATGGAGGCCTGAATAATAATAATAATAATAATAATAGCCATGTGATCCTGTCTATGATCTTATATCTTCAAACAATGTCCTTCGTTTTTTACCTCTTGATTCTTTTCCAATTATTTTTCCTTATAAAACTGTTAGTATCCTCTGTCCTGCTGAACCTTTCAGTACGGCTCCTGTTCATCTCTGTGTTCACACGTGACAAATATAGATGTCTGTAAGACATCTGTATTTGTCACGTGTTCTGTCCATGAGATTTTCGGAACTCTCCTATAGCACCACATTTCAAAGGCCATTATCTGTTGTCTTACTCTCTTCTTCAATACCCAGGAGTCACTTCCATATGTGAAAACTGGCCACACTAATATTCGTATTATTCTTTTCTTTGTCTTGATACCCACAGAACTTCTGAGCAGATCTTTATTTTTCCAGAAGGCATCTTTAGCTATGGCTGTTCTTATTTTTATTTGTTTATCTTGTTTTTCCATCTGCAGTAAAGTAGGTGCCTAAATATTTGTATTCTGTTGTACGTTCAATTTTCATATTGTTTATGAATATTTCTGGCTCAGATCTGTTTTCTTTTGAGATTTTCATAAATTTGGTCTTTATTTGCATTTATATCTAATCAAACTCTTTACTTTCTTCACTTAGTAGCTGCAGTAATTTGATTAATTTATTTCTGTTTTCTGCTATTAGAATGGTATTATCAGCATATCTAAGATTATTGTATTTTATACCATTGATACTCATTCCTAAATTTTTTGTTTTTCAATCTTTTTCATCACTGTCTCGCTATAGATATTAAATAGATTTGGTGAAAGGATAGAACCTTGTCTGACTCCTCTTTTTATTTTCACTTCAGAAGTCTCAGAGTTAAACAGCTGCATTTTCTGTTTGGCGTAAATCATTTTTATAATCTTAAGTACATGATCTTCTGCCTAATTTATCTAATATACTGAACATTTTTTATTATGTTTTACCCGGTCAAAGGCCTTCTGAAAGTCTATGAAGTAGATGTATATATTCCTATTTCTTTCAAGTGGTGTTTCTATTAGTATTTTTAGTTCCAAGATAGCATTTAATGGTTCCCATTCCTCTTCTGCAGCCTTCCTGTTGTTCACTCAATTTACCAATTAAGGCTCTTTCAATTTCCTTGTTAACAATGGTTAAAATGTTTAATTTTGATGGTATATATCAGAACACAGAATTAAGTAAATAATTATTTATTGACTTATTGCTGATATTTCGCTGGTGTTATAATCAGCATCTTTAGAGCACAAAAACACAGTTTGTCAGTACGTGACTACAACATGGTATAACAAAGGGACTAGTTTAACAAAATTGTAGCAACAACACAAAGACTAAAGTCCTAATTACGTGCCCTCTATCTAAAAAAAATAATAATAAATAAAATAAAAAAATAAATTTAAAAAAATAATATAAAATAAAACTATAGCAACAACACAAAGACTAAAGAACAGAGAGAGAAAACAGCTACTAGTTATGTCTTAAGATGACTGTTTCCCAAATCTTAGGAAAATTTATACAACCATATTTGTTGAGATCGGAGTATGTTTTAAGGCTTCTGTTGCTTCTAAGAACAATCTCTGACTTGTAAAAGTTTCTGTGCAGTACTTTTGTTTTCTTCCAGTTGATCCTGTGTGCAGGGGGTATCCAAAGGATGGTCTGCTAGGCCCGACTTGCCTAGTGCCCGATGCATCTTTTATGTTCATTGATGCAGATGTCCACAGTTCTTCCTGTTTGACCGTAGTAAGCTGGATCACATGAGCGGGGTACTTCATAGACTCCTGAATGCTGTCCTTGGGTCAACGGATCAGAGTTGCTAATTTGACACACGGTTTGAATACAGTGTGTAGTTGATGTTTTTTGATTTTGCAGTTTTGTGCATTATTTTTCTTTGGAACTGGTATGCAGATAGATGTTGTAAAAACTTCAGGTAATTCTACTGTTTTATAGATGTCCTGAATGGATTTCACTAAATAGTTATTATAGCCAGTCAAAGCTCTCAACAGCTCAGCCAGGATATGATTGCACCCAGGGGATTTATTATTAGGAAGAGAAAAGATAAGAAAAGATGAGAATGAATGTAGGATAGAGACAGGTCTACAGGCAATATCAGAATAAGACAAAGTCCAACATTGGAGATGATCTTTAATTTTATCTCATTTGTTATAAATGAAAGCTATTTCATGTGATAAATTATACAAGCTAAATGTAAGAACAATAATGTGCAGTCCTATCTCATAGCACACTATTTTATGGAAAAACACCTCTTCAATATCATTTTTCTTTAACCTTGTATTTGGTTTCTCTTCATAAATGATGTCTTTATTTAGTCACATTCATAAACAATTACAATTTTTGAATAAAATAAACCCACATATTCCTGCATAAAGTTCACTATTAAATGTGAATCTAGATACTTAAATACTCTGAGGCTATACAGGCAAAATTGAATTTTCTGTTTATCGAAAACCTTTCTTAACTGGCATATACAACCATCCATCTTCACACTACTACTCACAGAAGACAGGTATTATCAAGAGTTGCTCTACACTATATACTTGATTATACTTAGAACAACATATAACATAAGTTATTTGCAAGTTTGATCTAAGCACCACCTTCAAAACCAATTTGAAACTTCTCTTTTCCATGATCCAATGATCTTTTTCTCTTCAAGAATTTTGCTTGTTCTAGCTTCACTGGTCTTTCTATCTTGCAGGTCTTCCTCTCTCTCTTTGGTCTATATTTGTCCACCTCTTTTTGTAGTCGATATCATTCCATTCTAAATAGATGTTCTTTCCATTTCTCTCTCTTTATTCCTTGATCTTTTCATTTTATTATATGTATATCTAACTTTTCTAATGTTTTTATTTTTTTATATAATCCAATTTTGTGCATTCTTTAACTGTTCTTAAAAATCTCATCTCTGCAGCTTGTATTTTATTTAATCTTTCTTTTTAACAGTCCATGTTTCTGAATCATATAATACAGCAGGAGTGTCCATTACTTTATAAAATGTTGAGTTTCTCGTCTTGTTTTTTTATTCAGTGTAGTTTTCACAGTTCCACAGATTTTCAGAAATTTCTTTATTTTTTTATCTATATCTTGTAGATATGTTATTATACAGCCTAAATAATTAAACTGTGTCATCTGTTCTATTTTATTTTCTATGACTATTTTTGATCTAACATGATCTCGACCTTTAAATGGCAATTTTTTGTTTTATTTTGTGAAATTTTTAAATTGTATTATTGGCTTCTTTTTATTTAATTCATATACTGATTTTTGAAGGTCATCTTCATTGTCTTGTAATATGATCTGATCATCTGCATACAGCATTGTATTGATAACTGTTCTAGGTAACTGGATACCTTGCTTTGTTTTTTCCATATTTTAATAATCTGGTCATTATATATATATTGAATAGAGTTGGAGATAAGGTACATCCCAGTCTGACATCCCAAGTAATTTCAATCTCTTCTGTTAATTTATTAACAAACTATTTATAGAAATTTTGTAATATTTTTATATTTAATATTATTAAAACACTTAAGGAATTGAACAACGTAGTTAAGGATATAAATTAAATTAAACTTTAATAAATATTTTCTGATATTTCGGCAACGTCACGTTGCCATCTTTTAAAGGAACTTACAAAAAAAATTGGCATCCCTTATCCGCTCCACTAAAGACCAACCACTTCCCCTAGACCTACCTGGTGTTTACCAGGTCCCTTGCAGTTGTAAACTGTCTTACTTTGGCCAAACAGGCAGGACAGCGAATATCAGAATTTTGGAACACAAGGACTACACCCGTTTTCACAAATACAGTCATTCTGGGCTTGCGGACCATGCTCTGGATACACGCCACAGAATACGGTGGAAGAAAGCTACAGTGATACACCATAGCAAATACAAATTTGAAAGACTATTTACGGAATCAGCCTCAGCCCTAAGAAATTCTCCAAACCTCAACCAATTTGGTTGTATGCGACTGCCCCAAATTTGGGAGGCCTACATCAGCAGACCTTCAGCCCAACAGTCAAGAACACCTACTTAGCCCGCTAGAGGGCACCAATCAGGACTGTTAGAACAATAGCTTCATCTCTTCATTCCCAGTTTCTGTGTTGTAGTGCCTACATGCACGTAACTTTTTTTGTAAGTTCCTTTAGAAGATGGCAACGTGACGTTGCCGAAATATCGGAAAATATTTATTAAAGTTTAATTTAATTTATATCTTTAACTACGTTGTTCAATTCCTTAAGTGTTTTAATAATGCATAACCAACATATAAGCCTGTCTACGAGAATTTAATAATATGTAATAAATATTTTGTGATGTTTTCTGTAATTCATAAATTGTACTAAATGTAATGGATATTCTTGTTCTTCATTATATTCCATAATTTTTCTTAATGTATTTTATCTATGAAGGCCACACGAGTATCTAAATTGTCTTTTTCAATAATTTATTTTAACGCATTAATATTGTCTGTAGATGATCTTCCATGTCTCAAACCATCTTGAACTACTGAGAGCAGATTGTTCGCAATATTTCTAAGTCTTTTATTCAGGATTTTACTGTAAATTTTGCAACCTTTTATAAACTTACTCCTCTGTAATTCCCACAATCATCTGTCTCCTTTCTTAAATATAACCTTAGCTTTTGACCAATCTGATGGAACCTTATATTTCCCCCAAGTTATTTATTAATTTTAAGAATCTAATGTAAATATTCTCTGACATGTTTCCAAATCTCTGTATTTATGACATCTAATCTGGTTTATTTCCTATTTTTCGATACCTTTATTGCTTCTTTTAGTTCTAATTATATTGTTCTATCAGTACTGATTTCATCATTTTTTCTTATTAAATTTGGGCCATACTATAAATTCTTATAATGTTCTATCCATTATTTCTCTTGTATTAGGTTGATTTGTGCTGCATCTCATTTTATCATTATTATTAGACACCTCCAGTGAGTTCAAAGACTCATCGAGAGAGGGCACCTGCTCTACAGCTCTCCATCTCCGCCACTCAATTCACCAACTGACTGCAACTACACCAATACCATCTACCGCCGACCACCACCACTAGTATTTCCAAAGACAATCACAAACATCCATGCCCACGGCAGAATTCGAACCCACAGCCTTTTGGCTGGAGAGCGGATACGCTAACCACTCGGCCAGTAATGTTTTTCTTTTTAATATTTTTCTTTCCAAGTACTTCAGAGGCTTCTTTATGAATTATTTTTATCTAAGTTTTCCATTCTTCTATATGATTTTAGGCTCTTTTAGGTAATCTGTTAATCATGATTGATATAGCATTCTAATGCTTTTTTTCCTAATTATTATTACCCAAGACCCCCATGGAGTCAAAGAATTGATATATTTTGTAAACTTGTTCTATTTCTTGTTTTTTCTTATTTACTTCCTTTCTCCATTTTGCTAATATTTCTATTTTAGAGACTACTAAGTAATGACCCAAAAAATTTCATTTCCAATGTACATCCCTTACATGATTCAATGATAGATCTTGTTTCTCTGCCATTCCAAGTATATTTCTTTATATTATTTTTTTGAAAAAAAAAAAAAAAGTATTGGTTATTTTAAAAGTGCAGAATTAAGTACAGAAGTCTAACAGTTCTTGACCACTGTGATTCATGTAAATTTCTCCATATTTTCTTAAGACATTTGGGATTGGATTATTTCCAACTCTAGCATTAAGATCTCCTGCTATTAATATGTAGTCATTTTTATTACATTTATATAACATTTTTTTAGTTCCTCAAAACTGTTCAGAATCCTCTTTCCCACCTTCTTAAGGTGCATATATTCCTATGGTATTTAAGTAACTTCTATTTGCTCTTATCCGTTATAATTCAATCATTTACAAAATTATACTTTCATTTTTTTTTCTTATTATTATCGATTAAAATGGCCACTCCACTAAAAACTCTGATCTGTTGGTCCACTTCACTATATAACTTAATAAAACCATCTATATCTTTTGTTCCTCTTAATTTCTGATAAGTGATAAATTACCATAACTATCTCTACCTGCTGTTTATCAAGTACTACCCTGTTCTTATCCACTTTATTTCAAACAAACATTAGAGATTAGAATCCAAGATGATTATCAGAATTATATGGAAGTTCTGGAAATTGCAAGTAAGGCCTTGCTTACCATACCACTGACATAAGATATAAAACAAATCAAATTCAAATAGAGTTCAAATTGAATCCAAGATTATGCACTCAGATTTAAATTTGATTCATAGTTGAATAATTTACATAACCTGAATTTGAAGTGCAAAATATTACTCTTTAATAGTGCATTCTCTTTTATTCAACTGTGATCAGGATGTGAGTAAATGAACACATGCTAAACATTTCAGTTCTGGATGACATTGCAACAAGGAAGAAATATATAGGAGTTAATAAACTATAGTTGTTTACATGTGCTAACCATTATTTAATTCATAATCATGAAAATTACTACTACTCACACACACACACACACACACACACACACACTGCTCAAAACAGTCTACTCAGCATCAAGTTCATACCTATTATTATTCTAGATGGACTGTCTCTTGGTACAAGTTGTTTGGAATTATTATTTACTAGGTGAACAATAGAAAGCTTTCCTAAAGGATAGAAAAAGAAACCATTTCAGAATTTGCACAATAAAGAAATAAGTCATTCCCCCCCCCTTCTTTATCGAGAAAGTGGCATCTATAGCATGCTACCTAAGAGGATAAGAGAGTGAACTAGGCCGAAGGAATGGTATGATAGTCTGTGCCCATGGAGATCCTATAATGATAAGAATCAAAGAGGTAACCAATTTTTTTTACTGTGCCTTCTAAGAATCCCTGTTAAAAAACTGTGTATGAATTTAATTGATTAAAAGGGTTATATGTGGTTTCTAATTATAAATGGATATTAGTTAATGCACAAATTTCATTAAGTACACCATTTTCTCAACAGAAACTTAACCATATATTTCTATATGAGAAGAAACAAAAAATTAAGGAGAAGCAACTGACTTTCCATTGGCATTTTTCTAGAAGATTGCACCAACAATTTGAATTACATTGACACATTGGTGAGAACCAAACATGTGATTTCAAACTAATACCATTTTTTCTTTATAGCCTCAGCCATAATTTCAACTAACTGATCCCACTATCTTGAATGAATTTCTAATTTAGTACTAACTCAAAGATTGCCAACAAATTTCCTGCTGTATCAATTTAATGCACTGAGTTAATGGTCATGTAATTTTGATAGGTATCATGTTTGTTTCTCACTAGTGTTTCTGTACAATCGAGTTGAGTATGTTTGTCTAGAAAAATGCCAATGGAAAGTTCAGTGCATACCCTTAACTTTCTGTTCCTCACTTATGTGGTTAAGTTTCTGTTGAGAAAATGGTGTACTTAAATCTCTGTAGTAAAGACATTTAAATCATGTCACTCATGCAAAAATTTCTAAGCAATCCATAGTTTTTTTTAAAAAATCCTTTGAAAATTGGACTCTCCAATACTAACCATTGAAGTTTGAAGGCTGCTCTATATTTGTCCAGAAGTATGGAATGGGATCAGGTGCTTTTCTTATTAATTTCTGCACAAGTGACAAGATTTAAACTAAGACCAAATTTACATATGTAAAAACTTGCCAGTTAAATGAGATCTGAACCTAGGTGTTTCAAACTGAAGGAAAGAAAGATATTTGAAAGCACTCCATGAATTTGGGATGTTTTGGATCAAAATTTTATTTTTAATAAATGTGTCTTAATACTACATACTTAAATTACTGCAACTGTGTTTTCGCACAATACCATCTGGTTGCGTCTCTTCTAATTTTATTTTGAAATTTTTATTACCTGCAATTCATTAATTTATGAAAAATATGCCTGCAAGTTATTTTCATATGTTGTGGTCTCAGAAGAGGAGTGTTTAAAATAAACAATTTATTAATAAATTACAGATCATGTAGAGCAGATTCAAAGGAAACGCACTCAAACATTTGGAGGAACAAGTCGAAATATCCATGTACCTAATCAAACGCAACTGAACACATAAGTGGGAGGGGCTTGGTAGGTAAACTAATTATGAAGAGTATTGCACCTCTAAAAAATTTACGATGGAATTCGAATTGTACAACAGACGCATGGAAATTATATAATAACTAACCAAGTCATGCCGCAAACCAGATATTTTTACTATTATACTACCATTTATATGTAATGATGGTAAATCAGTAAAGCACTGACAGTTCTTGTCTGGATAAGGATTCACCTCCCACGATGAAATCGAAGGTTCCAAGGAAGTATATTCAAATATTATAGTGTAGATAAAAATTACATCGTATGGAATAATATAAATATATGTACATGCAACCTACCCTATGTGTGTGTTCATCACACCGTATCAGCCCATGACACAAGATTAAAAAAATGAGTAGCACATATGTACGACTCATAGTTCCCATTACTCTATTCTATAATAGCCTAAAACAGTTTGGAGTAGATTTCAACATCCCAACACGTTTGATAAAATACGCCAACGTATAAATTATTGCCGTTTGCACATCACAGCCACGTCACAGTTCGCACAGTACAGAAACATTTCTTAATATTCTCACCCACAAGAGGACACTGCACAAAATTCTGTTAGAAACTTATAGGGTAGTAAAAATAAATAAATAAACGCTCCCTTTCGACATTTGTAAAATTTGAAAAAGCCCATAACGCGAAAGAAAATTAAAATTCATATAGATATAACAGAAAAACATAGGCTCGTAGTGGTTTGTTCTTATACTTCATAGCCAAGCAGCAGAAAATATTTGTCATAGAAAGTTATAAGTCTACGGCGATAGCATCTGATTAATAAAATTCAAGAAAAGGCATTAAAAATACTAAAAGTCCTCACAAAAATTTATATTGCTTTAATCTTTTTCTTTCCTTTTTTTATATTTTTAAATTGTGGTAATCTTAATGCTAGTTAAGAAAAAGATTTGTAAAGACTTTTAATGGGATTATATTGATCAAGTGCATATAATAAACAACTATGTTATACCAACTAGTTTCACCAACTAAGGCTGTTGGCATCTTCAGGGTACATAACTGATGTAAAGCACTAAAAAGTAATTTTCATTTCTCAAGAACGAACCATACCATAGAGTGGGATAGAAGCATAATTCCTTACATGGAGGAGGACTTCCGCTCCCGAATTTTTAAGGAGGCCACAACAGTTGCCCGCTGCATACAAAACCTTAACAGGAACCAAGGACTAATCTTTCCGTGATCTGATTATCAGATCCTTCAAGTCGCCAGAACTGAATTATAGTGGCAACTATAGAACGTTCCTAAATAACAAGTGATATCATGTACGCTCTGTGCATGTATTGTACGCGCTCAGTTCTTTCTTTAATATAATTGGAATCGGTTGATTATAGTTTGTAACAGTTTTTTACTTTTTAGTGCTTTACATCAGTTATGTACCCTGAAGATGCCAACAGCCTTAGTTGGTGAAACTAGTTGGTATAACATAGTTGTTTATTATGTGCACTTGATCAATATAATCCCATTAAAAGTCTTTCCAGAGCTTTTTGGTCAAGAAAATTAAACGTTTTTTAACATAAGAAAGTGATCTTCCGGAATCCAGATTCTGGAAGATCATTCTGTCGGAATGTTCCAACAACATTCTGTTGGAAGTTGCCAGCAAAGATTGGCCGACTGGTAGAGCCTCTACTACTAACGGCTCGCAAAAGCAAGTCTGAGAGCGGTTAGTAGTTTTAACCCCTTCAATTGTTCGATGCTGTTGGCACGCTCTCCCTCGATGAGTCTTTGGACTCCCTGGAGGTGTCACATAATAATAATAATAATAAAGTTTCTGTCCGAATTAATCGGATTAATCACGGGAAAGCAAGCTTCCTACAGGAAACCAAAGGAAAGGAATTTTAAAAGCCTCAATAATATCCTTTGAACCGGGTAAACGAGATGGCAGTAGCTGTCTGTCGCATCTCCGTACGCTTTAATCTATACATCCTAGCCAGGGATCGCATGATCATCAAGAAATGATGAGTCTAAGCAGGACCATGGTATCCCACTAAACAACTAAGACTACGTCTAGGAGCGGGAAGCTTGGAGAATAGCAAAAACCGGAAAATTGAATCCATAATTTAGAGAAAGATGTTGGAAGTATTTTTGCACTTGGTTAGACTATAATAAATTTAGTTTAATCCTTATTAAATTACTTAAATATAAAGAACAAATAGGCTTCACTTCGGCGATTTAACATTATTTAAATTAAGGGGATATTAAATCCCACATTGTTTCAAAACCGAATACGAAATTCAAAGATCGAAATCAAAGAGTTTCATGCCTAATATAGTAAATTATAAAAGAATCGGCGACTACTAGCGTAAGCTAAAACACGTAGTACAAACTAGGGCAACTCGTAGCAAAGTTGCAAGACCTTTGCTACGAGTTGCCCTAGTTTGTACTACGTGCTTTAGCTTACGCTAGTAGTCGCCGATACTTTTATAATTTACTATATTAGGCATGAAACTCTTTGATTCCGATCTTTGAATTTCTTATTCTGTTTTGAAATAATGTGGGATTTAATATCCCCTTAATTTAAATAAAATTAGTTTAATCCTTTATCCAAGTGTAAGCAAACAAAGTTTGCACCTGAAGTATCTTCAGGTCCGAGGCAACTCGTGGTAGTTGAAAAAAAGCGTTCATAACTACTTGTCTTAATATCTCCCATAATGCAAAGCACATCTCCTTGTGGACATGTATAATTGTCCTTTATCCAAGTGTATATACACTTGCAGTACAGTAACGAGGGTATGAAGCACCTGTGATAAGTGTCTAACTTGCGCCCCCTCTTAACCCAAAAATGACAAAAATTTAAATATAACAAGTTAAATTTTACTAAATGCAATATGTTAATACTTAATATTGATATTAACCCCATCAAAATAGCGGACTTTTATATCTATTTATTTATTTTTATTTTTTACATTTATTACATTTTGCGCCACAAACCTAGTTGCTCCCGTGGCGGGCGTCTATTTCGCCACGCCCTTGTTACGGCACTGTACACTTGCATAAAGGATTAAACTAAATTTATTATAGTCTAACCAAGTGGGAAAAAGCTTCCAACAACTTTCTCTAAATCCACAGTAATTTAATAATAAGGTGAGTCACCTTTTGGCAACCCGTATAGGTAAATATGACCTCCCCATTGCTTCCATCTTAGTATCACCACCTCTGGGTCTGGCTCCCACTGACGACACCTCAATATATGTAGTGGCCCTTCCTTTAATGCATAGCATTATACATGTCCGCAAGATGTGCTTTGCATTATGGGAGATACTAAGACAAGGAGTGATGAGAGCTTGGTCCACCTTTACCACGAGTTGCCTCAGACCTGAAGATACTTTAGGCGCAAACTTTCTTGGATTACACTTGGATAAAGGATTAACCTAAATTTATTAAATCCATAAAATCACAGTATTTAAAAAAAAATGCATATTTTTTCAATTTAGGGATAACAAAATAATGCTTTTGTAGGGATTCCGTATAAACTAACAACAGTCTTGAGTTTTAAGAATTTTTACAAACCAATTTCTAACAATATCGTTGTGTGACAACCGTCATCTCTTATTTTTGTAATGAAAAAGGCATGTTAATTAAAATTCTCCAGATGATATAGAAAGCATTTATTTCAGAAATCACCAAAATACTAAAATTATTCAATTATATACCTATGAAACAACCTTAATAAAAGTGGATCAATAGATAAATGAGGGAGAGAGAGCCTGTGTAGCTCAGTAGAAGTGGCTTTTGCACTCTACGACCTCTGTGTAATACGAGAGCCTGTGTAGCTCAGTAGAAGTGGGGTTTGCAATCTACGCCGTAAATCCCATGAAGAAAGACTTGGGTTCAAATCTAGTCGCCTGCTAGAGGAACGTTTTCTAAGACTATTTTCGATTGGTTCCAGAGTTTGTCGAATTCTGGAGGGCAAGCGGGTTTTTTCTCCTGAAACTCGGGTTTTCATCCCTTAAATTCAAGAAAACTACGGTCGAACTCACATTATTTTCAGACATTTAAAATATTGTGTTAAGGTTGGGAAAGACCAGATGGCAGCACTTGTTAGCCGTCTCTTCACTGAGTGGATTTAATTAGTGATAGCCTTGGCCAACTATCTCTGACTGGCCATTAGTGGAGATTCAACTGCCCAATCAGGCTCCAAAAGTTAAATAGGACTAAAACGGATTTGCCTACTCCCTATACGGGAATAAAAGATGTTAGCTGATTTTTTTAGATAAACTATATTTCAGTACACTGATGCCTTAAAAAGACATCGATAATGCAGAAACCATGTATAGCCATGTGGGGTTGATGCATTATATCCCTAAAGTTAGGCTTCCCGAAAAAAGCCTTTCAGTTCCAATTCAGACATAGAGGCATTTTTCTAACCCTTTCTTCGACCAGTTCGCAAGTTAGCGATGTGTGGTGGAAGCAAAAGGTATTTTCTACCAGAAACGTAGGTTTCCCTCCCGTAAACGTAAGAAAATCGACCTTAGAACCTGCAATACCGTTTACATCGGATACCGTTTACATTAATTGTAAACGGTATCCGATGATGAAGAGTGATAGATGAATGCAACCATCTCGTGGTTCCTAACACTAACAAAGTATTTCAGAAGTAATACCTTTGTTAGTGTTAGGAACCACGAGATGGTTGCATTCATCTATCACTCTTCATCATCGGATACCGTTTACAATTAATGAATATTGGATAGCTATCACTCATTGGATACTGATGGAGATTGAATTGCCTCTCAGCCTCCAAAACTTATACAGGACTAAAAACGGTCTCACCTACTCCCAAAGGAAACCTCCCCCATACTTCTTATAGTAAAACGGCTTGATCTACTACATGCTGGATATAAAGGGCATTAGTAGATTTAAATACTATATTTAGAAGATAAAATGTTGGGTTGTATAAATAATTTAAAAATAGCATATTTTTAAATTATCTATATTTGAATGAAAATTAGATATATATTTAAAATTATTATTTAGACAAGAGCGCCATCATATTTGAGATTGAGAATTCAGTGTCAATCTGATCTTGAGAGCTTGTCTTGTTTTGGAAATCTTTATTACTCATTGACACTGTGATTCATTGTGATCTTCAGTGACCGTGAGTTCGACATATCATCCGCGGAAAGTACCCGTTATTTATTTGATTTACTCTATTTCTCTATCCCTTCCTTCTTTATTGCATTCATAAATTGTCTTTCCTTCTCACTGTAAGTGAGCAATCCCATGAAGCCTAGAGTAAAGATCTAGCTGAAGTTCGCACAATTCAGCAGTTTCTATAAATTACAAAAAAAATGGCCAGATCTATTGCAAGTTGAGTTGGGGAAATCAACATAGAATTCATTAAAAGACTAGAATCCCAGACTTGTATTCACAAACTGCCCTAGATTCAATCTCGGAAACAGTGGAGGAAACGACTAGATCTGCGAAGTCAAAAGAAAAACCACACAAGGAACAACATCTATTGGAACTACTGCTCCATGGAAACAAAAACGAATCACTATTATTATTATTATTATTATTATTATTATTATTATTATTATTATTATTATTATTATTATTATTATTTATTTTATTTTATTAATAAACAAGAACCACAAGACCTAAACGAAATCACAACATACTTCCACCAAAACACAGATGTTGATAGTACCCAACCCATGAATCATACGCCCTGCATCACTATCGATACATTGTCACACATACCGCTGCATTAACAGCAAAAATACCTGCCAATGTTCCGAAATCAAACCTGTATCACATGCAATATACCTCGGTCTCTATATAGATTCCCACCTTAAATGGACAAAACATATAGAATACCTACACACCAAATACCGGATCATTGCAGTAAAACTCTTCCAAGTTAAAGATGTTATTCCACCCAACATAAAAAAACTCCTATATTCACAGTATCTGCGAATCCCTACTCAGATACGGAATAGCAGTCTATGCAAATACATCAAACAGCCATCTAACAAAATTAGAAACACTACACAGGAAAATCGTGTCAACAGTGATCTGGACACCTTACACGCAACAACCAATATCTGACAAGCACACAGCTATACATAGAATTCTGAGCATTAAAAACCTGAAACACTACATGACATTAACAAGTAATTATTTCAACATCACCTACCGAAACAACAGAGACACATATCGTATAACATGACCTACAACAACTCTCTACATCCCCACACCCTTCAACAACTCATGTGGTTCTTTTGTGAGATCACATCAGATACCTACGCAACTCAACAACCTACCAAGAAAGTTAAAACACGTAGATAACTACAGAACATTAAAAAAGGAACTCTGGAAAATATACCAACAAAGTTAAGAAACCATTAACACTAATATACACATCATAAATCACTAGAATCCAATGCCTACATCCCTTACATAAACAGTAGCAACAACACAAATAGTGAAGGCTAAATCCCACTCTCTTCATAAAAGCTAACTCAAGCTTCGAAGTAGGAGGGATTAACTTGCCTAACTCATCTACAAGTAATCCTTATAAGCAAATGCAGAAATTTGTATGAATAATCACTCTTTCTCAAACTTTAAAAAAAAAATAATAATAATAAATAAAAATAATAAAAAATAAATAAAAAATTATACAAAAAATTCTGTATAATCTTCATTGTTAATATTAGAAGAACATGTGTTGTAAATACATAATATAAAGGCAAAAACGTATTACTAAAAATTTTTTAATTAAAATCCAATGTAGGAATTGCAGCACTTAGTGCTGAACCATGTAACATTATAAGGTGCAATGTCACACAAGATGTTTATTGTATGTATAAATATTTTAGCAATCAATAAATATATTATTATTATTAAAAAATAAAAATAAAAAATATTATTATTATTATCATTTATTATTATTATTATTATTATTATTATTATTATTATTATTCATAATAATGATGCGTGCGTGCGTGCGTGCGCGCGAATTTCTGAATCACAGATTTCGTAGCTTCCCAACACAGCAAAAAAAAAACACAATAAATAATAACCAACTGGTTTCATCCTCAGATAAGCTTACATATAAGTTTCAAGGATGAAAACAGAGAAATTAGTTCTCATCCAAGATGTATCATATGTAACCAAGTGCATTTAATGTACGTATCACATGTAAACCATGTATGTAATGTAAGTATCATATGTAAACAAATGTAAGTAATGTATCATATGTAATCAAATGTATGTAGTGTATGTAATAACTGTAACAAAAGTATTATATCCATTGATATTGTATATAGAGAGCGTAAAAAATTTCAAAGAAACATCTGTAATAATGATCATTATGAATATTATAATATACGTTGTAAACAGTTATTGCTATTATTTAAAAAAACTTTATGTACGAGAAAGTATTTGTTATGCAAAATTGTGTTCGTGTAATGTATGTAATTTATCTGAGAAATGATAAAAATTAAAAAAAAAAAAATTAAACAGATATCTCCATGGAGTGAGAAGACTCATCGTGGGATAGCAGGAAACACTTCATACAATTATCCTGCGAACTAAAGAACAATCGACTTCACAGCCAGAAAAATACAGTCGTAAAATAAATTTTTCAAAATCAGGAAGATGTGTTTCAGATTAGTGAGTTCAATGGAGTCAGAGATAGTAGCCGACTACCGCACACTCGCTAAATTTTTGGACGATAAAAATTTGAATCACCACACAATCCGTTACCACGAAGGAATTAGATAAGCCGTCAATAACTCCTGTCCTGGGCTACATCAGCAGACCACACCGAGATATTTATGATATAAAGACCATCCGTGACGTGGCTATAAAACCAGAACCATTACAACAGAACAAACAAAATGGACAATGCCACCAAAATCGAATATTCTGTAATTTCGCAACGCTGCTGCAGGACGTTAAATGCAAGGAATATGAGGCAATTGCTTCCTACAAAAAAAAAAAAAAAAAGAAAGAAAGAAAGAAAAAAGAACAGAGAGGCTCTTAAATGCACCAACAGTGCTGGACTGTATCCTGCTAACTACACAGGGTACAAGCAATACTTAATAACACAACAACAACCAAAAAATCTTCACCAACAACTGCATGAGCACACAGACCAAATGAGTGCAACATCCCACTGGCACATCAATCGCCCAAGTATGCTCCTCGTATGCGAAGATAGCACCATTACAGCCCAAGCAAAAGTTTAATCCTAGCGCCCAACCGAATCCAGCAATGCTATAATCGAAGCAGTCACTTTGGACGGGATTCTAATTTGTTTCAGCAAAGCAAACTCCATCCAGCACAACTCGACTCTACAGACAAGTTTGTTAGGCATATATAAATAGTTCCACATTATTATAATAATCGATGATAAACAAACGTGCAAGAACAAACTCTCTGCAGCAGTGTTTCACAGAGTGTTGTATGCGTACCCCAGGGAGGTATGCGAAAGGTCTTCAGGGGGTACGTGGCAATTTTCGGCCTATGCATCTTTAACGCATGGAATCATTGTTAAGGGGGGGGGGGGGGGAAAGAATTATTTTAAAGTATATATTATGTATGAATTCCCGTACTCAAATTGTGAGTTATTATCGCTACAACGTTCACGTCCTGGCGATAATAACTCGCTCCCTGTGGTAAACAACACACCCTAATTCCCCAAAAGGGTCACTATACTGAAGACGCAAGAAAACGTAGTTTTATTGTATCACTGAGTAAGGTACAGAGAGACATTTGCATCTTTGTAATATATTTCTCAACAAATAGTGCAATTAGAGACAACTGGGATAAAAACGGCACTAACTAATGAATCACATCTCCCACCAACAGAAACTGCTGAATAGACTCAAGCAAAACCATATCTTACCGGTGCAACATATGGTTTTGATTGACACCATCCTGTCGTAAACGTGTTAAAACTAAGAAAAATATAGTGAAAGTTTTTCGGATATTATGGAATTCGGTTGAAGAGAATTAGCATTTAAATTCAACTATTGGCTTGCCTTTATCTTTGGTTCGCGTGATCTTTTGTTATTACCGCACCACCCATATGCGCTTCTTTATAGTTGCTCTGTCTCCTCAGGCTTACCATTGCTGTCTGTTTCGTGCTCTGCTTTTACTTCTCATTAGTCATTTCTGAAGGATTGTTCATTATGTATCTCAAGGCTTGTGAATTACTCGTAATTTTTGCTTGAAATAATGGGAAAGAAGTTGAATCTATTTGGGTAAATGACTTTGACGGTGCACACAAGGAAACTGTTCTCGATGCCAAAAGTTTTTTTTCTGAAAACTTTAGTTTCCGAAAATCCCTGCATATCTCGCACCATGATTATGTAGCCTAAATTTTTGGGGAAAAGTTATATTCGAGTAAATACGGTAAATTTTTTAGCTTTCCAATTCTTAAGTATAAACCACAAGTTAATCACTGGATTTATAAAACACACAAAGGAGACCAATATAGCAAATACAAGTAGCCGTAAGCAGCAAGAAGACGTTGATGTTGTATTTGGATCAAATGAAATTGATAAGGGTGTGTCGTCTGACATCTTTAGAGAACCACCTAGGACGAATATGAAAAATCTTCCTACGTATTATACGAATTACTTGAAATGTGGATTTTCATGGATGGGAAATGAAGAGGAACCTATTGTTGTGTCCCATTTTACAATTTTTATTCTATTTTATAATTTCCTCTTATCTGTCTTCTTCTATTATCTACGCACGAGATATCACCAAAATTTTTACTAATACTTAAATTATTTCTCCCCTTAGTACCCCTAATATTTGTATTTATACTGCGCCTTTTGGGATATTTAGTTTGAGATATTATATACAAAAACAAGGAGAAAGAACTCAAATATGTCTGAAAGTGTAACTATGTTGCAGTCGTGACCCTTTATCTCGTTTCTTAACATTAATTTCCCGCGTGATTAATCCCACCTGACACTCTCACTCGTTGTTTAAGGTGAGTGATATTATCTTTGGCATGAGGTTCTATTTTCTTAAAGTAATCCTCAGATATGATGGATGATTGAGCCCCAGTGTCTAGCAAAGCATTGCAGTATTTTCCATATGCACTGGCCTTCACTTCCATCTCGTAAGGATGCTCCTTTCTTCCTTGTTCCTTTTTCCATACACTGTTTGTATACGTATGTGAGTCTGAATCTCTGTCATGACCTCCACCAAAACGCTTCTTGTTAAAGTAACAGTTTTGAGCAAAATGTCCCAGTTTTTTACAATTTAAACATCTTGGGGCTCTCTACTGCCTCTTTGGTCATTAACTCTCCCTTGATTTTGAGAAATAACTGTCTCTTGTTGTGGTACGACTTCGGATAGTCTCTGCATAACTGAATCTAATCTATCGAGAAGGGGTCTTTGCAGACGCTCAACTTCCTCTTTAACAAACTTAATGGTTTCCTCAGTTCTGCTACAATTAGGCTCTGGGGTTCTTACAGATAATGTTCCTAATTGTTTCATTACTTCATCTAACCGATCCATAATGAGTTTTTGAAGTATCTCTATCTCTTGTTTCACAATATCCCTGATTTTATCTGAATTAATATAAGACTCTGTCAAATTGTTTATCTCTTGCTTATTGTCCTTTTCTAGTCTCTCTCTTGTTTTTGATCTTTCTCTCCTCTCCTTTCTTTAATATATCCTTGCCCCTTTTCAGAATTTTCCCTCTCCTCAATTATATTTACTGACCCATGAACATGTGCCGGACGAAGGTCTCCGAGCAGTTGTTCGCGTTCTTTTACAGCATCGTAACATTCTCTTAAATTGGATAATTTCTTATCGAATGCTGTCTCCTTCAATTCAGGTTTGACTCCCTGTCTGAATTGTTGGAAAATGGCCCAGTCCAAGTGAGGTTTTTCTTCACTAGGCACACTTAGGGTACTAGCTATCGTCAGTAACCTGTTATGGAACTCAGCCACTCTTTCCTTTTCCTTCTGAGAGCACCTCTGGAGCTTCCATAAGTTAGGTCCTAAGCTTCCCAGTTTGGAAAACTCAGAAATTAGGACTGACTTAAATCGGGAGTAATCCAGGGTTTCCTTACGAATGGGGGAAGAATACAGGAAAGCTTTAGCCTTTCCCACCAGTTTACTTCGGAGTAGGACTAGCAACTGAAAATCAGTCTATCCTCCAACTCTTCTAAGCTCTGCTATGTAACTAAAAAAATTTAGGACGTCATCAGTCTCCTCGCCGGAAAATTGTGGGAACACCTGCTGTGGGTTAATGTAACGAAAAAATTCGCTGTTGTCCATGCTTAAACTACTGGAGGGTTCAGTGATACTTGCATCCAATTTACACTAGTTAACTCTCTAAAATTCTCAACAAAACTTAACTAAATTTCTGCCTCTTAGTTGTCTGATCTGCTACCAAAACCAACATGTTGTGAATAGCTTATAACTAAGATTTATTTAGCTAAACTACATCCTGTCAACTGCGCCATTTATATTGTGACCTATTCTTCTTATTCTATTCTATTAACTTTCTTTAATTAATCAACTATTATCTTTTATGTAGGGTTTTTTAATTTATTTTATTTATTCTTCATGTTACACCATGATAGCTGAGAATTCTATATTCTCAAGATATCAGGTGTAACACTATTCCAAATTTTGTTATACTTAAAAGAAGTCATATTTTCTATTTACATGAACATATAAATTCAAATAAAATAGACATCTACAATGAAATATACTTTATTTATTTATTTTACATTATTATTTTGATAAGGGGGTACTTGGTAATAATGTAAATTTAAGAAGGGGTGCGTGGATATCTGAAGTTTGAGAAACACTGCTCTACAGCTTAAGTTCTGAAACGACAATGGTGAAGTTAATAAATTGAGAGCTACAAGAATTTACGACAAGATACAGTGCGGAGGATATGCATCTAAACGAAATACATCTACAAACAGCCGAAAACAAGAGGTTAATGAACTATGCTATATTCTGTATTAATATATGTATGCTACATTCTGGGTTTACGCCCATCATTGTGGAGCATAATATACAACATAATGAAGTTGCGCATCCTGCCAGTAACAACATAGTAATCACGGGGATGTATTTAAACTTCAAATACATCCCCCCATCGAAAATATACTCTTCATATACCCCTCCAAATAACAGTCACAGAAACAGACTTAACTGAAATTCTAGAGACCAGTCAATCAGTACAATAAGAAGGAGACTTAAATGTCATGAACACAGCAGCGAACAGCAGAACTAAGAAACAAAACTGTAGAACCATCAATCACTTGACTATAGAAGTAACGCCGTGATTGTAGGACCTTCAAAATTCCCGTACTACAACGTAGTAATACTAACAGATGTTCTTCACATTCTACTACAAACTGTCACTCATCAATACAAATAAATGCAACAGATGTCCTGAACAGAAACATGATGCAGAGGAATAAGACCAAGATCTACGTGTACAAATACATAAGAACCAAAACAACTTTATATTTCACAACATAATATTTACTGAACTCGAGTTATAATAAATCAACAGGAGATAGCTGTATCTACCTTTGAAATTCAACTCAGTCATCAAGCTGACAGCATACCCTTAAAATATTTTGATGGATGCAGTATGAAATGAAGTTGTAGAGAAACATATGAATACCATGCATGAGAAAATAAGACTGCCAGCATTAAACGCCCTGCATAAATCTAAGCCAAAACAGTTCCTCTTAGATGAAATGCTGCATGAAAACAATCCGAACCAAACGTTTTAAGGAAAGAAATCAGCACTTATACAGTAGAGTTTATGTCATCACAGTCAAACGGCAAGAGCTGAAGATGAAGATGAAGTACCGTATTTTTCCGTGTATAAGATGCAGGGCCGAGCCATGCAGTTGTGCAAATTGTGCACCGCACAAGGGCGTTTGAAGATAGGAGCGCATTTCACCACGGGAAATATAAAATATATATATATATAAATTTTCTTATTCTTGAATTATATCTTATTATATAAATATCACAATTGCGAATTATAGTTAATGCAATAAAATGAAATTTTAAATCAGACAAATTATTATGAATTCTTAATAATCTAGCAACATTTTTAACTTAATACATCACCAGTTTTATATATATATATATATATTAAATTATATTATGCATGAATTTTCCTACTCAAATTGCGAATCACTATCGCCCCCAACTTTCACATTTTACTCCCTGCAGTAAACAATACGCCCTCCACAACAGCAACTATACTGCAGAAACACGAAAAACAATTAGTTTCATCATGTCACTGAATAAGGTTCACAGACGTTTACAGACTGTGTAATATATTTCTCAACAAATAGTGCAATTAGAGACAAGTGGGAATATATAAACACTAACTAATAATCACATCTCCCCTCCAACAGAAACTGCTGTATAAACTGAGCAAACCACATGTTGCAGGTGCAACATATGGTTTTGTTTGACACTACCCCGTCATGAACGTGTTAAAACTAAGAAATATATAGTGAATGCATTTCAGATATTATGGAAATTGGTTTAATAGAATTAACATTTCAATTCAATTGTCAGCTTGTTTTGTTTGGATCGCGCGATCTTTTGTTAATACCACACTAATCATATGCACCTCTTAATAGTCGCTTTTTCTTTAGTGACTTACAATCCTGCACATCTTGCACACATCTTGCACTTCTCATTAGTAATTTGTCAAGGATTGTTCATTATGAATCTCAAGTCTTAAATTACTGGTAATTTTTGCTTGATATAATAGGTAAGAAGATGACTCTATTTGGGTAGATAACTTGGATTACACAAGGAAACCGCTCTCGAGGATAGAAAAAGTGATAGAGATTAGAAGCTTCTTGGTAAGTCATACCCATTTTCAGTTTTTTTTCTGAAAACTTTAGTTTACGAAAATCCCCGCATATATCTCGCACCACGATTTTTTATCTATCATTTTGAGAAAAAAGTGGCAGTTATATTCGAGTAAATACGGTTATTTTTTTAGCTCTCAAATTCTTATGTATGGATCATTGGTTAAAGACTGGATTTATAAAAACGCACAAAAGAGAGCAATATAGCAAATATAGAAATAGGCAATTTCACTTGTCTCATTGATGATAAATTATTTATATTAAGTAAAAATGTATAGTATCTTTATAAATTTTGTTTTATTAAAAATAAATCATTTTTTTGTTTAAATGTACATCTAAATTCAAATAAAACAGACATTTACAATGAAATATATTTTTATTTATTATTATTATTATTATTATTATTATTATTATTATTATTATTATTATTATTATCATCATTTTGATAAGGGTATTTTGAAAAGGTACTTGGTATTAAGTTAAACATATTTTTGGTCAGGAAAAATGAAAGTAAGCATGAAGCAGGTGTAGGTTTCCTGCTAAGTAACAAGGCCTGTCAGGCAATGATAAGATACAAACCAGTTAGTGAAAGAATAATAGTTGAAAGATTCAGTGCCCAACCATTTAATATCACAACCATTCAAATATATGCGCCCACTGCAGAGAGTGCAGATGAAACCATTGAGAAATTTTACAGGGATCTACAACTAGTAATTGATTAGGTGCCGAAGAAGGATATACTCATCATTGGAGGAAACTGGAATACAAAGATTGGCAAAAATAACACAGGATGGGAAAAGGTTATGGGAAAATTTGGATATGGAGAAAGAAATGAACGTGGAGAGATGCTTCTGGAATTTGCCACGAATAACAACCTGACGATTTGCAATACCAAATTCCAACAAAAAGATTGCCGTAAATGGACGTGGCGCTACTTCGATGGCAAACACAGGAATGATCTACCTGATATTAATAAACCAGAAATGGAGAACCTCAGTTCAACCGTGCAGATCATTCCAAGGAGCTGATATTGATTCGGACCACAGTTTATGATTGCGAATATAAGACTAAAACTGAAACAGAAGTACAAAGGAAAGTTCCAAAAAGCTAGAGAAAACTCAATACTAAATGAAGACAGGCTAAGAACAGCATATCAGAACATATTGGAAACTAAGCTTAAGAACGCAAGTGAAAAACAAAATATAAATACAAGAGCAGAATGAATGACTACAGTGCTAAAAAAAAGCAGTAGAGGAAGTAATTCCCGAAAGAGAAAAGATTAACCAGAAATGGATAACTCAGGAAACCCTAAAATTGGTAAGAAAAGAGAACTGAAACTTGAAAGCGATAATTCAGAGGCAGCAGATGAGTTATACCATCAAAAATGCAATGAAGTACGGAAATCAGTAAGATCTGATAAAGCCAAATGGCTGGAAGACCAATGCAAAGACATTGAACAGTATTATGGAGAACACAAAACTAGAGAGGTCTACAAACTTATAAGAAATGTCAATAGGAAGTAGCAAACAAGATCACTAGCAGTCAAAGATGAAAATGGTAAAGTATTGATAGACAAGGCAGAAATCATACATAGATGGACAAGATATTGTCCAATATCTTGTCCAAAGTGTGCGAATTATATAAAAATCAACTAAATGATACTGCAACAGAAGTAATCAAAGAACTAAAAGCAATCTCTCCACCAGCAAAGATTTTTCAAAATGTCATCTTGGAGGAGGAGGTGAATAAGGCTATAAAACATCTCAAGAACAACAAGAATCCTGGAAATGAAAACATAATAGGCGAGATGTTAAAATATGGGGCAGCTATGTAATGAAATATGAAGATCAGAATATGCCCCGAAGGGAGGAAAATCGGTCTTGGTTGGTCTTCATAAGAAAGGCAGTGCTTTAGATTGCACCAATTACAGAACTACTGCATTAATGAGTCATCTTGGCAAAGTGCTGATGAAAATATTAACAGAACGCCTGAAGGGGCATATGGAGGCACATCTGCCGGATGAGCAAGCAGGATTTCGACAAGATCGAAGTTCAGTGCAACAAATACTCGCACTAAGACTAATAGCAGAGAAAGCTCGAAGAAAGAACACAACGATATATTGCTGTTTCGTGGACTTCCAAAAATCATTTGATAATATTGACCAAAATATAACATCGGCGGTCTTGGAATCCTATGGGGTGGACAATAAATTGATCTGCCTGCTGAAAGATATAAACAGCCAAGCACAAACAAAAATCAGGATAGCAGGTGAGAGTGGAGATTGGTTTGCCACTAGTCAATGCACAAGACAATGGGACCCAATATCACCAATCATCTTCATCACACATCTGGGAAGAACACTAGATAAGATTAAAGAAGATGGTGGAGGCATTTCAATAAATGGTATGAAAATAAACTACCTCTGCTTTGCAGAGGTAGTTTATTTTCATACCATCAAGGCTAGAACAGAAATTGCAAACACTATACACAGAAGGGAAAAGATATGGACTAAATGTCAACTCTGAAAAACTAAAACAATGCTATTCGGATAACAGGAGTTACTGAACAGAGTTACGAAAGACAGATTTCAACTGGAAAATGTGGAACACTTCACATATCTTGGATGCCACATGACGCGTGACTTGGACCCAAAAAAAAGAGATAAAAATTAGAATAGCCAGAGCAACAACTATTTTAAAAGCCATGGACAAAATATGGAAGAGCCGAGCTATAAAGATGCAAACTAAACTGCGCATTGTAGAAACCTGTATCTTCAGCAGCATGCTGTATGGATGCGAGGCCTGGATACTCCTGAGAGAATCTGAATGGAGGATATTGGCATTTGAGAGGACGTGCTATAGAAAAATCTTGAGAATAACCTGGATACAGAAAGTGAACAATGAGGAAATCTACAGACGAATACAACCAAAAGAAAACTTGATCCAGAAAATAATCAAAAGGAAACTACGTCTATTTAGCCATGTATGTAGAATGAACGATGAGAGAAAACTAAAAACGTTGCTATTTGGAATAATTAAAGGAAAGAACAAAAGAGGAAGACCAAACAGAGAATGGGGCGATGACATCGTCAAATGGTGCGGAAACTCTATACACAAACTGGGTCCTCTTGCACAAAATAGAATGCAATGGAAGAATCATATCAATATGGCAGCAGACATCTATGGGTATTGGACCCATGGTTGTTGAAGATGACGACTTGGTAATAAGGAAAATTAAAGAAGGGGTACACGGATATCTGAAGTTTCAGAAACACTGATCTATCCAAATATTTAGTCTGAAACATAGGTGTATATTATGATGTTCGTTTTCTTAAATGCCGCTTCGAATTTGGATAGACGAAATAGCGTCTATCCAAATATGCACTTCTTACATATTTTTCGGCGTCATTTCAATTTTGAATGTGAAACATATTGAGTGTATTGTGTATTCTGTGTTTAAGTGACTTTCGACAATTTTTGACTTTGATTTTAATTGTGGACTTATTTTTGGATTTTTGATAGAAAAATAAAATTTTAAAGATAATAGTTTATAAATTATAAACATATTAATTAGCTTATGAACTATAGCTAAAAATCCCATATATATGCGGGATAGACTATTGGCGAGTCAGGCTGACGCGGATCGAATTAAATTAATAAACATAGGTTATTTATGAGCTATAAAACTCTTTAGATGATCTAAGTTTGTTTACACATACTGCAATTGGCCCTTTCTTGATACTTTCTTTTGGTGTATTTTTGCATCATTTAATTTTGTGTGTTACATTGTTTGTTTTATGAAATATATTTATTGTTGTTTAGTAAATTGTTTGTGAATTTGGATTATAATTCACGTAAAGTAAGTACATCTATTATATTTTTGCTCAGTTTGAAAATCAATTAAATTGTTTCATTTTAGTTAATTATCTTATTTTAAAAAGAAAAGATCTTATGTTGGGTAGACGTCTAGAAAATAAATAATTTTCAATAAGAGATTTATTTATATATTTGTTCTTGTTTTGGTTGGAAGACATTGGTGTTTGGGTCCTTTTACTAATTTCTTTAATAAATAATTTTAACATTCTAGAAATTTCTGAATTATTAAACAATTACCAGAATGTAAAAAATATTAAATAAATATCACTGAGAGATCAATCAGTGGCTAATATCTCTTCATATTAATTTTCAAAAAACACCTAAAATGTAAGCATATTTATTATTCAAAGTCTCTGAAAAATCAAATTCTGTAATAAAAAATAAAAAAAAGTCAGTCTTGGGCCATTCAGCTTAAGGGTTAAAATATAAGTTTAAGGGAAATTTTCAGAAATTGTTATTTATTTTGGTGAACAACTTTTAATGCTTTTCTTAATTTAATGTCTAACCAAGTGTGTTAACACCTAGATGTCGGGAAAAAAGCCAAAAAAGTTATCTGGTGCACAAAACAGGAAAAGACAATTGCAACGAGTACAACTTGAACATAAATTGGCTGGATCGCTGAATAAAGTTTTAACTTCAGGACCACATAAAAAACGAAGAACAGAAAGTTCTGACGAAGCAAGTACTCCGTGTAGCTTTACTACAGGAAAAGAGAGGACACAAGATAACTATGAAGAAACAAATGTCACATGCGAAAATGAGACTGGCCTGTCTACAGAAGTTGCAGCAGAAGAAATATTGGATTCCGATTCAGCGAAACACGAAACTTCAAATTTTACTTTAAATTTTAATGATCCAGGTACTTGGTTGAATTATATAACTACCAATGTTAGAGATTGTTTAGTTGAGCATTGTTCGCGTCAAGTAGTTAATAAAGAATTTCCCAAAGATGAATCAGGCAGCAAGTTTTCTGATTCATACTATTATCGAACTTTAGCAAATGAAGAAAAACTTTACGAAGTTATTAAGTTTATTCAGAATCGCGAAATTCGGTTTTCTGTTTTTATTGCAAAATATTTGGTAGTCAAAATTCCCAACTTACTAACGAATACGGTTGTAACGATTGACAACATTTGAGTCATATGCGTTATGTATTTATTCATATGGAGTTTCTTCCCTTTTCTACCCCGCCCCTATTGGGGCGAGTCGATAGACTAAAAATACACAAGACAAGTTCCGCGAACATTAAAAACTGTTCAAAATACAGCGAATTTAAAATGTCGGTGATTAAGAAATGCATTATGAATTGCACACAACAAAGATTATACGAAACTGAGAAAAAATATTGGCAATCTGTTATAGATTAATCTACATAATACAACATTTATCAAGACAGTGATCCAGGTACTTGGATGAATTATATAACTACCAATGTTTTCAAAAACGTTTTGAAAATGATAACGGCAATTTCTTAAAGTTAATGAAAACTGTCGCTAAATTTGATTCGATAATGGCAGAACACCTGCATCGCATCCAAACAGCACAAAAAATGAACATTGCTCATTATTAGGTGATAAAATACAAAATGAAATCATCCATATAATTGCTGAAGCTATAAAATAAAAAATTTTAGAAATGGTTAACGAGGCGAAATATTATTCATTAATTTTTTAATTCATTAATTCCAAGGGCCAAGAGGGTAAATAGAGTGGGTGTAAAATGGATGAATCAAAAGATAAGGTATGCAATCTGGAAGAAGAACGTATTGTGGAAGAAACACAAAATGAGTATTTATAACAACCAGTTGCATGAGAAGTACAAAGAGTAGGCGAGGAAGGTGACTAGCTTGATAAGGGTAGCAAAAATGCAGTATGAGCAGCAGTTAGCTAAAGCGGCCAAAAAAAAAAAATCCTAAGGAGTTTTTTCGATATGTTGCCAGTAGAAGAAAAAAATGATTATGGTAGGATGGGATTGATTGGTGAAAACGGAGGAATGATAACAGCTGCAGAGGATGTAGTTGAGATATTTAATGAGCAATTTATAAAGATTTTTTTATTCTTGTGAGTGTGGTATCATGCAGAACTTGAACGCAGTGGGAAAGGAGGAGGAGGAGGAACTGTTGGTAAGTGAACAGGAGGAATATGAGGAATTGAATAGACTTGATGTAAATAAGGCTTTGGGACTTGATGCTATTTCATGACGTGTCTTTAGGGATGTGCCAGAGAGTTAACAACAGCTTTTGTATATCTTTTCAACATGAGTCTCTCACTGGGTCAAGTTCCAAAAGAGTGGAAAGAGGGTAAAATTGTTCCAATTCATAAAGGAGGTGATAAGAGTAAAGCCTTGAATTATAGACCAGCCTGTGTGTCTGGAGTTGTGGTTAAGGTATTAGAGAAGTTAGTTAGTACTAAGATTCAAATTGGGTTGACAACAGAAAAATACTCTTTGGCAGTCAGCATGGATTTAATAAAGGAAGATCGTGCTTTAGCAATCTGCTTACTTTTTATAATAAAGTGACAAGTGCGTTGGATAAGGGTGTTGTATATACAGTGGTATATTTAGATTTTGCAAAGGCATTTGATAAATTGCCACATGACAAGCTGGTAATTAAATTGGAACGGATGGGGCTGTACAGTAGATTGGTTCGCTGGATTGGAGATTGGCTATCTCATAGGTATCAGCGAGTTGTTTATGGAGGAGCGATATCCCAGAAGAGGAAAGTTACTAGTGGTGTACCTCAAGGGTCTGTTTTGGGTCCATTGCTGTTTAATTTGTATGTAAATGATATCTGGAGAGGTCTGAATGGTGATGTGCAGTTGTTTGCAGATGATGCAAAGTTGGGGAGAGCTATCAGGAGTAGCGCGGATGCTGTAGTTTTGCAAGAGGACTTGAATACACTGGTTGAATGGGTAAATAAGTGGGGTTGTCAATTCAATGTTTCAATATGTTTTAAAATTTGGGAAGCAGAGATGGGATGTAAAGTACACAATCGGTGAAAATATCTTGGAAGAAGTAGAGGAAATGAGAGATCTAGGAGTGATTGTAGACAAGGACCTAAAATTTCGGGGACATGTTACTAAAATAGTGAAGACAACACAGCGGATAATGGGAATGATGCGGAGGACATTGACTTATAGAAGTAAGGATGTTATGGTTCCTTTGTATAAGGCTTTGATCAGGCCACATATGGATTACTGTGCACAGATCTGGTCACCTGGTTTTCAAAAAGATGAAATTGCGTTGGAAAAAGTTCAGAGGCGATTGACTAAGGTGATTTCTGGTCTCTGGAATGTAGAGTATGAAAACAGATTGACAAAATGCAATTTGCAGAAATTGGTGGATAGAAGGAGGAGGGGGATATGATTGAGATATATAAACGGTTAAGAGGTTATTGCCAGATTAATGTCGGGGAGGTTTTACACAGAATGGGTGAGGATAGCAGGAGAACAAGAGGTCATTCCTGGAAGCTGTATAAGGAGGGGGTGAGCAAGGGAGTGAGGAGCAGGTTTTTTTGCATGGAGAGTGGTGAGTGATTGGAATGCTTTGCCCGAGAGTGTGGTGTGTGCAGAGACAGTGAATATATTTAAGGCACAGTATGATAAACTGTATGTATAACGATGGACCTCCCACGATGAGTCTTTGACTCCATGGAGGTTTTTATAATAATAATAATAATAATAATAATAATAATTATTATTATTATTATTATTATTATTATTATTATTATTATTATTATTATTATTATTATTATAAAATTCTTGACACTACTCTGGATATAAGCCACACAGAATAATTATCTATTGTTATTCGATTTTTAATCAATATAAAGATAAAAATATAGCAGAAATTCATGAACATTTTTTGGGTTTTCAATCTGCAGAATATACCACTGGCCAAGGACTATTTCAATTTATAAAAAATTATTTAAAACTATTGAATATTAATATTTTGGATTTACGCAGCCAAGCTTATGATAACGATTCAAATATGCAACACAAACATAATGGACTGCAGAAAAAAATCCTTGAAATAAATTCAAGAGTTTTTTTATTCCGTGTGTTGCTCATTCGTTAAATTTGGTAGTTAATGATGCAGCTAAGATATCCTGTGAATCTGTAAATTTGTTTGGAGTAATAGAGAAATTATATAATTGTTTTTCAATATCTGCGAAGCGTTGGGCTATATTAAAAAAACATATTCGTGTTTTAAATTTGAAACCACTTTCTGCTACTAGGAGTAGAAGCAATAAAGCCACTTAAAACTAATATCAAGGAAATTTACCAGGCTCTTTATGATATTACGGAAGATGAAACTAAAGATTCTAGGGTTCAGGCGGACAACTAAATTTCAAAGATTTATTCGTTTAAATTTATTTGCTCTGTTCATGTTTAGTACGAAATCTTTAGTCTCGTAAATGTTGCAAGCGAAATTATGCAGAATCCGACATTTGATATAGGAAAAAGTACAGAAAATCTTGATTATGTTATAAAAGAATTAAATACTCGCGGAACAGACAAATATTATGAAAATATTATTACAACTGCAAAAGAAGTAGCAAACGATCTTAATATTGATCCTATTTTTCCAGACATTCGCAAAAGAACAAAAACAAAAATGTTTGGTTACGAAGCATCAGATGAAACAACGCATGATCCTAAACAAAATTTTAAAATAAATTTTTTCTTCGCGATTTTAGACAAGACAATAACTTCAGTCACGGAAATATTCATACTCTTAAGACAACATAGCGAGGACTTAAAAGTTATAAGAGACATTAGCAAATTAAAAGATTGGAGCGATGAAGATTTAATGAAACATTGTAAAGATTTGCACTTAAAACTCTGCGACAATCAAGATTCCGACAATCGCGATATTGATGGTGTGACTTTATTTGAGGAATTAAAAACTTTGCAATGTTTTATTAAAAAAGAGTCGGCTCCTCAGGATGTTTTAAATTATATATATAAAAATCAGCTAACGCCTCTTATTCCCTTATAGGGAGTAGGCGAGGCCTTTATACCCTATCTAGCTTTTGGAGACTGAGTGGGCAGTTCATTCTCCATAAGTAGCCAATATATATACGAAAATAAATTAACCGACACGTTTCGAATACTGCGATTTTGATGCGTATTCATTTAACATTACCAATATCTGTAGCATCAGGGGAAAGAAGTTTTTCAAAACCGAAACTAATAAAAAATTATTTGAGGTCAACAATGTCTGGAGAGCGTCTAACGGATTTAATAAATATATCAATTGAAAATAATATTATAGATTCATTAGAAATTAAAGATATTGTTAAAACTTTTGTGGTGGCTAAAGCAAGACGGATAAATATGTAAAATAAATCAACATTTATCCTAATTGTTATATAGATAAAAGCATATCTCCAAATCATATTTGTTATGTAATATTTCTTTTTATATAAAAATAAAAGTAACTTTTGTTTATATATATATATATATATATTATAAAATTTAATATATATATATATATATATATATATATATATATATATATATATATATATATATATTATAAAATTTAATATATATATATATATATATATATATATTAGTTTATATATATATATTAAAAAATATAGATTTAATGATTTCAAAAACCGAGATAACATAAAGATTTTAATGAGAATAATACTACTAGTTTCGGCATATAACAGCCTTCATCAGGTATTCATAAAGGAAAAGAATAGTAATAAACATTGAAGTATCTAAACAAACTGGAAATTACAGGTAAAAATTGCCGCACATAATTGATACATAAAAAACGTTGTATTTCTTCAAGTTGTTCTAACAGGCGTGCCATTGTTTATTGCAAGTGTGCGTGCAGGCTCACGTGAACGCCAATATTGAATAACTGCAGGATGGCTATCTGGGATGTTATAACTCAAATTGTTGTTTAAGTGGACAGGATCCTCCTAGGCAATGCACAACAGAAACTATTAATTTTAAAGGTAGCATCTCCATTCCATACATTAGCACAGTCTCTAAAAAATTAGCTAAAGTCCTTAAAAAATACAATATCAGGACGTTCTTCACCACACTTCCTAAATCCGTTTTCTAATCAGCCATCCAGAGCCTACTCATCACAATCTAAAATATCCAGGTGTATATAAATTATGGTGCGATTGCAATATCCCTTATTTTGGACAAACTAACAAATCTATTGAACAACGTATAGAAGAACATAAGAGAGGCATCTCTTACAAAAGATCTCATGCAACTGCGTTATCCAGTCATGTTCTTTTTTCAAATAATCCTAATGATGATCAACAAAGCCACTCCGTTTGCTGGGATAGATTAGAAAATATCTTTCGCTGTGATGATGAGTTTGAGAGAAAAATTGTAAAATCAAGGGAAATCCTGCTGAACCCTATCCACTTAAACAACAATTTGAGTTATAACATCCCAGATAGCCATGCTGCAGTTATTCAATATTGGAGTTCACGTGAGCCTGCACGCACACTTGTAATAAACAATGGCACGCCTGTTAGAACAACTTGAAAAATTACGTTTTTTATGTATCAATTATGTGTGACAATTTTTACCTGTAATTTCCAGTTTGTTTAGATACTTCAATGTTTATTACTATTCTTTTCCTTTATGAATACCCGAGGAAGGCTGTTATTAGCCGAATCTAGTAGTATTATTCTCAAAATCTTTATAATAAGTTATCTCGGCTTTTGAAGTCATTAAATCTATATTTTTTAAAATGTATCACAACAACCGAGTAAAGGCCGATTATCACATATCTGTGTGTGTGTGTGTGTGTGTGTGTGTGTGTGTGTGTGTGTGTGTGTGTGTGTGTGTGTGTGTGTGTGTGTGTGTGTGTGTGTGTGTGTGTGTAGAAAATATTTTACCTTGGGTATAATAAATGTTAAAGATGCCAAGCTATTTTAAACCTGGTTTTACTCCATTTCCCAAGTAAGCAAACAGACAAATAAGTCAAGTTTGCACCTGCATGTATTGCAAGTCTAGCTGGCCATCAGAGTAGTGCAAGTCAAGGCAACTCATGGAAAAGGTGGAATAAGCTCTGATCACTATTCTTAATATTTACCCTTAATGCAAAGCACATCTCCTTGAGGAGATGTATGATGCTATGCATTAAAGGCAAGGGGCCACAACCCAGACCGGTTTCGACCTTTACTGAGGTCTCATCATGTGGGAGCCAGGCTAGAAATACCAAGATTTTAGTAATATATATATATATATATATATATATAAAAAAAAAATCAGCTAACGCCTTTTTATTCCCGTATATACGGGAGTAGGCGAGGCCATTTAGCCCTATCTAACTTTTGGAGACTGAGTGGGCAGTTCAATCTCCACTGGTACCCAATCAGAGACAGATGGCCCAAGGCTATCACTAATTAAGCGGTACGCAGTGAAGAGAGACGGCTCAAATGTGCCGCCATCTCGTGGTCTCTAACCCTAACACAATATATTTAATGTCTGAAATAATGTGGATTCTACGGTCGATTTTCTTGAGTTTACAGGACGAAAAACCCGAGTTTCCGGGAGGAAAAACCTGCTTGCCCGTGCCAGAGATCGACTAACTCGGGAACCGGTCGAAAAAAGGCTTAGAAAAATTTCCTCTAGTCGCCGACTAGACTCGAAACCAAGACTTCCTTCGTGCGGCCTAGCGCGGTGGTGTGCAAACGCCACATCCACTGAGCTACACAGGCTCTCTCTCTCTCTCTCTCTCTCTCTCTCTCTCTATATATATATATATATATATATATATATATATATATATATATATATATATATATATATATATATATATATATATATATATATATATATATATATATATATATATATATACATATATTCTGTTGTATTTATATATGAAAGAATAAACATTTTTGAAAATGTTTATTATAAAAATATTCCTTATTAATGAATTGCAGTGATTACAATGTTCTACTACTGTTAAATAACATTTTTTTATGTATGCATATAAACTGTTTTGTACTTTTAACAAAGTAAAATTTTTCGCAAAACTTTTTAATGGAAACATATTTTATGGGGCGCTGAGAAACGTTTCGTAGGCGCACACTGATAAGATCCCTCCATTTATAAGACGAACCCTACTTTTTGCAAACCCAAAATTAAGAAATCAATATTTAAAACATAAAACAGAACACCCTTGATATATTTTAAAACATTTAAAGTGTATTTAGTAATTAGGTAATGTTTTTAAGATATATACTAAGATGCATTTTTCGGGATGCATTTTCTGGGCTAACTTGGTTTGGGTTCTCATGGCCAACCCTTCTCTCCTCATGAATTTGAACCACCATTTCCTTTCCTGTGAAATCAACAATGTTCATTTCTCTTGCAAACCTTTTTGCCTCATATTGAATAAGCTTGGTTGACACACATATCGCACTCTGGTGCTGCTCCATAATCCAAGTGTTAAGCCTCTGCTCCAAGTTTGACCATTTTGCTGGTTTTCCTCTTAAGGCCCTGATATTTTTTTAAATATTCTTCTTTCTTCATCTTCATCTTCATCTTATATTATATTCTTCATCTTTCATTATTCATATTCTTCATCTTTTTTTGCACCTTGAGTAGTTGTTCTTCCTGTTTTCTCCACTGCCTAATCACACACTCAGTGGGAGGAGGTCCAAACTCTCTCTCTGAAGCTTTATTTCCATGTTCTTTTGCATAATTTACTTTTAACTTGAATTTTGAAGAATATAAAAATCGTTTTTTTTTTATTTTCGGACATAATATTTAGTACTCAAAATATTTTTAACGTATTAACTTACCCTACCAAAGAGTTGCAGACATATGAATGCTTTCAGAGTTCTGATTGGTTTATTCAGAATTATCCATTAATGACGCCAATCGACAGAGTTAACAAAGGCTAGTGATTGGCGGAAGATTGTTCGCGAAGACAAGGTACTAGCAGTTTTTCCACGGCAACGACGGGTTTCTCAATCGGTTACTCTCCATGTATAAGATGACCCCAATTTTTGGTCTAAAAATTTAGAAAAAAGTATCGTTTTACATGGAAAAATACAGTAATTTTCACTTGAAAAATCCAGTTATAACGAAAAGTCAGCACACTTCGAGCAGATCTTAGCAACTTAAAATATCTTAAAGGACAGGTGAAAAATAACAATATCAATAACAAACTTTTTAGAACATATAAATATAATTTGAGATGACTACAAGAGAAAAAGAGCAATCCCCTAAACAAGAAAATCGACCGTAGAGCCCAGATTAAGTCAAACAGAAACATATCCAGATAGGATTAAGTACCAATAGATGGCAGCACTTGCTTGCTGGTCTCTCCATCGGTGGCAGCTTATAAATAGTGAACGTCACAGGCCAGCTATCTCTGCTTGGCTACGGGTGGAGATTGAACTGCCTACTCAGTCTCCAAAAGCTAGATAGGGTTAAAAAGGCCTTGTCCACTCCCTATAATGGAATAAAAAAGCGTTAGCTTTTTTTTATATAATTTAAATAGAGATCTAAGAGAAAAGGCGCGTCTTTCACTCATCACGTTGAATGCCTGGCAAAGCTAATATAAAAAACTTTGGAATCATAATAATGAATTTCAAATAATAAACTTTGATAATGAGACACTTTTGGATCCTATATCAACAGACGAGTTGAAACTACTCTACAAAGTCGAAAAAAGCATAAAACACGACGTGAAGATAGTTAAATACGAACTAATCAAATATGCAGGTACAAATATCAAAATCCGTTTCTTTAAACTAATAAATAAAATATGGAATGGTGAACCACCACCAAAAGACTGGCAAAAAGCAATAGTTATTCCTAGACAGAAGAAGGGCCATATTAATAACTGTGAATATTATAGAGGAGTTAGTGTCCTAAACTCTGGATATAAAATCCATAGCAAAATTCTGAAAAATAGACTGTCACAATTCCATGAAATTAACACAGGAAAAGAGCAGAAGAGATTCAGAAGAGGCAGCTCTTGTGCAGATGGATATCTTACCTTAAAATGTTTATTGGAAAAGCATAAAGAATACAATGTGGAAACCCATATTGCTCTTTATGCTTTTCTAATAAATTTGGAAAACTAATTGATTATTCTTTGATTATTATGATTAATTGATTATTCTAAAGCATTTGACAGAGATAACCGCAATACACTTTTCGAGATATTAATAAATGATATAATTCCTCATCACCTAATTAAAGCGATCCATGATACATATACAGACAACATGATTGCAGTAAACGTTAATGGAAGAATCTTTGACTGAGAACCTATAAAGAGGGGAGTAAAACAAGGCTGTAGCCTATCACCCATTCTCTTCACAATCTATATGAATTCTATAGTAAGACGTTGGAGACTCAACAGTACATGGTTATATCCCATTTAACAAATGCGCTAATATAGACACAATATTGTTTGCAGATGATCAAGCAATACTTGCAACCTCTAAAACTGATCTGCAATACTCTATCCATAATCTTAACCTAAAAGTAAAAAAAAAATAATAATATGGAAATTTCAAAAGAGAAGTCAAAGGTACTTGTCTTTATGGGACGAGAACTAATAAATAAAAGATCTTTAAACAATACAATTATTGAACAAGTAACTCTTTAATACCTTGGATATCATCTAACCTACAGAGAAGAAGAGATATAGAAATGAAAATTACAAATTTCAATAGAGCTTTAAATATTAAAAATCAAGTTTTTGAAACCTCGAAGATACAAAAACATATTCGGATTAGAGCTCATAAAACATTAGCAAGACCAGTGTTGACTTATCAAAGTAAGGCGTGGACTATCAGAAAATAAGAGGAGAGAAGAATAACTGCAGCAGAAATGAGATTGAGGAAAAGAACCGCAGGATACACCTTGATAGATCATAAATGAAATAAAGAAATCACGGAAGAAATGAATGAACAACCAATTATAGAATATATTCACAACTATATATGGATATGGAAATAGTACATTGGAAGAATGGACAATAGTATAATCTCCAAACAAATCCCTGAATACAAAAACCCGTGGGGAAGAGATCAGTTGGAAGACAATACAAAAGATGGGATGAGACTGTAACAAGTCCAGAGGCCTAATGCAAGATGAAGTATAATATGAAATAAATATGACCAACAATACATGTTGAAAATTCTGTATGTATATATACAGTATATATATATATATATATATATATATCTGTACACATACACGCACATATATATGTGTGTGTGTGTGTGTGTGTGTCCCGGATTGTCCCGAACTCAGATGAGTATTCCTCGAGCCATGCCTTGATGACTGTGGCCAAGTAGTGGCCGTCCACACTCCATTAATGAAGTGTTCGACATAGACTGTCCAGGATAGTACAGACCAACTGCAGGATAATGGCTGAAATCCATCCAGTTTCAAGGTACAAGCAGCGACTGTGAGTAAACGGTACTGTGCTCCCTGCACACCATGAGCTATGGGAGCTTACGTCCTAATCGTAATGCTCGATGATGCGCTGTTGACAGCTCAGCATCGGTCATTACCCTTCGCTTGCTATCTGGACCATCAAAACTGAACCCCTGGAGAGTGGACCAGAGGATGGTGCGCTTTCAACAACATGAGGCCATGACCCCGTCTTGCCAGATCGGCTCTGTGCAAGCAGGTGATGGCTCTGTGATGGTTTTGAGAGCCGTTTCATGTTCCACATTACTTCCCTTAGTGTGTCTGGAGAGGTCCTTGAACGATGCTAGCTACCAGAATGGCCTGGCTGATCACCTACACAATTTCATGTCCTCATGCGTCCTATAACCGATGGTCTGTTTCAGCAGTGCAATGTGCCATCCCACTTGGCCACAGTCACCCAGGCATGGCTCGAAGAATACTTATCTGAGTTTGAGACAATCCGGGGACCCAAGGCTCCCGGATTTAAATCCAATCGAATCTTTCTGGTATACCGTAGAGCGAAAAATCAGATCCATGTATCCGGGCCTTCTAAGGCAGATAATGTTGCAAAAGGCATGGCTGTAATTACCTCCAGTAACTGTGTCATCTGGTGGAGTCAATTCCTCAAAGAGTACAGGCTGTTATTCTCGTTAGAGGAGGACGGACATGGTAACTGGTAAGTATCTCTAATATTTCGTCCATTGTTTGTATATAGAAAATTCAATTTCGACAAAACCAAAGTCATTTCTTTCAATATCTGCAGACAAATTCCAATCCGAACAATCATTCTTTGGAAAAAGAAGAAACATTCGAATTTTGGAATTCAATCTAGTACATTCCTATTGAAAATAAGAAACATGTCTCGTGAATTAAGAAAATAGAATCGAAAATGAAATAAAAACAAATGCGGTCGTTATTATTTAAGAAATGTTTAATGCACAAGCTAGAAAATTAAAAAAAAAAACTTAGAGCATTGGCAAAGAAGACGAATTACCTCGGTTTGTTTAAAAATAAGGATGAGAATACAGTAACTCTCATCCAATAACATGCCTCCAACAACTTTTAAGCTGTTCCCTGCAATCATTGAAAATTCTATAGAACATTCTCAGATAATCAAATTTATCCGATTGAACAAAGGGGGTAATTTTCAAAAATCTAGAGGAACAAACGACCATATCTTTATTTACAACATAATCCTCAGAAATTGAAAATGACGAAACACGAACATGACATGGAAAAACACAACTAGAAAGCATTTGATTACATTCCTTCCACTCTTGGATCTTAAAATCACCAAAAATATTTGGAATTTGCAAAAACATATGTTCTTATGTGGCTGCTGCTAGGAAATTATAAACAACTTTAATAGTTAATAATGAACCATTCGGAGGTTTTACATTAGATTTTTACATGGAATTTCCCAAGGTGATTCTCTATCACCATAACACTTCAACATTTCTTTGATACCTTCATCCATGATTTTGAAGAAAACAAAACTTATGTGAAATTTCCAAAAATAATAATAAAATTTCCAGTTTGCTGTTATATGGATAACCTGAAGTTATGTGGAAAATCTGCACAACTAAATACGGTTCGTATTTTCTGTCAGGACATCAAAATAGAATTTGGTTGAGATAGATGCGCAATTTTTTAAAAGAGGAAAAATGAATAAAGCTAGCAATTTAGATTTTTAACGGGAGAGATGTAATTTCAGCAAACGCCCACCATAAATACTGACGAATATGAGGAACAAGTGATATTCTGCACTTAACAGTGGAACAGCAAGCAGCAGCGAAATACATCAAAAGAGTCAGGAAGGTTCTGAGTAGAAATTTAAGTTGAATACAATTCGAGCAATGAACTTACTGTACTAGTCATCCGATACACAGTTGACTTTCTAGATTGGAAATCATTCTTCCATAAATCATAGACCAAACCTTAATCGTAACGATTGCCTTACTGTCCCAAGAGTTTGGGAAATTGTTATTCACAGTTGTGTTAATTAGATTTGTATCATTCATAATAATTAACTTAATTAATTATCATTTCAACCCAGTAGTTTTACTTTAACAAACGTGCAACTACTTGGGCTCTGCATTTCGTACAGAGGGATTCACATTTGGCACACGAGCTGTACTGTTTTATTGTCCAAATCCATTAGCGTAGTTTTTCGCCCTCACTGATGATGTAGTATATGTAAGACGAGACATTTGTAAAAGAAATAATATTTTTTTACTTTGCCACACGAGTGAATTTCTAGTTATGCGCGCTCCACGGGTCTTACTATTTAAAAAAGTCTTATTCCTGCATAAAGAAACTACAGCACAGAAGATCATTCTACTAGCAAAGCTCATAACTATACACCAAAGCCAGAGATTATTGATTTATTAACGAGCTACAAATTTCAAAAAAGGAATCAGCTTTAAATACAAAAACATCAGAAATGGAAGCAGATCTAACAACCACGTTAAATCCTGACTTACTGAAATAAGAAATATGCAACGCTATGGGGAGGATAGCAAAAAATGCCCTAAATTACCAGCAGAACAGTGGACAGTTTATTTATCTATCTGACATATTTAACAGAAGATTAACTTAATGGTCACAAATTTGCCTTTTCAACCAAAAGTATTGTTCATGTCGATTTCATAAACAATACTGAAAAGACATCGATATTCTCTATAGTGATCAACCTATAGATTTCGTTTTAATGTTGTGAAAATCATTTATCTTGCGATACCACTGGAATTCAATATATCATCTTCTGAGTTGAAAGTCGTAGATTCTTTATAACGCAATAACAATATAGTCATTATAAAGGCTAACAAAGGAAATATCACAGCAGTGCTAGGCATCAAATCGCATGAACGAAAAATGGAATTACCCTTATGTGAACGGAATATATATTCCAAGATTATTAACGATCCTACCAAAAGCCAAACTAAAAGCTTATGAAGCTATTGAACAAAACGACACCCATAGACCAGAGACTGCTAAAAAAACTAAGAACTTATCACACAAGACCTCCCAGAATATATGGAGCACCAAAGCTACACATATGTAATTGTCCACTTATGCCTATTGTTTATTTTATAGGCTGTCAAACTTTTGATTGCAAAAGATGAGTGTTGGACACTCAAATTTTGCAATCAAACATTCCACAGAATGTTTCAGAAGAATTCGATATTAAACTGGCATCTTCATGCACTATTTACCATAATTGTCCAGTCATTTTAACAATTTACAATTGATTAAGGTTCAATTTAGAATTGAACCTTAATATCGGGTGGGTCCACTTGTTGCTTTGATCACCTCCTTCACCCTTTGAGGAAGGCTTTCCATAAATACGCGACAGACAGGTGAAATTTGTCTCCATTCTTCCATCAAAGAAGCACTGAGCTCAGCAACAGATCGAGGATGTGCTACTCTGGACCTCAATCGCCGCTCCAATTCTTCCTATGTGCTCGATGGGGTGAGGTCAGGACTCTACGAAGGCCAGGGTAGTCGTTTAACAGCGATCTCTTCATACCATTCCACAGCATAGGCAGTACCTGATTATACAGAATATCAAGGTATTGAGCTGCCTTCATGGAACCATGGACAACGACCACTAGTCCCACTCCAAACTACCTGAATGCACTCCATACCATTATTTCTCCACCACCAAACTTTACTATGGTAACAAGGCTGCCTCTACACCCACATGCTGCCATCAGACTGGAAACAGGAGAACCTTGATTCATCGCTCCAGAGTACCACTTTCTACTGGTGAATTGAACAATTCACATGGTCTTTGCACCTAGGAAGACGAACCACTTTGTTCGTTGTTGTGATGTTCTGCTTGTATGCCGCTGCTCTGCCGTGGAAACCCAGTAAATGGAGTTATTTTCGTACTTTATTAGTGCACACCATGTTACTCGCGCGCTCTGAAACTCATCACGGATGACCTTTGTCGATTTTAGCCCGTTTTTGCTAGCTACACGTTTTGACATCTTCCTGTCCCTGTCAATCATTTTTGGCAGCCGCCCTGGATGTTTTGCTGCACTACTGATGCCAGAACGTCTCCATTTGTTGATCACATTACCAACCGATTTTGGATGCTTCCGTTGAGCGGTAAAGGCATGTATGGACATGCCACTAATGTGACAGCCCAAAATGACACCTCTCGATGTACCTGAGTTCACAGCGTGTTGCCATATTCCTGTATTCAACTGCTTTGATAAAATTCTGCTTCCTACTATCTGTATTCCGATTTTTATGTTATTAACAAGCCTGGAATGTTCCATAACTTCAAATAACAGGGATGTCCGGACAATTATTGGTAGATAGTGTATATGATGGCCACTTCACGAATATTCCGCATATGGAAACAATAGACGTTTTATTAAAGTTTTTCCAAAAGACATAGAAGATCTATTCATATTCACATTCACATCAGGATACTGTACATGGAAACGGCAGCTATACCAACAAGAGGAGGAACGGCTATGGGTTGTACACTATCATCTAAACTAGCAAGTTATTATTTGGAACATCTGGAAGAAATGATCTTTGCTCTTGACCCAAAAGCATCTATTTGGCTACGATGCATGGATGACATATCTGCAGTATGGAATCACACAGATGAGAGCTCCATTGGTTTTTACAAAAAATGAACAATCTACACCCCCGAATGAAATTTATATTAGAAACAGAAACATCAAGTGGAATATCCTTTATCGAATTTCATATCAAACGTAACCCTGATGGATCGATTTCTGCTTCCCTCTGTAACCCGACCTTTACAGGACGCTCTATGCACAATACATCAGCACACCACCCATCTCAGAAATATAGAATCATAAAATCGTTAATGTCTACAGGGCACAGGATTTGTTCTCCTGAAGACAGCTCAAACAGAATTGGGAATAATTAAACAAACGGCTCTACTAAATGGTTTCAATCCAAAACTAAAAAAACAGTTAACACAACTTCCAGGAAATATCTAAGATAGGAAGTAAAATCACACTCGACTCCCATACCTTATAGCAAAAGCATCTCTGAACGAGTAGCAATGATTATAAAAAAAATCAACCTATCTATGCTCAAAGGCATCAAGCAAATTCATAATCTGTTACCCTATCCAAACGAAAAACTCTCAACAGTGATGTTACGTGGAGAATAACAAGTACTATGTTCATGCAATCTGTAATAGATAACTAGGCGGACCATATTTCCTTGAGACAAAAACGGGACATTGGGATGGCAAAAAAGGGACGGAGGTTATGTAATATTCTGTATTCATGAAAAAGGTAAGACGATAAAAAAAAGCTCTATTACACAAACATATTGAGCTTACCACTATTCTTCAGTGAGAACCCATACAAAAATTTAGGGAGATGTAGAGGGGGAATATTTCACCACGATCACACCATGAACATTTCTCCGATGAAGTGATCTTACGCATTAAATTTCGGTCCTTCAACAACTTATCATAAAACTATACACACTCTATGACACAATTTTGTCTTACAACTCACATAGCCCTCATTGTCTCAACACTTAATCTAGATTTCTCCTTTAACCACATACTGGTCATAACAGAAAATATTCTCTCAACAGGCGTTGTACTTCCTGGAGGATAAAGAATAAACTCTACAATATTACAAAAGTTTTGAAAGTGTAGGCGTTTATGGCTCATTTCAGAAAAAATCTGTACCCATCGTTCAGATACAGGAATGTTTTCTTTATTCCATGTATCATACTGCCTCACAATTATAGATATGAGGAGTCCATTGATCGAATACACGATTTTCTTTTGTTTCTGTGTGTGTGTGTGATGAGTTCCTCGTTTAGGCTGTCCTATATTTCTTTCCATTCAGGTGTCTTCCTTAGTAGCACCCACTTGAACTGGACTTGTTGACATATTCTAAGCTGGTTTCATAGAAATTCTCAGCTATCTTAAAAAAACTTAGCTCATTAATTTCTCCTGAATCTACTAATATTTTCAGTTGTTTTTTGACATCAGTAGTTACAAACACTTACTTTTCTGGACTCTAAATTGTTTACAAGATTTTCAATGTTCATGGCTAATTCTGTAGTTGAAATATTATCGCGTTACGATGCGTGACACGAAATATTTGTAATAATATTTTTTTGAGAGCGTGTGTAGCTCAGTGGAAGTGGCGGCATGGCAATTTGCACTCCATGACGCTTGATCACACGAAGGAAGACGTGGGTTCAAATCTAGTCGCTGACTGAAGGAAAATTTTCTAAGCCTTTTTTCGACCGGCGTCCGAATTATTCGATCTCTGGCACGGGCAAGGAAGTGTTTTGTCCAGTAAACTCAAGAAAATCGACCGTGAACCCACATTATTTCAGACAAAAACATATCCTGTTAGAGTTAGGTACCAAGAGATGACAACACTTGTTTGCCTGTCTCTTCATTGGTGAATGCTTATAATTAGCAATTGTCTTGTGCCAGCCATCTCTGATTGGCTACCGGTGGAGATTAAATTGCCCTCTCAGTTATCTTCAAAAAGCTAGACTAAAAAGCCTCGCTTGTTCCATATAAGGGAATAAAAGGCGTTAGCTGATTAGATTTTTTTCTTGGATTAAACTGAAACATTAAGCACATTTTTTTAAAAATAATCTGAATTGCTAATTGTGTTTTTTTCTTCGACACGAATTACTTCAATATCATTCGTCTGGAACTTTTCGTGTTTCCTGCACACATAAAGTGACAAGGCAAAATAAATATGAAGCAATGATAGTTGCATTGTGTTATTGATAAGACAACTGGCAAATCAGACGACAAAATTATCATAAAACCAAATGCAATATTCAATCAAAATTTTTTATTAAAAAAAAATAGAAGCATGGATTCGATTACTAAAATTCGATACTATTAAACAGGAGTTGCAGATAAAGAAAAGGTTGTGGAAGACGTATGTAGAAAAAGGTGATGAGCGTTCCAATGAGCAATATAATGTACAGGCAAAGAGAGTAACCTGTATGGTAAGGAAAGCCAAAGCTAATTATGAGAGGAAGCTAGCTGATGAATCCAAAAGAAATCCTAAAGAGTTCTTTCGCTATGTGGCTAGTAAAAGGAAGAATATCCATGGAAAGATCACTTTAAAAAGTGTTGATGGTAGGGAAATTACAGAAGCTAATCAGATAGTTGAGTTGCTTAGTGATCATTTCGCAAAAGTGTACCATCTTCGTAGTGATAGTGCAATGTCAAATGTGCCATTGACTGATGAGAGTATAGAGATAGACGAAATTGAGGTGCTTAATATAATAAAGAACCTTAATGCTAATACTGCCATTCAGATCCCATTGGGTTAGATGGCATATCGGCCCATGTGTTACGAGAATGTGCAAGAGAATTAGCAACTCCTCTCACCAGGATGTTTAATTTAAGCCTCAGTTCTGGTAAAGTGCCAATAGAGTTGAAAGAGGGGAAAATAGTTCCATTGCACAAGGGAGGCTCTAAGACTGAGGTTGCAAATTATAGACCAATCAATATATCTGGAGTGGTGGTTAAGATTTTGGAGAAATTGGTTAAAATTAGAATTCAGGACTGGGTGGACAGCAATATGATAGTTTATAAGGGGCAACATGGTTTTGTGAAGGGTAGGTCTTGCCTAAGTAATTTGCTTACTTTCTATAATAAAGTAACAGTGGAGTTGGATAAAGGAAATCCTTACTCAGTGATACTGCTTGACTTTGTAAAGGCTTTCGACAGGATTCCACATGGAACTCTGCTAAATAAATTAGAACAAATGGGTTTGGATCCGAAGATGGTGATTTGGATTAAAGGATGGCTGGCGGACAGATATCAAAGAGTGGTTTACGGAGAAACTGAGTCCAGGAAAAGGCAAGTGACTAGTAGTATACCTCAGGGTTCAGTTCTTGGTCCTCTATTGTTTAATTTGTACATCAATGATATTGGAAATACCTTGAATGGAAATATCCACTTGTTTGCTGATGATGCAAAATTGGGAAGAGCGATAATCAATTCAAATGATGTGGATATTTTACAGGATGACTTAAATAGGCTGACGGTATGGACTGAGGTAAATGGCTGTCAGTTCAACGTGGCTAAGTGTAAGGTGATGCACTTCGGGAGGATGACATCGCATGCTGTTTACTATATTAACGGAACTGAACTGCAGGAAGTTGATGAGACAAGAGACTTGGGAGTTATTGTGGACAGAGAACTTAAGTTTAAAGCGCATATTGCAAAGATTGCCAAAACATCACATCAAATTACATAGTTGTTGAGGAACACACTAACAAGCAGGGATAGGGAAGTTATTGTTCCACTCTATATGGCATTAATAAGGCCGCATTTGGACTATTGTGCACAGATCTGGTCGCCAGGATTTCTTGGTGATGCGGAAGTGGTGGAGAGGATTCAGAGGCGGGTTACAAAGATTGTTGCAGGTCAGTGGGATGTTCCCTATGAGGATAGATTGATGATCTGTGAGCTCCAAAAACTAGCTAATAGACGTAGGAGAGGAGATATGATAGAGGTATTTAAATTGTTAAAGGGATTTTACAGGATTGATACTGATGATATTCTTAAGACCAGTGCAGGATGTGAGAGAACGAGGGGCCATCCCTAGAGATTGTGTAAGAGTGTGGTTATCAAGGGTGTTAGGACTAGATTTTTTAGTTGGAGGGTTGTGAATGGGTGGAATGCTTTGCCAGAGGTGGTTGTGAATGCTTCAACTGTGAGTTAATTTAAGGAGAGGGATGACAGGTATTGTGTAAATAATGGTTAATGT